>NC_073699.1:84589647-84901489 GCF_023634085.1 Falco cherrug
CTCCTCCCTGCACATGGAACAGAAAGAGTATCTGGAGCTTAAATCCAACTAGAAGTGAAAGTCTCAAGACTGGCACAGGAAATTCATTAAGGAACGTGCGTTGCAGAATAGCGGTGCCCGAAGGGAAAAACAGTCAGTGTGTGACAGTGTGGGAAAGGTAACACCAGAAAATAAAACTCACTTGGGTAATGAAATGTTAAGTTTGTCCAACTATAGTACTCCTCAACTGGCTTTTGCTGGGCAATCTGAATTTTTTATGTAATCACACTATCATTCCTGGGAGTTCAGAGTTCCAGCCGGTGGTTTCCCAGCTAACAGGGAAAATGCAAATATATAGTTCTAATGAATCCTGACTATGCATGCATCCTTTTAAGAAGTATTAATTTATGATGAATATTGTACATACTTCTTTTGCAAACCTATGTTCCAGTCTCTGACACAAGCGGCTGAAATCTAAGAAACCACATCTGGGGTTTGCTGACAGAAGAGTGTTTGCAACTTATCTTTTGTAATTCCTTTTACAATGAGATTGCACATTATTAGACATGTGAACAATATTAACTTTTGAAGATTTTATCTGTAACACTTTGTACTCAAACTTGCATTTCACTGAGAGAATGGAGAAAAGCATCAGATAGCATTTGTTCTTTTACGTAAAGTCATCTTCGTTAGAATATTAAATGCTTTCTCCTCCCAGTAAGTGTTTCCTTGCAATCCCTGGTTTCTAGAAATTACCAAGACCCGACATGTAAGTCTGTGACATTCCAGGGGAAAAAATGTGGTTCATTATCTTTGCCTTTCTTTCAATGCCACATTTAAGAAAGGGAAGATCTCTTTGGATATTCTCTAACACAGTATATTACTCATCAAGTTTCTATTATCCATTTGAGAATCACTGCATTTAAAATGAAAGAGTGAAAACACGGACCTTTTATTAAAGGTATACATACTCAATTTGAATACAATCTAATTGCAGAATAGAGTTACGCATGTAAAAAAGTTTAGAGCAGCAATTATCCACATTGACAGTTACGTTCATTAGATTATCATAGCATTATTCAAGCTGGTTCTAGGTTGTTAATCGCTTATTAAAATCATTATAATATCTAAAGCGATTCTAACAGGCTTGCTCTAAATAAAAGAAAGAAAAGAAATGCTGAATGTAGAGACAAAGAGGAATACTGTTAATACCATGATCATGAGGAGCTTAAGGACCTAAGCAAAGTTTATCCTGTAACCCATAAAATAAGTTTTCTTTTTTAATTCAGTACGCTTACTAATATAACAATAATAGTAAGCATTTAGTACCCAATTTAAAAAAACTCATGAAAATAGCTTATGTAAATCCTTCCTCAACAACCAGAAAGCGAAAAAAGGAAATAGATAACTACTGATTTTTTTCCAGGAACTGATTTAAAGGAGATGGGGGGAGGGGGGGGGGGGGGGGGTGTAAGAGAGAGAAGAAGAAAAAAAAACCAAAAAAGACAAGAAAAGAAACAACACTAACACAACAGACTTTGTGATGTGCCACTAATCTCAAAAATTCATATTATCCCTGAAAAGCACAGCGAGGAAAGGACCACAAGCTGAAAGAGTCCTGTCACTCCAGCAGAGTTCACAGCAACGACAAATGGTGCAAGAGAGAAATGGTGACAGAAGGTCATTAGCAAAAGTAAAAGGAGACCTAACAAGAAATATAAGAAATGTGTTCACAGCAGTTTGTAATAAACCACTGGAAGAGTTCAGCTTTGAGAAGGGCTTCAACAGTTAATTAGTTGATGAACAGTTAATTAATTAAAAACAGTCAATTAGAAGGATCAGATGCATGTTAGTCCAAAGGTGACAAACACTTGAGGGATTCTGAACTGTCCCACAATTAGCTCCTGGTTTTCCATAAATGCAAACTGACAACACTTCCATGTCAAATCGATGCCTGACCTGTGTAGCCAACACCTCCATGATCACATGGCTGGCTGAAGACACTTGCATCAAGTTTTGCCTGATGTTACAAAGGCAGTCTGAAACCTACTGCAGACTGAGAAAAGCAGTGACATGCAAGCCATCACGATCTTGATAAACTTCAGACAAAAAGAGATTCTTGGCTAAGACAGTTAATCATTGAATTCCCAGACTCACAAGATAGGATCTTAAGCAGGGCAGAACACGAAGTGGATCACTTTGGAGAAGACTGCTCAGTGATGCTCAGCATTAGCTCCAGATCCTTGCCAAAACCAGCTTGAAGTGGGACACAGACAAGGATGACATGAGCTAGACGGGAACTCCAAATTCAGACAGAAAGTTATGCAAAATTTTGATGAATAAACCTTGAAAACTTTGAAGCTTAGTTAGAGACCAGACAATATGGAATCATGGCTCAAGGGTCACTCTGACAGGGCTACCAGTCTCAATTCTTTGAGGGAAAACTGAAGAACTAATGTTCACAGAGAACCTCCAGCCAAACACATCACAGCTGGTTAGTCAAGGCCCTAAAACCAAAGCCTGCTGGTGAAAACAAATCACTCTTATGATACCTTTTGCCCTCACTCCCTCCTTGGTCAGATGCTACTATCCTAAAAGGTGCCAAAGACTCCACATTGATTTTGTCTTTGAAAAAAGACTGGCAAATTGCTTCATCAAATTACTTATTCTTACCAGGATTTAGCAGTCTTGATGCATAACCTCCACCTACTGATAGCAGCTACGTAAGCTATCAGCCTTTCCTGTGTTAAGAAAAAGAGGGAAACACACTAAGTCAGGTCTAGGCACAACAGGCTTCTACATTTCTTGACCACCCAGGCAAATCGTTTGAGAAGAGAAGAGGGCTGGAAAGAGTCTCTCTTACCCACAGAGGGTCACAGTTCTATACAGTTCCCCTGACGAAGTCCTAACCCTATGTAACACTCCCAATTTTCCTTGTTATGTGATTAGACCATGAAATATTCTATTATGTTCCTAATATAGGTAGCTGAGACATACTGCAGTCAAAAAGGTCACCCAGGTCTTTTCCTACTCTTGTTTTCAGCCAAAGGTTCCTAATTTGTAACTAGCTATTAGGTGCATTATTAGCTTGGTTCCAATTCTATTCTTTCTCTCTGATCTGCAGAACTGTTTCTATACAGGATTTATCGTCCTCTCTTCAGAAAATGGCTCTTAACATTCTGCTATCAAAAAGTTTCCCTGGCATATTCCAGGGTTTAGTACCAAGATAATAAAATGAAAAAAGTATTTTTCAAGTGGCCAAAAGAGTTCTCCTTGTGGGGCTTTATTAGTAGCATCCTTCCTTTCCATTAATTTGATTTATTAAATGACAAACTGACAATGCTCCTTTGCACAGGTCCTTGCCCAGCTATGCTCTCACAAGAATATCCATCTTCTCTAGCTTAACTAAACACTTCGTAAGTGGCACTACAGAAAATGGGTGCTCTGACAGAGCCCTGACAGGGAATAGAAAGACATCAGATATAACCTAAGAAAAGGTCAGTAAGCAGGTTATTCCAGTACAATCTGGTTTTGGTGAACTCATGTTGCAAATTATCCCATTAACCATTTATCACCTTCATGTCCTGTATTATGCTTTCTATCAGTTTCTGTTGCAACGTCCACCAAAGCACTGTGATTAGCTGGTCTGCAATTTTTCTTTTACTTGGTTCTCTCTTTCTTCAGGGCATAGTAAACCCAAACACACAAAAGCCTGTCATCTCCCTCAACCCCCTGACCCCCCAAATATCTGAAAAAGTCCAACTCACCCTCCTTTGCAGATCATGCTCGCAGGACTTTGATATCAAGCCTGTGAAGAGCTTATGGCACCTTTTGGTGAGCAAATGTAAACACAATTGCATCTCTGCTGAACTGGAATGCTCAGGGAAGGTGTGGGTGTGGGAAGGACCCCATGGAGAGGAGGCCTTTTGGTCTCTAGTCACAATAAATCTGCCCCAGTATCAGAGGGCCACAGCTCCTTTTCCACCCTTGCTTTCTTCACAGGCAACACTCTTTAAACCCAGGGAGAGCTTTAGTCCTACGATCAAAAGGTTTTACTGCCGGACAGCAGCACAGCTGGCAATCTGATAAAAGGGATGGTTCGCACCTGGGTTGGAGGGGGAGGGCAAGGGGCCATAAGGCAAGATACAGACATGACACCATGGAAGAGATAAATATAGAAAAGTGTATGCAACAACTTCCGCAGAAAAGTGAGGGCTGACTGAGATTTAAGACTACTTGTATTCAAACTGATACAGCAATTTTCTATTCTTCACTTACACACTACAAGTTGCAACTTGATGTACTTATTAAAAATCTATGTCATTCAACTGGCAGTTTCATATGTCATACCTTATAAGATTAGTCATCAGTTGGTCCTTCTCATTTCAGCATATTGAATTCTGACTTTTGCTTATACCCACTTAGGATAATATACAGTTCCACGAATTCATTATCATTAGACAGTATCTCTCTGCCCTCTATAATACCACCTTCAAAAAACCAAAAAGTATTCTGTCTGTTGTGGGTCCATACCTAGGTCATCTTCAAGTTTGACCCTACAATTACAGAAAAAAATGCCTCATTTATCTCCCATGATTGGTCACAGCAAATTTGGTCCAGTGTAGTTTCTGGCAGCCACCACTGATGGCCAATGTTTTTCAACTGTGAGCACTTTGCATCTCAGCATGGGTAACCATGGACACCTCCCCACCCAAGTTTTAGCCTTAAATAAAGGGAGCCTTCTTCAGCTCCCCAGTTCACAATCTTCTTCCTGCCACAGTTAATCACTTTACTGATGATCAGAGGCACCTGCACTGCTTTAAAGCTGGTGTGTGCACATAACCACCAAAAAGCTATCTGATATCCCAGCAAATTAATACTTATGTTATTGATGAGCTGTGTACTGACTTTCTAGATCTCGGCTACTCCACCTACTGCAAAAAGTTTGCGTGCCATAGCAACTGGAAGGGATGAAGTTTTCAACCACAGTAGAAATAAGTGCATATTATCACTTCTCTTAAATACCTGAAGACCATGAGGGACTGTCACCATTTATTGAGGGTTTAATGACAAACATTTCCAGGCCTTGCAACAGGGTTTTAGACCCTGAGGAAGCTACAGCTTCCACATGTGCCTTCTTTGCCCAGTAAATGATCAACACACACAGTCATCCCAATTTAGATCATATACCAACAAGCAAATCAGAAATGTGATTGAAGGGGACTTTCCTATTGCCCAATACTCCCTATACCATACAATAGCATTCTCTTCTACACTGAACAAGCAAGTTCAAGGCCAAAGACATTTGGGAGGACTCAGAATCATGCTCCCGGCCACTGAAAAGGACAAGTACATGAAGACACCATGCAGAGCTGAGGGCACAAGGCATGGTAACAGGCATGGACAACACTCAGCCTCACTAGCATGCCCTCAAGACCCAAAAGTTCATGAGGCCCTAGCCTCTCCCTGTAATTTCACTAAAAGTAACTAAAGTTACTAAAGTTACTAAAAGTAACGTTTAGTAAAGTTACTAAAAGTAACACAAATCTAGGTAAGCAAGACAAGGCTGTATGAACTGGGAATGCCAACACTGACTAATGTATTTCCATTGCTCCAAACAAAAGTTCCAAGAAGTTAGGTTCCCAAAACACTGCTCTTCATGCATTTCATTATCCAAGGAAAACTGATGGAAAAATTCCAGCTCCATGGATTAAACACCTTTCTGCTATGAACACTGACTCTTCTCTGCTAGCTTTTTGCCAGCTTTGGTTCCTTTTTGTGCTTCTTTTCATCAGGTATTTAAGCACAGATTTTCTAAACGCTGTTCTGATGCTGAAGAAATTCCTTCCAGTGGCTTGCATGCTTCCATTCAAATCCTCCCCTTTTAGGTACACTGCTAAAGTTCAGGACCAGAGGCCAGAAACTGCAGGCCAGGTTGTGGTTAGAAGCAACAGCACAGACTTCAGTACTGACCAGTCACCTTAAAGCCCAGAAACAGCCACTGCCACTCACATTTCCCACAGCCATTCAGTTGAAGTACTTGCAGCTTCATACCAATGGAATCTATTTTCAGCAATGTTGCAGACTGGTTTTCTGTGCCTTAGAGCTTGCTATTTTGCAATATTGTTTGACTTCACACCCCTCTGAAAGACCATTGGGAGGAGCAGTCAAATATCAAGAATAGGAAGCAAAGGGGAAGGTTATGGTCAGTATGAGAACAGGACCCGTGTTTAGATGTATTTGTAGCATTTGCTCACACAGTAAGTCAAAGCTCAAGTTCATTAGTTCAAAGACAGAGCCTACATGAGGCCTCCATATCTGGCAAATTAATGTCACGTACGCTAGATTTGAAAGATGTAGGAACAAAAATAATGGCAGTAAGACATTTCAAAGATACCCATCTTATTTCTTTTGCTTTACTGCTGTAGACTGTCCATTTTGGATACCTTCTCCAAATTGAAACTGAGCACTATTGTAAATGTTTCAGTTGTAACAATTAATAAGATCATTACTGGTGGAAGGAATAGGTAGAAGTAGAAGAAGCGACAAAGAAAAGCAAAGTGAACACTGAGTTTTGTATTTTTATCACCTCCAAGACCAACTTGAGCACTTTTAACCTCCAGGTTACAATGCAGAAACAAATAACTTTGTTTCTTTCAGACAAGAAAATAAAACAGAAGATTTTGAGACATGCAATAGTATTTCAGATACTTATCAGAGACTTATAACTTGTTCTCTTTCGGATACAATCTCAAAACAAACAGGAGTGGAAGGAGAAAAAAAAAATATCCTGGGACTGCACCGTCTGTCCCAGAACAAAAAAGGATTACCAATGTTCTCATATGTAAAAGGTCTGACAGCAGTTAAAAGAATTTCCTAGCTAATAAAAACAATACTTAGAAGAAATCTATAGAGAACCATTTTGGTTAAAATTAATGAAGTAATTTTGTTTTCCCTATAAAAGAAATAACTCACAAGATCCTGTAAAAACACAAGAAAAGTAGTTAAGGGAAACAAGTGAGTATCCTTTTTGTTATGATCGATCACATCTATAGTCCAAGTCCAACGTCAAAATATCCAAAGATTTTCCTTCCTTACCTGTCCAAACAAGTACAATGGCACATCACACCTAGACTGTTTTATTAGCTCAGCCCTGTGTCTCAGGTGGGGATTTTAAGGTACAGAGAAATTTTATTTCTGGGATGATTTAGATCCACTTTGGCTGTGGATTAACATGTTGATTGCACCTTCCTTATCTATAATGTCCTGCCCAAAACCTGAATGATGATGCATGTGGTAAGTCTTGCCTGCATTTGCAAATGGTGCAAATTTGGGTTTAATGTAGTCCAAAAAGAGTATTTTACTTGCATAGAGCTTAAATCCCCCAAAGAGGCTAATTTAAATTAGGTTAGCAGTAACACTGATTTTAATACTAACTCTGCTGAAAGTTTTTTCTCCCCCATGTAAAAGTTTGAAAGACGGGTTTGCATGCATGTCTGCTCACAAGCAGTAATGCAGCTATTCTAGCACACCTACATAGTGCAGTGTGATTTACCAGAGAATTGTAACACTTAACTAAATATTTTTTTGTAAAGATGACAATGAACTAGTAATAAAGAAATCTCAATCCATGCTAGTAGCAACATTTATCAGATATCCCATAAACAGCTACGTAAACTGATCTGCTCTATGCCCGTATGATTGCACACCAAAATGCTAAAACATGTCAACACTCATGATCAAACAGCAGTCCTGCCATAAATCTCATCAGGAAAGCAGAGTTCAACATGTCACATGCAATGAAAAGCATACAGAAGGAGAAAGGGCAAAGGAAGGTCCCCCGCAAAGAGGGAGAAGAGCGAGACAAGACAGATGAAGGAGCAGAAGGAACCAGTTAAGACCTTGATGAACTCTGAAATCTTTGCCCAATTAAGAGTGCAAAGCATATTTTATATAAACAAGTGCTATATTAGTATTAATACCACACATGCATACAAACAGTGCTGCCTCAGAAAGGACAAATTCCCTTTCGTTTTGATTTTACAAGGACCTGAAAGACGACTGTGTTTGCAAACATGAGGCTGAGCACTGAAGTTTTCAGCTGTGGCATCAGGGCTGTCTGAGGGATACTGCAGCTCCTGTTTCTGTGGAACATGCCACTACTGCATGAAGAATAGCTGCATAACATTCTTTCCACTTAATATTATACAAAGTGATGCACACCAACACTCATTATTTAAACCTAACCTTTTAGTACAGTTGATGGAGCATGATGCAGTCTTCAAATATATTTATTTTCTTTTCAGTTTTTTGTAATAATGCATAAAATGACCTGCCATTGTCTTACGTGTCCCTAGTCTTCCCTAAGCCTGATGAAGAGGCCGGAGTGGCTCTGCAACACCAGGGCTGCTACACCATCACATAACCTGAGGCACAAACTACATCAACACCACCATTTCACTGCCTCCTCTCCCTTTGCTCCTAAATCTGCCCGATTCTGGCCAGCAGGAGAGGCTTCAGAGGACCTTGAACAGTGGGCACCTGTGTGACTGACCTGCCTCCTGAAAAGCTTTTCCCATGTTTCTGCTGCTTGCTGTCTTACATACTCCTCATTCCAGGTGAAATGCACTGCTTTGGTGAGTTTGGCTCTCAGCAGCACTCCACAGCTCAACCCAGGTGCGGAAGCTGCAAGAAGGTAATTACAAACTGTGCTTTCTGGACTCAGACTGCTGCTTGGACAGTTGAGTATGCTTTAGAGCAGTGCGGATTGGAAAACTACTTCCAAAGCTGTCACTGCAGATCATAGCAATGAAGTAGCTAGACTAAGAATAAACACAGAAAGTGTACACTCACAAAAACCACTATATACACGTACACACACACACAGTTGGCAGTGGTAACAGTTCAAGTATAACTAGACTAAAACCAATTTCTGAAGACGTTTCTAAGGTTACTTGGTTAAAACTGAGTCACTGCATGCTGTTGCATGTCTTATTTAAAATTCAGGATGCAGTCTAAGAGTTGCCATTATTCTAATTTCAAGATGTTTCATAATCGAGTTCATGGGAAATTAATATAAATAATACCATCACTTCAATTAAGTCTAACACAGATTCAGTGTTGGGCAATCTAGGTTTGTATTGTACCTTTACAATTACAATTTCAAAGAAAAAAAAAATCATATCTGAAGGTCTTCTCTTTTAAACATCTAACCCTGGTACTGATGCCATTCAGTTTGTTTAGCACACTGACACCCAGTAGTATTCATGAATTAGCTCCATTACAAATTTCTAATGTCATGCAAAATAATTAAAACAAATGCATTATTTGTGTCCCTGGTAATTACTACAAATATATTTTTTTTTTCCCAGATATAAAAAAGGATTATTTTGAGTAACATCATCCCTGTGATGACACATACATACCAATTCAACTTCACATTAATCACAGTAGGCAGACCATCTATCAGTGCAATGTGACAACTATTCTCCACTCCTACTCCTCCTGTCTCTCTCTCTCAAAAAAAATCTTTGGATGTTCTGAAGAAGAAGCAAAAATCTCATTTATTGAACATTAGCTTTTCAACATACATCATAGCTTGCTCTCCTCAATGAGTTTGATTTCTAACAGAATGATTAGAAAACTTCTGCAATAATATAATATACTTGCAGCTCAAATACCAAACCTGTTCTGAGCAAAAAAAGCCTATAAAAAAAATAATTATGAGTATCCATAACATTTGATCCTGGCTAACTCTAAAGCAAACATTAGTTTTAAGCCTCTGTGTAGTCCATTGAATTTAGTGAATCCAGTGGAAGTCTAGAAGATTAGTCAGACTCTTACCAGGGCTAGCAAATGTGTAACTCCGGATCCTGTGGATGCCATTGAGGAATATGTTACAGAAAGGTAATGGAAAATAAAAGGTGGGAGTACACAATAGGAAACTTTGCAAAAGAATAGGTCATGTGATACAGCTCCTTTCAAGAACTACCTGAAAGGCATGTCAACACTGTGGAAGAAAAAAAAAAAGGCAATTTCCTAACATACTGTTGCTTTCATTTTGATTACTCTGTTTTTAAGTAGCAATACTATCTCTGCATGTCTGTCACCTAGTACTTCTTCAAGTTACAGGATTTTCCATTTATTATAAAATAAGACAGTGAGATTTTTTTTGCATATCTTAAGATCCCTAAGCAAATCCCTATGAGATACCATAACTGGGAAGCTCTTTACGTTTGTTCTGATTGGCACAACATTTGGAAAAGTTAGTATTGCTTTTCCAATTTTTACAAATGTAATAGCAAGTTTAAATGAACAATCACTATTCCCCTTCCATACTAAAATCAACACAAAAATACACCAGTCATTTCCTAAATGCATGTTTTTACGAGTTCTTCCTTCACCTGAACCATAAATCAGTGACAAGTAACTCCTCACAGTGTGTCCTGAAAAGAGGCAGTGAAGGAAGTACCTACATTATGCAAGACGCAGAAGAAGTCTTATCAAAAGCTTTTATTTAAAAGCAATCCAAGAAAATGAATGCCAGTTTTTTAACTTTTATTCAAATCAAAGTAGAAAACCCCATTAGAAATGCCTGTACAACCACTATTGGCTAACAAGTCCAAAAAAGTCCACATGCACATTGCAACTTGGGTCTAGTACAGGACAAACAGCTTCTCTAATGCTGTAGCACTTCAGAGTCATTGTAATAGGCCTTAAGCCCTACAGAACAAGCTTTGACTAAGCTATCAGCACAGGTTTAATGCTGCAATGCTATAAAAGATGCCTTCTTCAAAAACAAAAACCCCAGTAAAATACAAATTCCAATGCTAAAAGTACGTAAAGAGAGATATGGACTGTGCTTCCTAGAAACTTCCCGAAGCAAAGACTTCTATCCCAGAACAAAGGTAAAGAAAAATCAAGGAAATACTGGCAGTTCATACCCACAGGTGTCCAAGTTTTAGATTGAATTATCCTTCAATGCTGACAGTTCCCTCCATGCCTATTTAGGCCCAAGCAACTCTTGCTATAGGATTAAGTTGCAAAACTCCCAAAACCATGAAGTCTATGGCAATTCTAGGTTTCGACTTTACAAAGGCAGTATTTAATACCTGTGGCCAACAGTGCGTTGGACTTGAGTGGAGAGAAGCTGTACTAACATAATTGCTAATAAACCACTTTGTAATTTGAGAGTGAATATTTGACAATAGGATTGATACGTGTCCCTTGATCTCAATTTTAGCATCATTTAGTGATACCATCTCTTTATACATTCTGAACTTCAATAACAGTGTTACATAAACTAAAAAGGTTTTCAAATTCCCACCCTTTAAATAGGGGAAAAAACCCCAAACCATCAAAGAGTTCTTACGAGGAGATAAACTAGTACTGTATTTTTTTTATCAGTGAATTTAATCTGTATGTTTAGACACACTGGAATTATATAGGATGCCAAGAACTGATGGAGTAGAGGGGGAGGGGAGATGGGTGAGAGGAGAAAGGGGGATGAGGAGAGGTTTTAGCTCCAGTAAGAAACTTGTGTACCTGCCTGATAAACACAGCCAAACCTCTTTATGTATCCTATTTATCTTCAAATCTATTTATGTCACACAAGAGAACATATGAGCATAGCAGCTGTTACTATAGCAATGAAACTGGAAATTTTGAGAACACTAAAACCCACCCCTGAAGGATCCTCAGTTTAGCAGAGAGATGGTTTAGAGAACAGTGCACCCGTATCTCACTTCTAGGATCTGTTCAAAGTCTTCGGTTACAGAGGCATTAAATCAGCTGGAACAGCCGATTCCCCGAAGAGCACTCGGAGCCAAATAACCGCTACCTATTACTCGGCACAACTTGGTACACCGGGAGTTGCTGCTAAGTAACCTCAAACTTGTCAAATACCCCAGGAAGCGCCTGTAAATCCGGGGGAAAGCGATTCTCTGCAAAAGGCTCACAGTTTCTGATCGCGGCAGAGAAGGCATTCACCATAGTAACATACTCCCCCCCACCTCCCCGATCCGTGGGTAAGAGCAGGGAGCTCTGCGCCCAGCGCTGCCAGCCCCGCACCCTCCCGACACGGCGCGCACCTGCCCGGCACCGGGAGAAGTAACGCACTTTGCTGAAGAAGCAGGCGGGCGGCCCGCCGCTCCCACTCACCGGAACGGCAACCACGATCCCCCCAAACCGGCTCGGTCAAACGCCCCCCGCTCCTTCCCCTTGCCGGCCCGCAGCCCCGTCGCCCGGTCCCGGGAGGCGCGGCGGCTGGCGGGGCGCTGCCGCCCGGGGCCGGCGGGGCCGCGTTGCCCCTCCCTCGCCCCCCGCCACCTGTCCCCCTCCGCGGCCGCGGCGGCACCGCGCGTCCCCCCCCCCCTCCCCGCTGCCGCGGACCCTGGGCGCTGCCGACCGCGATTTACCTGCGAGGGAGCCGGGTCTCTGCAGGGTGGCGGTGGCGTACAGCTCCTGGGAGTGCTTGCTGTACTGATCGGCAGCGTGAACCAGCCGCTTGGTAGGCGACAGGGTGGCGTAAGTGCCGATGGTGGAGCTTAACTGGTGGATAGGAGAGGAGGAAATGTTAGACTGGACGGTGGGCGGGGAGGTCACTCGGATGGGGGACGGCGACAGTCCCGCCGAGGAGACGACGATGTTGATGGGCGAGCTGGTGCTGTAGGACTTGGCCAGGCGGCTGGGGGACTGCTTCGGGGAGGAGAGGCGCTGCGCGGTGGCGTAGGCGGCGCCCTCGGCGGCGGAGCCGGCCCGCGGCAGCTTGGTGGGGGAGCCGCCGGGCTGGGCGGGCAGCGGGGAGCTCACCCGCTGCGCCGGCAGCGTGGAGCTGGCGTAGTAGAGCGCGGCGGCGTGCTGGGGCTCGGGCAGGTGGAAGGCGCTGCCGTGGCTGGGCGCGAAGGGCTCCCGCGGCTGCGGGGCGGCGGGCGGCGGCGGCGGCTCCGGGCCGCCCGGGTGGGCGCCGCGGCCCCCCGGGCCCTGCTGCGGGAAGGAAAGGCAGAGGCGTCAGCGGGGGGGGGGGGGGGCGGCGGCGGCGGGGGTCGTCCGGCTCCCCCGGGCTGCTCGGGGCGGGGCGAGGGGGCTCGCTCGCCGCCCCCCCCCCCCCCAGCCGCACGCAGCCCCCTGTTTGACCTTAAACCAGGCCGGCACCCAGCGCCCGGGGGATTAAGGGACGCGTTAATCTGCTAAAGCATTTCCAGCCTTTGAGGGAAAACCGGCCGCCGGCTGCGGCCGAGCGGCGTCTGAACTCCTCCGCACGGCTGCGGCGGGCACACGCCGCCCCGGGGTCTCTGGCTCCGAAATGCGTTGGCGTACCTGCCCTTAACCAGGCGTAGGGCAGCCCGAGTTCGAGTAACTGGGTAAATACGCCTTCCCCCCGCCCGCGCCCGCACTGTCGTCCCGCGTACATCAGAAAGGAGCAGCTGAAGCCACCGGGAAGGGCTCCAGTCGGGGCTCGTCGCCCACAGAGGAGCAGCCCGGTGCCCGTACGAGGAGCGGCACCGCGCAGGACACCCCCCCACCCCCGCGGCGGCAGAACCGCGGCGCTCGCCTCAGCGCCGGCCGGGCCCGGGGCAGCCTCGCGCGGGCCGTGTCCCGCCGCCGGCAGGGCGGGCGGCCGCCTCGCGCCTCCGTAGGCGTTGCGAAGGGGCGGGAGGGCGCGGCGGGAGCTGCCGGCGCGGGGCTCCCCTGGGGCTCGGTGATTGCGGGACTGGGCCGGGGGCGGCCGACGCTCCTCGGCAGGTGCTGCCTGTTGGAGACTCCAGCGACGTGCCCGAGCCGCTTCTGGGGCAGCGGAGCGTGGAGCTCGCCCTGGGGCGCGGGCTGCCTCCCCGTTTTACCGAGGATCCCGGGCTCAGGAGATCTCGGTGAATCTGGTGATAACTGAATCCTCCGACACCTGCGCCCCGCGGTGAGCGAGAGCCCGGCGCGCCGCTGGAAGACGCGCTATCCTTTCGGATACGTTATATTATTTTTTTTTCCTGGTTATGCAGGAGATTTATTTGAAACCTGAGGGAGCGCTCCGGCTCCCGGGAGCTGGCGGTGCAGCTTGGTCCGTCTGACCAGTGCTTCGCCCAAATACACACACACACCCCTCAGCCACTGATTTCCTTAGCAAGAAAAGCCTTTAAAATGCGAATAATGAGTTTTGTGACCCGATTCAAAGCGGTGTGCTGAGTGCCAACAGCGGCGTTGTTTCACATTTAAATAGCGACGTGGGTTTTTAGTAGCCTCCTACATGAAAAAAAGAAGTAAACAAAAAGCACCATGTTCCCGGTGTGAAACGATTTACTTTCACTAGGATACCCAATAAAGGATTTGGTTGGGAACAAGATAAAACAACTAATCAGAGCAAAGAATAAATGAGGTTCAAAATGCATGAAATACACTTCTTCCTATGTTGGCCCATAGCAATTTTTCTGTCCTTTTTTTTTTTTTTTTTTACTTTTTGAGCTCTGCCCCTCAAATGCTTTGCATCTGAGGGAAGAATATGTGTTTTTCTAGGCATGGACAAGATGCAAGGCTCTGAAAGAGCTGCTCCTGGTGCTTTGCTCCCAGTTAGTAGCATGGAAGCTACCAGCACTCCCAGCATTCAGGTGTCTCCAGGGAGCACTGCCCGACCCAACCCTCTGTGGCTTCGGGAGGTTTTGTGCCTGAAGAGCAATGGCCTTATAGGTAAATGTAATGTAAACTGTTCCCTCCAGCTATTCTGCATGCTAGGTTCTGGGTGGACAAGAGGATAAGAGCTGTAAGTAGCTAGCTTGGTGTTGAGTTGGACTGTCCTGATAGCGACTGTGAGTTACAAACACCACGGCATCAAGTACAAGCCTTGAAATTTTCACAAACAGCCAAAATGTTCAAGGTCCTCATCTGAAAGACTCCTAACAAAAACCAGGAAGGCAAACTCTGGGAACATCAATGAACTTTTCAAAGCTACTTTCATGCTGAGCTACTTACCGTCTCTGCTTTAAACTGGAAAGAAGGGCTAATCTGCAACTGACTGTCCAATAATGCGTTTGAAGGGAGTAGAGTTTTCATTTTTCCGGGTTTAAACTGTATGGTAACACTTATAAAAGAAAAACAGGCTGGCAAGATTTAAGACAACATGGACAGAGCAAGTTTTGCACATGGTTGTTTGAACCAGCTATGTCATCAATTGATATTTGTTAATAAATTTTTCTTTTTGGACTGTCAAGTGGCATAATAGCATACTTTGTAATATTCAACATTGTTCCAAAATAGTCTTCTGTAATGTTACCAGTGTCTTCAGCAACACACTGCTAATGCACTGGTAACTTAGGCAGTTTGTCATTAATCATAAGGGTTTTAGGCAAGCACTGTCTTCATGTATACAAAATTTCGTTTTCTCATCTATTTCTACACTGGTTTATGTGTCAAGGATTTAGAGTAATTACTTTTAAGTAAACCAGTATTATCCCATATTCCTAATAAATCTCTATAAAGCTACAGGCATTCTGCAAGTACTAATTAAAAAAACAAGTAAGTCCCACTTCACAATTGGCTGTTATAGGGAAGAAGGTGTAGTGGTGGGACACAAGAATTAAATAATTAATAATGCAGCATACAGCACTTCTTAAAAAGCTAAGCATTTGCTCTGTGTGAAGGAGAGAACTTTTGGATGAACAGATTGCAATGAAAACATTAGCATGCCATATTTTCTAGGATGTGACTAATCTCAGACCTGTCTTAAATTTACTGTGAGGTTCTTAAGGTTTTTCAAAGAGCCAAGTATGCAATCACATTCTCCACTTAAGCTTTCAGAGGCAAAATGCATTTTAGTTTCCCCCTCTGTTTCTCCTGTCTGTTGTTTAAGAGAACCATACAGACATGTCACTGTTCATCCTCCAATGTGATGATATATTTCACACGGAAGAATGAAATACAACGGTATTTCCCCCTTATTTTATCATTTATCCATTATTGTTGTCAACCTGATAGTGAAACTGTGTTTAAACTAATAAATTGAGATCAAATTTTCTTCCCAGTTGTTATATCCTTCTGTATCTATCGATTTCGTAGATGTGAATAAAAGCTACAACCCTATAAATACCTGTTCTAAGACTAAGAGATTTAATTTTTTGGTATCCCAAAGAAAAGAAGACTGATTTGCTTATTTGGATTCAATAAATCAGTTCTGTTATATATCCTTTTTAACAGCAGAAATGTGTGAAAAAAACACGAGAACATTAATATAGTTATGAAAATACGTTTTTCTCATTTAATCTTTAATTCCTTACTGTATAGACAAAATGAGATCTGCACAATCTGCAGAGCTCTATACAGAAAATTACTGAGGGTGTCCAGTTAGGTTATGGTAGACTATAGAACAATGTAACTGTTGCTTGCTTGCTATAATTCATGCATTTAATGCACTACATTTCAGGACATCAGCATTTTTGGGGTGTTTTGTTTTGGTTTGTTTGTTGGTTGTTTTTTTTTTTTAATAATTCCATTTGAAAATTTAAATCAGAACTTTAACCGAAAAAGATTAAATATAAGACTGCAATACAAGATTTCTTTTTTATGAAGTGGAATTGTGAGGGGCAAATAACTATTGAATTATTTATTCTGCCAGATGTTTTTCATGGATAAGGAATTATAAAATCCTTGATGGCTAGAGAGCTTAAGCAAAACTTTGGGGTCAGCTGCTAATTACTGAAACATCAGCACACTGATTATTGGAGATTGCTCCAAGAGGGAAAAAACTCTGAGTAAGACCAGCAAAACCAGAATAGAAAACGCCTCAGAGAACAACAAGATGACCATTGTGAATATATTAGCAGGTGCAGTAGATCTATTTGACATATCTAAAATCCCTTCAAACTATTTTCTTTTTAGGAATGCCAAAACGTAACAGCAAAACCTGGTACGTTCTGTACATCTATGCTTCATAATTCACAGGTGCTAAGGAACTGACCTTCTGTCAGTGCAACTGCCTGAGCCTTAGAAACAGAACTAAGAACAGAAAAAGCTTCATAGTAATTTCCTGGGAATGAGATAATCATAGAATTTCCAGGAAATGGTGGAAAATTTGGATCATGATACCAGTTACCCTTAAGAAATGACAACTTCCCCTCAAGAACCTGTCTACTCCTCTGACAGATAATAGAAAAACTGAAAAGTCGTGATAAATTTGAGTAAATCTGCATGCCCATCTTAGGTCTGGATGAACTTGTATTCACAAGCGTTTTTAGTTTAGCATTAAATGCCAGCACCAGTTTTCTGTACATTTTGCTCTCTGGAACTTTCAGGGATCACTTGGCCCTTGAATTCTGAAACAGGGTCTCTGATGAGTATGATGCAGTACACTGTTGCCTGTAAGAAGACCCTTTCTCTTGATTCGAGTGAGGATTTTCCAATTGGATGCTGAAGTGGTGCAGAAGCCATCCCTCCAGGCTGCTTTGGCTTCTTGCATATTGGTGAGTGTTAGGCAGCAGGCTTGATCATCCTTACTAGGGTTTTTAAGAGACATGGGTGGTTAGGCAGCAGACTTGATCATCCTTGGCAGAGTTCTAGAGAGACACAGGTGGCCTTTTAAGGGTCCAGCTCTGTTTCACAATCTCAGTGATGCTCTGTGCTCTTTCAGTGACTGCAAGACTCGCCAGCCAATTGAGAGCTATTTTTTTTCTGTCAGCTCAAAAGACCATACGGCTTCACTCAAAGTATGACTCTGCTCTGGTTCTGATGCCTCTATCAATACTCTTCTACAGAGGGCAGAAGAGCATATGGAAAATGCTTAACAGTCTCCAGCCTTCAGGATGCAGACTTCAGTCCTTGGGGAGCACCTGTGGGTGGGTCTTTCTTCTGCAGGACTGCTTTGCTGTCATTTTTAAGTTCCTGACCTAACTAGGAAGATGCTGCCCTATGTTCAAATGCAATTATATAACAGATGCCAGACTATACGACTGGATCCCTCAAATGTGGCTTATTCCATCTCTTTCTCCTGATTTTATCACAAAGGTAATGGCTATACTGTGTTTGCAAAATCCAGCTCAATGCTATTAGGAAAACTTGTCAGCATACCTGACCCTAATCTAAATGGTCATATGTATAGATGAAGGTAGGTACCACCATCATAGTCTACATGTATGCACAGAATTGTGAGAGATCCTTTCACAGTGTTCAGAGATGGTCAGTCTCTGATTTTAAAGCAGCAATGAAAGCTGCAATCATTACCTATTGTAGCATCAAACCAGCATTATGCAGATCAGTTCCTCACTACCGTAGGTGTTATACTAGTGAATTGTTCTCTGTGAGTATCTTTGTAAGAGTAACGTGTCTTAAGATTTCATCTGCTTCCTTTAATGACAGAAAGATTCTCATGTTCATATTTGGAATCCAGTTTTAAAAACATCATCATCGGCCACGTCCTACCAGAAGTGAGGTAGGTTAGCCTATCACCCTTGTGGCACAGGTGACTGATGGTGAGAGGAGCCATGAGTTTAACTGAAAATGCCAGTATACAGTTTTTGCTTGACAACTGAATACTTTCTGGTACTCATTTGCTAATGTTCTAAATAGGGCTAGTGAGGTGTGGTGGTCTGATGAACGACAAACTCATGACTTGTTTATAGGAAAAAGGAGACAAGTTAGAAAATTAACTGTTAAAGGATTTTTAAAGACTTTTAAAAATTATTATTACCTTTATTTTCCATCTGCTTTTTATTTTTAAGGGTTTTCAAATTCTCTGCCAGCTTGTTCAGTCCAGAAACTTCAGGAGCATAGGGTAATACACAGCAGGGGTTTACCGCTGTTGCTACCTCAGCCTCTGAAAAGACTGCAGCATCACCAGAAGCTATAAAAGTCCTCATACAGAAATGTAAACTACTTTCACTTCCTTTCCGCTCCCCTTGCAAATAATTGACAGTACATGTGGAAACCACTATTAGTAGTACATGCTATGCATCTTATTCTTATGATAGCTACAATGTAAGCTGACCATTCTCAAGGTGACAGTAAACCAAATCAATCATTGTCAAAATAGAAGATTCACTTCTGAGCAACTATCTACAAAATCTGCTACTTTTTGTAGTAAGAGCCACTACTGACTCTTCACAACTAACCTTAATCAATTAATACAGGATATATCAGGATCTGGACACCAAGAAGCTGTTTTCAGTGAGGAAACAGAGTAATTCCCAGAGGAGCAGTTGTTACGAAGAAATCCTATTCCAGTAGCATTTAGAAGATAAAAGTTTCATGTTCTCAAGTACTCAAAGCAGTGGAAAAACTCTATGATCTATAATGAAGCCCTCCAAACTGACAAAAATGTTAGATTGCACTTCGCAGCACTATACAGGAAGCCCCAAGACTAATTAGTTTCTCTTTTTTATACAATTGCTTTTTCAGAAATTGCTCTTGCTGCCACAGCTGGCCTTGGGACTATTTACATGTTTTTTCCACCCATTTGGGCTATCATTCATGTTCAGAGACAGCTATATTCCTTGCACAGAAATACCAAAGAAAATTATCACAATCTGAGCATTTTTGACTCCTGAGGCTTATTTTAATTATAATAGGGATTGCAAAACAATTCTGAAGATTGACTTTTTTCTCCTTAATTGTGGGCTCAGCAATGGTCATATTCCAAACTTTTTAATTTTAAGTTTTGACTCTTCCTCTTCTTGCTTACCTCTTTTAAAACCTCCTTTATATGCATTTTATGGTATCAATTCATAGTTTACATGGTAATTTGTTAATATTTTCAAGATGTATTTTAATTGAACTGAAGCTGTCAAGCATCCTTTGCAGGATGGTGGTGTGAAAAATTATTATGTTCAATGAGTTCTTTCCTGCAGGAACATCTACCATACAATCTGGAGGCACATAGGAAGAAAACCTATCTTCTGCCCTCTCATACCAAGAGAAAAAAAAAAGGAGAGGAAAGGTTGGCTTACTAACTTACTAGTTACCTTTCTGAAGGTAACCAGTTCTCTGCAGTAGATGGGTAGATGGTTCATGAGAGCTCTTCAGATCTAAGCAATGGCTTTTCAGTGTGATCTCAATGAAAGAAATCTAATCATTATTTTTCCCCTTTCCATAAATTCATCATTTTCTGTCAATGAGTATGAAAAAAATTATATTGAATATCACTACATCTAATCCCTAGACAATTGCACACTTTCCCTTCCTGACTTTTTTTGTTGTTGTTCTTTCTCCTTCACCTCTCATTTCTTCTTTGTTTTTGTTTCTGTTGCTGTCATAACCTGTTCCTTTTCTTCCATCATATCACTTTTTCTAGCCTCCTTGAAGAATGCATCACACCCTTTCAGGCTAACACTGAGGGTATGATGCTCTTCACAAAGCGCAAATCTGCCCAGGCTTCAACTGCCTATTATAGCCTCCTTTTTCTTTCTAGAAATCTGGAACCCTGCTCTCCTGCTTGCTTCAATCCCAAAGAACATCAGGGAAGTCCTCTTTGGTAAACACAGAAAAACCCTGAGGACTTACCACTATGCAGGCTCATTTTAAAGCCTTTATAGAAGAAAAACTGATACCTATCCAATTTTAAATGAAATTTAACTGTGCTTTATTTCATTTTTCTGTCTTAGAGGATAGGGAGCTTTTCTGAGCAACCTGAGAGGACAGAATATTGTATGTCTCTCAGTATCCCACAGACTGTGCAATGACTATATAACACTTGAAATCTCTTAGCAATTTAAGGCTTTGAAATTTAAATACTGCTTAGTTCTACAGAATCCTGAATTACAAAGTGTCCCAGTGTCACGCTGAGATGGACTGCTTTGCTGGGGCAGTTAACATCTAAACAGAGAAAATAACCTGAGCTGACCAACAAAACCCAGTCAAGACTTTGATTATGTACAGAAGAGTGAACTCTTCTAGAAATTTTTGTCTAAACTGAAGCTTAAACATCCCAGTGAGAGGCTTTGATGTCACACTGAAAAGGACAGAAGGTGAGAGGGTTACGTGTCAGAGCCGGGAGGAATCATTTAGACAGGAAGACGGATTTACAAAGCTTTAAAGAGCATCTGAAACAATCTTTCAAAATGTTTGAAATGTACAGGTGGCTGTCTGATAAGTTGCTTGTCTTGCAATATAGGGGGAAAAAAAGGCCAAAAATTATTCTTACACTCTTACACTTGGGATTAGGCCATGGCACCAGGCGATGCATGGTATCCCAAGCAGGTTTTGCATCTGGTGTCAGTCTGACTTTGGTTTTGTTTGCTGGCACTTCACTGCTTTCAGTTATACCTGATGCCAACGAAGAGAGATTCTAAACCTTAGTTACAGTTCCTAGTCAGTGCACTTACAGAAATTTTCGTCCTTAAATGCCTAAGCATGTTGTCACCAAAATATATATACAAATGAGTAGTACAACTAGCATGTAAATCTCCTTTTTATGTCACCAAAATATATATACAAGTAAGTAACTACAACTAGCATGTACATCTCCTTTTTAATCAGGATTATTTTGTTACCGTGCAAGTCAACATACTTTAGATTTACAAAAATCAAGGTGGCAGCTCCCCTCTGCTGCAGATGCACTGAACGAGACAGAGAGTAAGGCAGACATTCACGTGCGGGCAGGCACCTAACAGGTCTGTTTCCTGGGAGCCACCCCACATGATTTCAAGTGTGAGAGACCCGTGCTGCTCAGAACACGTACCTGGCTGTAGCTCTGGATGGCACCTCTGGCCTGACTGCTGCGGGCTGGGAGCTGGGCAGCCGCTGTTTCGCCCAGGGCGAGGGTCTGGTTGCTGTGGTAGCTGGCTGAGTACTGGAAGGACCCTTCAGGTTTGGAATTGAGCTGGAGTGCACTCTGCGAAAGGAGGCTGGGTCCTGTGGGGACAGGATTTGAGGGCAGTCAGAAAGTCTCAGTGAAAGAGCATACCTGTATTATCTGTAGAGTGAGCCTTGAAATTATCAGATGTATGTGCTTTCAACTTTTCACAGTTTGGCTTTCCAGTAATAAAAATCACATACATTAAATTATTTCTTTAGCACTCAGTCATCATTATCATTGTATTCAAGCTACAGACTACATTGATTTCTTTGCAAAAAATGTATGGTTTTGACTGGTGAAGAATTTGTAAGCCTAAACAAAGCCAACCATACTATTTGATAAAATCTTGGTTTTCAGCTCAGAATACTTGATGAGTTTTCTTTTCTAAGGATAAGCCTTGTTTATTTCGCTTAATTATATCCAGTTGTTCTGCATGGTAAATGCTAACTTGTCCCTCCCTGGGCCCCCAGCACATTAGCTCTATTGATTACTGCCACTTTGTCCTGTACACACCATGATGTAATACTTCAGTGCGTGTAGGGATGGATGCCAGCCCTTAAAATATTAATAGCTTCTCTCATCATGTAGGACTCACCCTGAACTCAGTGAATCTTGGATGCCTGTTTTGTCAGCTGATCTTATCTTCCCCATCCCAGCACTCACCGTCAGGAAAGCAAAATGTGGGCAGCGAGCTTAAATTGGGGCTGGCAGACTGAAGTGCATATCAAGAGCATGAACAGTGACACTTTCCACAGTTACGAAGTTGTTCTTTGAAACCAAAACATGTTATAATATTAATTAGGTTCATGTACAAGTGATTTAGCTTATCATGTGTCCATAGCAAATTCCCCAATTTTTGACACAAGAGTAATTATCAGACAGGGACAGGCTCTTCCTACACTACATTGTCATGTGGTTTAGACATGACCTCCCATAACCACTTTTAATGGTGAACTCATTCTATCTCCACACACAAAGAGCTACATTAAAGAATGCCCACCTAATCCTTCCCTATGCCTTCATCAATTTTAGTCTCTTTTAATTTTCAGTAAACTAGCTTACTCTTCCATGGCGTCTGGGCCCAGCAAGCAAAATACAAGACTAGAGGGTTATGCTTTGGCCATTGAATGAATTACAAAGAAGTCTACCTTCAACCCAACAGCTATTATCTACAGCATATTCAGGAGCTTCATGGGGATGATAGGTTCCTCTTCTGGTTAGCACTAACAAGCTCATGAAAGCATAGAAGGTGACACAAGCCTTATGTGACGTGAAATGACTGCCTTGATTTTGCTCCCACAGAGCATGTGAAAAGTTCAGTTTTAAAAAGACTCACAATAGCAAAATTCCAATTTATTTCTTCAGAATAACTCCCAGTACATTCCTGATACAAAGGCCAAATGTTATGACCTTTAAGTCTTTGCTACGAGGATGTATAGCTGCTCCAAAAAAATTTCCACTTGAAAGTGTGCAAACAACCCCACCTCCAAATTAACATGGAGAATATTTTTTCCCCTAGCCTGTTTCTCAGAAATGGTAGAATCTTTATAACTGGTATTTTCCAAAAAACAACCTGAACTGTTCATATTACAAACAAACTTTGTAGGCTGTGGTCGTGGCTTAACCCTGGCCAGCTACTAAGCCCCACGCAGCCGCTCGCTCACTCCCCCCACAGTGGGATGGGGGAGAGGATTGGAAAAGTAAAAGTTAGAAAACTCATGGGTTGGGATAAAGACAGTTTAATAGGTAAAGCAAAAGCTGCACACGCAAGCAAAGCAAAGCAAGGAATTCATTCCCCACTTCCCATGGGCAGGCAGGTGTTCGGCCATCCCCAGGACAGCAGGGCTCCAGCACATGTAACGGTTACTCAGGAAGACGGCCATATGCCATATCCCGAATGTCACCTCCCTTCCTTCTTCTTCCCCCAGCTTATACATACTCAGCATGACATCGCATGGTATGCAATATCCCTTTGGATAGCTGGGGTCACCTGTCCCGGCTGTGTCCCCTCCCCATATCCCGTTCCCCTCCAGCCCTCTCGCTGGCAGGGCCCGAGGAACTGAAAAGTCCTTGATTTAGTATAAATATCACCCAGCAACAACCAAAACCATCAGTGTGCTACCAAGGCTGTTCTCACACCAAATCTAAACCACAGCACTGCACCAGCTAAGAAGAAAAAAATTAACTGTATCCCAGCTGAAACCAGGACGGCTATGTAAAGTGGAAGTGTTTGCATCTAAATGCAGACTGGAATTATGACACTATTTTACATATCAACACAATATATACTGCAAATTCAATTGCATTCATCAGAATATTCCAGGTATAGGACAAATCTAGAAAGTAATTTCTGGTCCCTGCATTTTCCGTACAAGTACAGAAGGAAGCAGGGCTCTAGGTATGCTGTGAGGTTATTAAAAACCTATCACATGCATAGGACAGCTGAACTTAATCCTGCATGGGTGCTTGTCTTAAATCCAACATTTGGTAGCTTTTCGTTCCCTGACTGAAAATAGGGTTTACTAAGCATTTTCCCATTTCAGTGCTTTTTTTTGCAAATTTTGTTCTTTAATGAAAGAAATATTTTCACAGTGTTTTTTTTTTTTTTTTTTTTAAAGAGCATGAAGAATATACAGGCTTAGTTTTAAAATATATCTGTAGACTTTATTTAATATTTTGGATTTTTAATTTTCACTGAAAATTTGCCTGTGATCAAGTGACATGATTAAGTTCAGAAAAATCACAAAAGCATAACTTTCCCAGGAGGGGCAAAAGTTGCAGCAAGAAAGCAATTTTTGTGCATGAAGGTGTTTGTACTCATTCTGAAAGTAATTATGCCGTGACATTTCTAAAGCTTAAATAATGATTAAACTATCACATGCTAGTAACTCAATATGTTTCAATTTTCATTGCATCTGGCTTTCAAGTGTTCCTTTCATATTACTATGGCTCACTAGGGGATTTACATAGCCAGCTATAATCACATACATGGGTTCTCTGCACCATTTAGCCTAAACACTTCCATGCACTTTAAGAAACTTATCCAAACCATTAAAAAAAAAAAAAAAAAAAAAAAAGAGTAGAAAGTTTGGAGCACATGGTTTTAAATTTATTAACTATTGTATAGCAGTTTTTATTTTGTACCTTAACAAGTAGTAACGATCAATTAAAACATATACATTTCAATAAAGTAATTACACCGTCATTTGAGAGAGACAGCCAGATATTTAAATTTTAAATAATCCCACATTTCTCAAGCAAACCTAGAATGCAGTTGTGGCTGCTTGCCTGTAAATAGTAACTCCGTCTAAACCAAGCATACAAATGCCATGAAACATTTGAGATCAATCAGCATGATCTTGAAAAAACTCAAGTTTGTTTTTCAGGATTTAGGGACTACAAGCAGTCCCATCTTGTTTGATATGGAAAAGATGGATCACTTTTCTCATTAACATTTTTGAGATTTCAATGTGAAGGCAAAATCAAACCTTCTGAAGACCCCTCAGCTCACCCAGAAGAGAACAAAGTGGTTTGTTTATGTACTTCTATATGCTGATAGCTCTTGACAACAAACTACTTGTTTTTCCTGGCAAAAATTTAAACTCTGCTGTGTTGGTATAAGAAAATGGTTGTGCAAATATTTTTCATTTGTTTTCAGAGAATTTAAGGCAGCTAGAAACTCTGTTTTCAGTTAGGCACTGCAAATCACTAGCTGACTGCTAGAACAATTCAGTCTTATTTGTTCCCTTAATGCTACATAATTAACTACCAATCTCCAATTTAAAATAAGCTTAAGAACAAACACTACCAGCTTCACAAGGGTTAATTTAGCAGATCCCAAGGATCTGTAGTGTTGCTTTAAAAATTCATACTAAATTTTACTTCTCTTTGGGGCTATGGGGAAGATATAACTACCTGTTTTCCCCTATGTTTTTTCATCATCACATAAAAAAAATAACACCTATTTTCTTTGTGAAAGAATGTTAGTGTTGGAATATTCATACTGGATAGTACCAAATTTTCACTGCTTCAGTCAGTGCCACTTTCTTCCTATATTAAAATACTAGCAGATATTTGTGCAAATTCAGGAAGCTAAGTCAGAGCCATCAGACTGCAAGAGATGCCACAGTGGACTAACTTCAAAAGATGGAGCAAGGTATTGTACTTAACTCTTCCATTTGTCTCCAGTTTGGACTGCAGACAATACCTTCCTCTTCCTCTCAACCCCAGGCTGGTGAAAGTCTCCCTGTCTTCCTCCCCCTGGCTGCTGTAACCTGGCTCAGTAAGGAGCTCAGGGTGTGCTTCTTGCTTGGGGGACAGCCATGGTGCGCTTAGGCTGGGGAAAGCTGCTGGAACATGGAGAAGATCAGGCAAGAAGAGAATGAAGAACATGCTTACATCAGGGAGCCACCCCACAACGAAACCTCAGAGGTGATGGGAGAGCACAGGACTTTCCTGGGAACCAGAGAATGGAAACAGGTGTTCCCTTTATGGTTTGCCATGCCTGCCAGCACCTGTGTCTGCAGAGACAAAAGCAGTCACCTGTTCAGACAGTATGGGGAGGGGGCAGGCTGTGAAGCTCTTTTAATTAATTACCCACCCCTCTTACTGGCAGTTACATTGACTACTATATGGCTACTATTTTTGTTTCAAAAACCTAATAGTTTAAGTTATCTGGAGCACCTGAGGGTACCTGGCACACTTACTTCAAGCAAAGCAGGGAAGACAAGCAGATGCAGTGCAGGACTTGGCCCTGCTCTGAGTCCTACCACTGGAGAGAGCAGCACTGAAGCCCACACTTGCTACCTTCCTGGCATGTTGCATTCAACAAAATAAGCATAGCCTGGCGTTACACAGAACAGGCAGATCCATGGCATTTACTATAGTATGGCAAAAAATGTGAACCAGTGAGTTATAGGATCCATCACAAGCCATAGAAGGACAGCTTCCACAGTATCTCTCTGCTTCTGTCAAGAGGGGGGTCAGGGAAGTTGGAGGCTTGGAAGCAAACCCCAGGAGAAGCTGGGTGCTCAGCAGGCTGCTGTGATCCACAGACCCAGGTGCTATGATGCCCAAATTAAGCAGAGACAACATTACATTTAAAAATCGGGGGGGGGGGGGGGGGTGAGAAAAAAAAAAAAAGAAAAAGACTGATGTGCATCAGCACAGTACTGAATTTTGACTCAATGAATACTCATTAATACTGACTGGAGCTTCAGTAAAAGATGACCAAAAATAGGCATCATCACTGACAGCAGTTGAAAAGCCAGGGGCACTTGGTTAGGAACGAGAGCTGCCAAGTTAGCATGTTTTCGTTTTCTTCCCTTCCCCCAGGGGGTAGGGCCTTGTCTAGTGACCACAAAAGTAGCAAAGCTCACCTGAATTCTATCCCATAGTGGTCATAAGCAGAAGCCTATCTCACATAAGAAACTTGGTAGGAAATTGGGCTCCAAGGAGCTTACCAGGCTCAGAAGTTAAGCAGTCTTCTAAGTGGTGAGAGGCTGGACCTTACACTGATTAGAGATGGAGGGCAAGGAAACACATCCTATTAAATGTTGTTACTTGTAATATTACTGGATCATGAATTAGATTTTTTTTTTAAAAACCAAATAAATGATATAAAGTCTGATAAGATTTAAGTACAATCAGTATTTGTGATATGTATCTTTACCTACAGGGCAGCAAGTTAAGGTAGTAGGAATCTGTGGAATGTCTCCATTACAGACTCAAGAAAACTTTGTATTTTTTCTGTCTTATACTGTCGTGCCGTTGCTGGGTCACAAAGCAAAATAACCAGATGAATGTGGGATTCTTGTAAAGGACTCACAGAAAAAAAACCTGAAGAAATTGTTCCCCATGGGGATATCAATGACAGCCTACCCCTAGCGTCCACCAGCCAAACGTCTGAAAAGTTATTCCTGTTTCCTAATCTTTAGACTGCAGTATCTCAAGGAATACTTCACAAATTGTAGCTTCACAATATGTAACAATTCAAGATGATGCTAATCAATAGTATGGTCAACCTTCAAAACAAACAAAACCAGGCTGAATTATGAAACAGGACTAATATATTACAGAATTTATCATGGAAGAAGTATTAAATAAAATATTATCTGCTAGTTGTTCAATTATAAAATAATTACCATATAATGACAATTTCCACATAATACTATATTATTACAAGATAAGGGCATGATTAATTCAGTATTCAAAATCTGTGCAATAATTACTTCTAATGGGCTAAAATAATTACACTACAAAGTGCAGAAACATATACCTAGTCAGCCCCCATGATGTGACTGCACACTTGTTACTTAGCTTTTCATATGAAGTTCCCAACAGAAATATCATGCAAGTTAAAGGAGAAGTTTGGTTTGTTTGGTTTTTTTCTCTCCTTAAGATTTAAAGTCAGTTAGTTTACCAGGGCACATTTCCTTCTCCAAGTAAGTACTAAAGTGGAGCACTACTACTGTGTTACACATTTCCATTTGGTCAGTCATGTATTGCGATGCCAGTTGTAACTGACAGAGAAAATAGACTAAAATGTTTAGGAACGAACATTTAATTGTCTCCCATACCAATTATAAACAACACTTCACTCACCTTCGATCAATTGACAGAAGTAGTAATGATAAATTGTAGAGTAAGTGTAAATAAAGTGTGTTTAATTAGTGTGATTAATCACTTCACACATTCTTCAACCTGCTTTGCTCATTTGGGTAACAGTTGAAAGAAAGGACTAGCAAAACTAATTTAATGTCCTTTAAACATTCATTTACCGAGTTAATAGGTTGAGGTGCCTCACATCCCAGTGAGAGGAACCATCTCCAAACTGTTAGTATATGCCTAATTAAGGATTTCAAATACCAAAAAGTCATCACTTACTGTTTCTTCTGCCTCTCACGTCATTTAGTTTGAGCATGAAATATTGATTTCTACCCTATAACCTGGTATTTTCCTTAGTTCATTGAAGTGCGTGTACTCATGGTAAGCAGTTGCTAACTGCTTCTAAAACTTAGTTGTATTTGTTACCCTGTTTTGCAAAAGAAATGGATGATTAAGAGAGTGTAAAAAAAAAAAAAAGGATGAGGTCAGAATATCTGCAAAGCGGTCACTCAATTTCTGAGGTTTCAACTGTATTTGGAATGCTGGGGGAATCCCGGAACTATACTGCAAGAATAATAAAACCAGGGATAGCTCTTGATGGTAACCTGCCAGTGTCCTTCCACAGTATTTGACAGTAAAGAAGAGGGAAGGATAGTTAAAAGACAAGGTAGAAGGACCTGTTCCTAGTGATGCTAAATTCTTTGGCATCTGGTACATCCTGTTTTCCAAGTTCTGCTCCCAGAATTCAGCTGCTGGGACCAGTAAAGAAGGAGTAAACTTCCCGTACAAAACAGAAGGGTAAGGAACATTTGTTTGCCTGTTTTAAGCCCCTGCATTCCAGTATGGCCTATTTTTGAGGTCATCTGAAACATTCGTTGAAGAAACTCTCCTGCTGAGGTGATTTAGGGTGGTTTTGGGAAGCTGAGTAATGTAAGTGAGGGGAAGGGAAGCCCTGGAAGTACCTCGGGGTGGCATGGAGCAGCCCCCTTGGCACTGAAGTTCAGACATCTCTCCCCTCTTCCCCATTTCCTAGTCTCTGAGGAAGGTGCAAAAAGTGCAGGCAGAAGCAGTGGAGGCGGGGGGCAATTGTGGGGGGAAACACTGGGAACTAGACGAGAGACCTTTGTGGCTATCAAAAAATGATGTTTTCTTAATTACAGGCAGAAAAAGGAAAGACTAAAGAAAGGCAAAACCTAAGATCTGCAGACAAAAATAAATCCTGTCAGCTACAACTGGTCAAACAGATTCCACAGAAAAAGGACGTTCAAGCCAACTGTTAGTCAGATCTCCAACAGAAGATAACAATCAGCTACAATAGAACTAGTAACAAGCCTTGCCCCCATTCTCCCTCCAAATCCAGGACTAGTACTAGAATTGTACTAGGAAAATATTTAAAGATCTGCCTTCTAGGAGATAGTATTAAAGATACCAGTACTTTTATATTACAAGAAAAAATGCCACGGCTGCAATGTAACAAAGGTATTTTGTACCCTAGGAATGAAGAATGTTGGGAAAAAAGTGGTTGTTGGGGGGAAGGAAATACTAAAAATTAAGAAATAAGTGATAATAAATTATATGCTAAATCAGAAGCAGCTCCCTTGGTATGAAAAAAACTTATCTCTTTAGATGAGAAGCAGCAATTCTTAAATGAGCACACTGAAAACAAACTTGTTCTAGAAAAAGGGAGAGTAATTTATATGCAATACCATGCTCTACCAGCATTAAGAAGGCTATGTTCTACCTAGAAATACAGAGAAGGGCTTCAGTGTTGCTATAGAACCTATTCTTAGGTACTGGAAAATAGGATTGGGTGCAATGCATTCAGAAATGTAGAATAAGTTCATTTTCATCCAAGAATTCTATAAATTATATATATCTGGAGAAAAGATGCAAAAACTAGGCTGAAACTATTATGTAAGGGAACAATACAAGGATATCCCTTCTAACTCTCTTTCTGACCTAATTATTATTGGAATGAAAGATGAAGAACACTTTATTTCAAGAGTAAGCAAACCGAGAATAGCAAATAGTTTCATTAGGTGCTGATAATATGCTTTTTACACAAAATACAAATTCTGCTGTTATTGTAAGAGATAAACAGAGGTGTTGGCTAGGATTTGAAATAATAAATCACTACTCCAAGGCATAACAAAGAAGCAGAAATGTCCACAAGAAGTTGTAGAAAAACATAAGTCCTGAAGTACATAGAAAAGAGTAAGGCCTGCATCCCAACTGGAAAGTAAATGGTTCTTTTTTGATTACTTATTTTTAATGGTCATATTGAAATCCCAGATTCAGGGCAGGGGGTATAGCACCAATGTCTAATTCAGAGACGATGTCTGACACTACCAGGTTTCCAACTACTGCATAATGCTAATGAAGTGCCTCCAAAGAAGAGGGAACCCTGTGTGATTAAACTAGGACTGCAGAGTGGCAAATGTGATCTCCTCTTAGTGTTCAGTAGAATCATGTTTCAAAACTGGCACACGCAAAATATTGCCCAGTGGTTAAAATTCGCTGACTGTGCACTTCTGAGGGACAGGAAGAAACCCAGAGAGAAATAAGCAGTTCTTCAATAGCTGAGCTTAGTAAGTAAGTATTTAATGCGGAAGGATTTCTTTAGGGATAGATAGCTTTTATGGCAAAAATGTTTAGGCAATGGATTATAAAGATAACGGGATTTCCAGTGAGTTTACATAAAAGTCTTATGGAAGTTTGTAAATGTTGCAAATATGAAATACTATCAGACTCATAGAACAAGTAATGTAGCAAAGCCTAAGAAATCCTGACGTAATCGGCTGTCTTCAGGGTTATTTACTCAGATAGTCAACGTTTTGCTTTCTGTACTGTACCACACATAGCATTAATCCAGATGTTTGTATGAAATGTAATACAGCCAGATCTTCTGTTATAAGTAATTACTTGGTAATGTTTGAGTGTAGGGAAAAAAATCTGGAGTTCCATTACTAATGAGAGAATTACTGACAATTTTAAAGAACAAGACCTAAAGACATGCACTAAGCAACAATAGGTGTATACATACTTAAGCTCTGAATAAATAAGTTGCCCTTACATTCTTTTTTATTTTATTTTTAGTAGAAAAAGCTATCCTAAATTTAGATTAAAAGCAAGGATAACCTACTACTGCAATTTTTAAATGGCCCCAAGATGAAACAACTTCTTTTGTAGAAGATTAAACATATTTTATGAAATCACTTGCTAAACTCTGCAGATATCGAAATCAGATAGTCTCTGAAAGAGGTCATTTACCATTGGCAGTAAGGTTGACATGCTTTATAGGAGCAATATATAAAAACAACGTAGGAACAAGACGGGCAGGCAGCAAGGATAACGACTAAATTACATTTCTGCACTATGGAGGACACAAAGAGGAAAAATAATATCCACTAGGGATATCGAAGAATGATCTGGAGCTCTCTTGGCAGTAAAATTTCTGCTGGCACTTGTTACACCTCCGTGAGAAGCCTCTGCCAACAAAACCTTGCCAGTGGCCTAAGGTAAACATTATGTGAATTACATGAAGAAAATAAATCACTTCTTTCCACAAATGTCACAATTTGCTAATAGTGACCATGTTACTACTGTGAACGTCTGCAGGTGATATGCAGTACTAGGAGGGGCAGAAGTCACAAAACAATTCAGCGTAACAGAAGATTGGTACCTATTAAAAGATCAGGCTATAGAACCACAGGAGAACAGTGCTCGAACTGGGCTTCTGGATGGGATTAGATAAATCTCTGAATGTGACAACAAGAAGAAACTTACACAGAGGAGAAGGCACTGCATGCAGCAACACAGACAGCAAGCCCCAACTCAGAAGGAACTGTCATGATTCCATTTGCGAAACACTGAATTTTGGCATAAATAACTGTTAATTTTTAATTTGCGTTTTCATTATCAGACTCCCATTTTGCAAAGAATAACTACATTTAAAATTAAATGCATGCTTGGATAACTGAAGAAAAAGCCAAGTATATCAAGAACATACTTTGCATGATTTAATCTTAATTTTTTGGAAGTATTTTATATGTTGGAAGACCAACTGTGAATGTCAACTGTTCCTAGTCACCCTCTGTGCCTAGCATAGCCTAAAGCTGGTATTGATAGTATTAAACTAATGTGTTCCCTTTTTATTTCTAGCAAATAAAATCAGATGGTTATAGACATCACACAAACATGACTCATATTGAAGCTGAATGCATTATCAAAAATAAAAAAAAAATCAACAAATCTCTTCTGATAGACCTAAATTAGACTGTTAAAAAACCCCAATAATATTAATGATTTTAAAAAGCACCTACTAGCTTTTGACTGTAAAGCACATAAAACTACTCACAGATATATGGATCTAATACAAAAGTTATTAGTAGATCTACTGTGCTATTATGTTGTTCTATGAACTTGACTTCTAGCACAGAACAGATTTCCTCTTCTTGTGCAAAGTGGAACTCATTTTTTTCCTGACCTTTGACAGGCTTAAATCTTGAATCTTTTCTGTCCACAAATGAAAAAGGCTATCTGGTCTCTGAGGCAAGCCAGTTCAGAACATGAACTTCTGCCACTGCCTCAGAAGTTAATTAATAAGTAAGTCAAAAAGGTCAAAATTATTACAATCTTTTTCATCTGGCAAAAACTCCCCTGCCATAAAACAGAAAGTAGACCCTTTTGTTTCTGCTTTCTCTTTCTGTGTCCACAAACGTGCACTACTCTCAGCTCTCACGTTTTACTCAGAAAATGCATTTCTCTATTTATAAAGCCAGAATGGAAAAACCTGAGGCAACTCCCTACTCTGTGTTATCACAGAAGTCACAAAAATCCTACTTCATTGAGAGCTATGTAAACTGCATGTACCACAAAGGAAATCAAAACCAAACCCATACCTGCCAAAATTTTCTGTTCCACATACATCATTTTACGCAGGCTAACAAGCCAACTACCTCTTTTTCAAGGCTGTATCTACACACTGCTTATGCTCACAAGCTGGCACCGGCAGATCCCAGAATGATGCGGCTCTTGGCTCTTCTAACTGTGCCGAGCACGCGGGTGCTGGCATGCCACTAAGGCATGAGTAGGGTGAGTGGTTTGTCAGTCTGTTGTGAGGATGTGGGTGCATTTGTTTCCTGGCCCATACTACAGACACAATATTTACTGATGTTCTTTTGCGTTGTAGGTTGGGATGCCAAAAGTCTTTCTTTGTTCTGCTCCTACAGATGCTGCCATAAGTCACTGTCATTTTCTAATGAGTTTCAGTAACTGCCTCCTGTGGTAGATGAAGGAACACCTGGTTGCCTGTGCAGGATTTGTGTTTGCCACAGCATTACAAGCTGATCACTACCTCCTTTCCACCTCTGATGCTGCTACTAATTGTTCCTGCTTTCCTGGTCTTGACTCACACCTTTCCGTTTCCCTCCCCTCCATGTATGTTTTACCTGCTGTTACTGCTCCTGTGTTAATTTGACATTCACATTTTGTACTACCAGTACTAAAGCCAGATTGTGAGGTGTTGCTTTCTTTAGGCAAGGATTTTAAGTCAGCTGCAGAGCATAAAATGACACCAGGTACCAAAGTTGGATTCATCTCAGGACAAGTAAGCTCAGAGGTATGAAGTAGTATCGCGTTATCAGTATGGAATTTATATATAAAAGTACATTTCATCACATAGACATAACCAGAAATAGAGAAACTCCAAGGAACATGCTGCAGGTGATGGCACATGGAAACAAAAGATCAGCCTACAAGCTGCTGTACGGAAATGGAGGACAATTAGAAATCACATAGCTGTGATGTTGTCACTGTTACCCCTGGACTCCCAACGTGACACACCAATGAGCAATGCGGATTTGCTGGAAGTTACGTAAGCATGTAAAATGTGAGGATAGTAAGGCCACTTTTACACAGAAAACACATTCTGACTTTTTTTTTTTTTGCCTCCAAGGATGACTCATCATCTGTTTTGAGGACAAAACACTGAGGCTTTATTTCATGATGTGTGATAACAGAAAAGATAAAGGAACTGGAAAAATAGAAGATCGAGCTAAAACAAGAAGGGAAACAACAGACATAAGGATATGGTAAGACAGTAATGGGTAGTTTATGGAAAGATGGGACAGCATAAAAAGGTGAGAGAGCACAGGAAAAGAGAGGGCTAGGGAGAGATGCTAAGATGGCATGTCTCTGTCTGGAGATTCCTTCCTGAGGAGAAGAAATTGCAAGAGGCAGCCTGTGGCAGTCCAGGTCCAACAGTAGGGGCACATACTGGACCATCATGTTTTGAACATTACTTCTCCAGTGGCTTTTAGCACTTTCTCCCTGACAAGCCTGTAAATACTCCCAGACACCCTATTGATCTACAGAAGGGCCACAGAAGAGCTGAGGTGATTGAAGTCCTGCACAGGAGGGTGCCACAGCAACCCCTTTGCCACCCCTGAGGAAGCAGAAGCTGCTTCCCTGAGTTGTCGTGGTTCCTTCAGCCTTCACCAGGCCTCCTGCTTGTAAACAACCACACATGAACTTGAAGACAGGCAGCGAACCGAAGCAGAATGAGATCAGCTGGACCCGAGTCACAGTCCCTAACACTCCACTTTCAAAAAGTCATGGTGGACCATGGCTGGTGAAGCAGACACCAAAGCTTGCCAGCAATACCGGTGGTGAGAACCCATATGGTGGCTCCGCTCCTAAGTTTGACTGTTTGCAGTGGTCTCCTGCTGCCTGCATAAGGGAAGAGACTGAAAAGGGAAACTTCACTCATGTTCTTAAAGTGAGAAGACTGATACGGCAGCAACAAAGATGTGCCTGTTCTACCTGGCCTTTACCATCCTGATACCTGTGGTGAGAGCAAAGGTGATGCAGTAATGAATGACAGTGTTTGAGCTACATCTTTTCATCTGATGCTGTTCTCAGGACCTTTGAACTCTGCCTCTGACAGAGGATGAAGACAATGAAGTCCAAGCTCAGAATGCTCAGTGCTGATGGAGCATTTCCTGAGGCAGCACCAGCTGTAAACATTGATGCAGAGCTGCTGGCTGTTGGGTCAGTGCTAGAGCCTGCTTCATATTAACAAATCTTAATGTCTTAGTGGGGTTTAGCAATGAATCTAAAGAAACTCTGCATCGTCAGCTATTTTGTAAAGACATTAATTTCCTGCTGAGGACGGCTCCTCAAAGCAGGTCTTGGTCTTTGTTACCAGCCTGTGGCTATTACAATGTTAAATGACGTGATAATTATTTCATGCTCACACTTAGGGTGATTAGGGCCAGAAAGAGGAGGTGGATAAAGGAAACATCCTCATTTCTCAGAAATCTAAGTATTTCACAATTACTTCAAAAGACTGAAATTGACCCACAGTTGAGACAATTTCTGTATAACTTTCTCTGTGAGAACATACAACAAATAACTGTGAGATCATCCTTTAACAAAAGGTGTCCATCTTTCAGATTTACCCCATCACCAACTGGGCAAAGATGACTTCGAAACTCCGAAGTTTTGCAGCCAACATACTGAAAAGGCTTGTATTGGAAGAGATGGATGTAATAAGGAGAGGCATCCAAAATGCCCAACCATAAATGTTTACCCTAAATAATACTGACAGAGGTTTCATCTGTAAATCAAAATTTCCTCAGACCTCATACTCTGAGAGATTTATCTGGAGCTAAGAACTGTTGAGTCAGACAACTGCCAGGTTTGCATTAATGCAGCAGAAGAAAAGATGCTGTGACCTGTGTTACTCGCTTCTGCCACTCCTACTCCAAAGTCTCCAATCCTAAAATGAAAGAGGGGCACACATACTTCCTAGGTGTTTTTCAGTTCTGAAACACGCTCAAAGAGCACATGATTTTATTAGTGTGTGTGTGTGCTTACCAGGAGATCCCACAAGAACGCTTTGTGTGCACTAAGAATGACTCAGCTGGATCGCCCTGCCTCTTGGAGCAGATAATGAAATGGAAGTAACTTCATCTATCAACAAATTGTGAGGTCTACTGATGCCAAATTTCATCCCATTGAGCATGTCAGCCATCTGACAGGTGGCAATTTCACAAAGCAAGAGCTATGGGATGGGAAAAAAACACACATCCTTTTACACATTCATTGTATAAATAGTGCCTGTTTGTTTCAATCCATTTTCAATATCTATGAATAAAGCAGCTGATAAAGGATGAAAACCATAAAGGTTGAACAAGGAGTGCTCCTTCAAACTGGGACATCTGCTTTCACACTGAGTAAGGAGGACCTCTCTTATTGTAAAAAATTGCTGAAACAAAATGGAATTAAGAGAGTAAGAGCTTAGCCCATCTTTTTAGCCTCAGAATTAGACAGGTTATTTAAGTGAAAACCACATCTGTCTAATACAACAGTTATATATAATTTCATGTGACAAAAATAATCGGTTCTTCTAACATAAATCATTCTTCAGAGGAAAAAATGTTGACACCTAAATGGCATTACTACCTATTTGTGCTGCATTTTGGACAAATAGTTTCAAGGGACTATAAGACTTAAGATACTGTGGGACTGAGTCCTCAGTGGTGAGCCACACTTTTTCTTCCCCAGAAGGACTAAGACATCCTTAACTGACTGTATTTCTGTCAACATGTAGCCTCAGTGAAGTGCACTCTGAAATCGTATTAGCCAAGAAACTTAATCTACATTATTTCTATTCCTTTATCGGTGTGCTGAATTCTGTAATTAATCCTCAGCACCAGGACAATAGGATCACAGAGATAAATAAAAATATATTCACAAAATTTGGGAGGAAAAAATTGGAGTACTGGCAACGTTAGCTGGGGAAACTGCAATTGCAATGTAAACCACTTATTTTTAAGTAAGTATTTATAATGTAGCTTTTAAAAAATATCAGACAAATGGAAGACTGATCCAAGAGGTTTTCTGATCTGTGTCAACAAAACCTGTGGCTGCAGTCTGTGGTATTGATCTAGAGAGCAAAGAAGGAGGGCTGCCACATGACGTGATTAAGCAATTGAAAAACAGTGTTACAATTCTGTTTCAGTTAGAAACCTGAACACCAAAAGCTCCATAAATCTGACCCATAATCCTTTTAAGACGGGTCTTATGCTCATTTTGTGGAGACTGAAGCAAAGGAAATAGCATGAAAGATTTAAGTATAGATACCTTAAAATAGAATTAAGAGACATCTGGATTAGGAGACGTTTGAGCCTGTGGTTTAAATTAGGAAGAAAGTGCCAATGGATTTGCTTGGTAATCTCAGCAGTCCGTCTAACCCTCATTTTGCTAATGCCATGACAGAGGGAGTAACCGTTGCCTGTCTCCACCACTGTAGCCTGTAAGGGTTCAGTGTAGTCTGTAAGGAAACGAGCTTCAGCTAATTATCTCGAGAAATGGTTTTGATGCAAGTATCATGGCATTCCTCTAATGTGGCATGCTAATGGTTCACAGGGATAGGGGTACAGGGGAACTAGTGGGAGGGAAAGAAATACAGGACCAATATATTCCTCTTGTTCCACATTTATCTCACTCGTACACTACCCATCTATAAAATATAAATTTACAAACATTGGCAGGAAAAGGTAGTTTGGTCCTTAACGATTGCTCAGATGCCTCCAGTTTCTCCCTGTCACAGAGGACGGACATCTGGGGGCCCTCAGGCAGTTCATCGGGACCTTTCCCTCTTATCTGCAGGGCGGACTGTGACATTTTGAAGCCTTAATGACAAAGGTCCTCAGCAATCACCTTTCCTCACTCAGTGTTGGATATCTGTGTTTACTCTCTTTTCTTTCCATGAAGCTTTCTACATTTTCAATTGTTCTTATGTGTAATGGAGTGGCCAGGGGAATGGGGAGTGGTGGTGGTGGTGGGGAGAAGGAAGCAACAACAAAAAAAGAGAGGTGTATTGACTAGGCAGTAAAAAGAATGAATCTGAAGTAGTGTGATTTTGAGACAGTGGTGCAGTAATGGGAAGGGAGGAAAACATCTGTTTCCTTCATCCCCCATCTTTCCAAGCTTTCTAATCTGCAATATTAATTTTTGTTCTCCACCATACATACTCAGCCCTCAAAAAATTTTTTTTCATGTGTCTTTCCCCACTAAATTATTCAATTTGCCATGAAAATACCTTTGTTCAGCAACAGTCACTATTCAGTACTCCTGTGTCTCATGTCTGCCTGAAACATCCCCAGTACTATCTCTGTCCTAAACTAAATTTCGTTCCCCTGCATGTTTCCTTCCCCCAGTGATTTCAGGTCCTACACTTAACTGTGCACTCCTGTCCTTCTCCCATGACTCATCTCCAGTGTCTTACATGCAATTAACTTGGCTCTCACATATCTGGTCTTTCCCCTGATCCTATTTAAAGTGACAAGTTATTTATCTTCATTTGTGCAAAAGCCGTATTTTTGAGCTCCCATTAGAAAGACATAATGGTGAAGTGAAGAGATTGTTTCAGAGAGGAGCAGCCAGCTCTGCAGTCAGCTCTAAGCTGCCACGCTGGGTGTTACAGTGATGTATACAGCAGAGAGAAGGACAGATCAAGTGCCCTCTCAGTGTCACTGAGGAACCAGGCTGGTCCCTAGGACTCCCCATAGCTAATGGTTACTGCCACTAGCAGCAGCCTGTATACCTGCCCACCCTTAGGGACTGAGGGTATCTGTGGGACCACCATCGTTCTGCTGGTGACATGCCCACAAACACTTAGGACAGGACAAACTCCCGTCTGACCCTCTGGCTCCACAGAAACTATGTTAGATCATGTTTGATGTAAACACTAGTGATGCAGTGGTGACAGATCTATAGTTACATAAAGAGAAACCACTGCAGCACAGGGAACTGGACCGCAGAGATACACGTTCAGGTCTCAACTGAGCTGCAGATTCTTGCATAATTCTAGTATTTTCCTTACTTTTTGCTTGTTCGCTTATAACTGAAAACACATGGTTTTGGGAAGTCAGTTTACACTGAGTTGGAACAGAAGAAAGGCATGGTACAGAAGCTCCCCTCAGATGTGTATAACCCTGTGCCAGGGTCAGCACCAGCACGGAACACTTGCAAGACAGCATGCAGCAGGTATGAATCTGCCTGTCTTTGTCTGATAAATACTTTAAAAACAGTGATCGCTCAGCTTGCGTTTTACAAATTTAATACAAGCTTATTTCTTCTTTTATTTGCCGATTCACATTCAGTAAGGTTAATTAGTGAGCATTCCTATTAGCAATACAGAACCCCTCCTGTGTACGCCCCCTTTCATGTGACTCGTCCCATTACACTTTTTTTCATGGCTTTTATTTGCTACGAAAGGAATAGCACATGTGGAGTGATGTTTGGGATTTAGCATATTGTAATAGCCGCCTGCTATGTGACAACTTTTTAAAACTAATTCTGAGAAAAATCAGAGTGCATGAAACTGAATCATAAAGATTCTCACTACAGACACGCTAATCCTCTACAAAGGCAGAACTACTGATAGATTAACTTGTTAGACTAGATGTGCATAGTTCAGAAAAAGAAGCTGTGGTCATACCCTTGGGCGGGCTTTCACATGATGATTTTTAGAAAAAAAACGCCTCAACTAGATTAGAATTGCCATGGCAGTCTGGAAACACTCTCCTCAGAGTCAGCCTTGTTACTTAAAATAAAGCTATGCAGTCCAATTGCAGAAGTAAACATAACTAAAACTGTAAAGTTAAGAGCTCAGAAGTTAGGAAATGCCAGACCAAGTTGCCTTTTCTGAATCATCACTCTTCCTCTCCTTTCTTGTCTTATGGCCAATGCACCCAATCCAAAGCTAATCAGTGTTTTGTAGTTGCCTCATTTTTTACCGCATGACCTCAGGCCTTCATTGAAAAATGTCCAAGAAAAAGAAAAAAAAAAAACCAAAAAACCATGCTGGTGGATTATTTAGTGATACTCAACGTTTATTTCAAATAATGATTTTATGACAAATAATGATTTTTAGAATACCTGTGAAGTGTGAGATTTATATAGATCTCATTTTCTATTTGAAGATTGAAGGAAATAAGATTGAAAGTGTCTATACAAATGCTGTGTGTGGGACACCTCAGAGTTTTAAACTTCCTCTTATATCATGCTTCATATGTTTGAGCCTGTGCTTCCACAGTGTCTAGTTACAGTTGTTCTCAGCACACATGCAAACTAACTAGGCATGCCTAAAATTAAGTATCAGTAGAAGGTAATTTGACTGATTTCACAGCTATAACAACAGAACTTTAGGATGTGAAGAGGAGATACAATTAAATTCTAGAGTAAAGCTGAACTGTCAAATATGAGATTTTTGTTTTCGTTTACTGTGTGTGTTTTACTTATTGCTTAGAGAAGTCAAAAGTGCTCCAGATGAAACCCCCCATCTAGTATGCCATGCAAGCTGAGCCTTAGCTTTGGGTAAATGAGGCATGGACAGAAAATGTACAAAACAGGGCATGATAATAATTGTTTTATAATGCAGTCATAAGAAATTCAAATGATGTTGTCCAGACAGCCCTGACTTTGGTCTTTTGACTGCAAACACACTAACATTTTAACTGTCTGATGTGTTTGTGATATTTTACTCTAAATTGGAAAAAAAACCAAACTAAGAAGAAAATCCAGTATATGACATCCTAATTGCATTTATGAATGATTAGCAGAGCTGCAGCTGTTAGCTTTGGCATATATATATATCTGAATTTTAATTAAAACCATAAATGGAAAATAGCAATCTAGTTTCATTATGAGGTGGGCCTGAAGCAGAGGCGTTTGGGGCACTGTGACAAAAGGCTTCTGAAATATTTCCTGACCGTGAAGATCAAGCTTGCAGCCCTACAGGGAAGCCTGTTCACTTGTGAGCACATGTACCTGCCTGTTCTCCCCAGACCTCTGTTTCTTAGGGACAGCAACTTTCCTGACTATCACTATTTCCTTTCTTGAATGTCATTCTCACCCTGTTGTTCCCTCTCTTTGCACCTAACTCCTGATCCCATGAACAAACCATCCAACCAAGCAAATTCAGCTTTCAACTTTATGACTGGACCTCCTGCTTCAACAAATCTCAGTTCCTCCCCTGCTGGTCCCACACACAATCCATCTCTATTGCTCCTCTTCTCCATCGCTGTTTTCCATTTGCCCGTGTTCCTATTTCTCCTTCCCATCTACCTACATTCCTATTTATGTCTTATCTTTTTGTGAAACACCCCAGAAATCTTCTTTAGTACTGGTTTTCGTCACATACCTAGACTTCTCTCCAGCTAGTGTCTTCATCTTTCCCTAGCATTTTTTCTTAGTTTTCATCTCTTCGGCCAGTTTCTGCTGGTTTCCCATCCAAGCTAGCCCCTTCCTGCCCCCAATCTCCTCTACTGACATCTACTCAGTTTCATTTCCCTATTGAATCACATTTTGAAGGCAAACCTTATCATGCTAGTCATTTAATCTGTTTCTCCTCACCCCCAAATGAAGAAAAAAACAGGGTAAATTATAAGGGCTTACACTGTTTCACCATGCTTTCCCAACTTTGTTCAGACCAAGCAACGTCTGAACAGATGTTCATAACACAGACTGTGTTCAGATCAAGCAACATCTTAACAGAAGTGTTAGTGACATTGTTGGCCCAGAAATCTTGTACATATGAAAAGTGAAAAAAATTCTACTGTTCCAGGACTGTCAGCTGTGAATTTTACTGCAAATCTTGGTTTAAAATAATGACAAATGTTCTGACAAATTAAAATTCAGCATTCAACTTGCAATGCCTTCCTTTCATCACCTGATGACCACATTTCAGGTAATGACTTGTCACTGCTAGAGATGCTTTGTGGAAGATGGCTGTCACATCATCAGCCTTCCCAGATGAAGGGGAGATCATCTCCTTTGGTTTCTTGAAAGCTGAATTTGGGCAGCCACCTTGAAAGATGTGACTCAGTCAGAGAGTATTGGGCAGCAAGGGATTGAAAAAGACAAAAATGGCTCAAGTGAGCAGAGAGAAGGACATCTATGGGAATACTAAAGAAAATCAAAAAGCCAAGGCAGTATCAGGAGCTGCAGTAGGAGTGAAGTGAAAGTGGGTATACTTTGTGACAAATGGGAACAGAGTATCTGATAGGAAACTAAGGGGGAAAAAAAGAAAATAGGGAATTAACCTGCTTTTTCAATATCCAGTGCTATACCTGAAGAACAGATCTGTTAACCTGTTGGAAAACTTTGTCTTAGTGTATTTGACTCATGAGCATTTGTAGACATCTGCTCTACAGATACTTGAGCAGCATGCCCCTCATTCACTTTTGCTGTTGCTTAGCCTTGATTCACTTCCCCTATGTCTGGTCCTAGCAGAGGATCTATCCGCTCACCACACAGTTCTGCAAACAGAATGGCTTCTAAATGACTAACTAGTGAGCCAACCTTTGATAAAAGACTTCAGCTTTCTTGCTACAGCCGCCATTCTCTTTGTCATCTTTAAAAAGTTCACATAACTATTTTTGCCTATGCATACATTTGAAAATTTTAGTCATAAGGAGTACCAGCTACCTGGCCAAGTGGTTACAAAGGGACATTAGAATTACCCACAGTCCCGCACTACGTTTCATTTTAGTACTTTTGCATACTGAAAAACTGCTGTTTGAAAGTTACTTTTGTAGTGGTGATGCTGAAGTTTTGTGACATGACCTTGTGGTATAGTACAGCAATATTGCAAACACAAAATATTTTCTTGAAGATATATTCCACATTTGGTGTTTTTCCTCACAAACTAGCAGTGAGATTCTCTTTATTACAAATAAAACCAAAAATTTACTTGCAAAGGCAAGGAGGCAATTTGCCTGCTCACAACTACATTGTCTTCTGCCAACAAATAAAGAAAAAAACCGTGAGATATGCATTCAGTGTTAAAGCATGACACATCAAAAATATGTCTGTTTCTATAAAACATATTTATAGCAACTTACTTTCACTGGCTGAATAGTCCTGTGGATCCAGTATCCCTGATTCCTGCAGTGATCTAATACAGGAGTCCACCAGCTCCAGACCAGTGGTGAGCTCATCTTCTATATCCTTCTGACCATCTGTAATAAAATTAAGAACATAAAAATATAAAAGAAAGGCAAAAGGTAAACCCAGTTACATGTGACTAAACATTCACAGCTGATGAAGGAATGGAGAACATACCAAGATCACATATTCAGAGGCTGGACATACTGAAAATTATGCCACCCTTTGAAAGCACGGCCTTGGATTAATAAAAGCAAAATGAGGAAGTTCAGGTCCAGACTTAAAAAAAGTTAAGAGACACATTTAGTGATGCCCCCTCTCAAAACTCTATGTTAGTCTCAGCGTTGTTTTTGTCAACCCTAACAACTTTTGCCAAATTTTGCCAGTTTTTAAGTAGGGTTTTCACACACTAGGAATGAAAAAAAAAAACCCAACCCAAAACCCACCCTGCATAAAGAAAAATTGCTTTCCTTTCCATCTTCTTTAGGAAATACAATAATTCTGGGAGAGAATATATGCCATACATACATGTAGATAAGTACATTACCTTGTGTTTGCCAGTGAAACTGCTCTTCTGTTGAACTAAAAAGAGAAGGAAAAAAAGGGTCAATTTTTTATTAAATCAATATTCAGATCTAAATCAGTTCTGAAGGAATTGATTTAAGAATAAAGGAACTCACTTCAAAATAAATAATGTACTTAAAATATACCAAGTATTATTTTACATATTTTTTAATGAATAACTTGTACAACATTCATTCAGCAGGAGGGAAGTACCTTTACTTCCTAATTAAGTAATTTAAAACATACATATAGAAACTGTCCTCTTAGTCTTGATAGACAAATTACGCTATTTCACAGCAAAAACATAAACATTTTGCAACTTTTTTTGATCCATTTGTCAGATTTTCTGTTTTTATAAAGAAATTTGTAACAAGCTACATGTTGTTTGTAAGAGAAATTATGAGTATGAGTCTGATCTAATTCTACTGATCATTATGTGAATTTTTATATTATTCAAATGTGAAGCTAAGTTAATTCAATTGGCCTACATAAGAGAGTAAATTTAGATGTGTTTGTTCTTCTATGTACAAGCACTTGAGCAATGGAATGTCTTAATTTTAAAGTAATGAGCATGCACACTAAAGGATGGGTTAGGTAGGGTTTTTTCCTATAAAATAAATTATATACTCGAATGATAAAATGAATTATATATTCAATTAGGCAATGAGTACACTTCCCTCCAAAGCCTGATCTGTTCATGCTTCAATACAGGTCTTTCTCACATCCAAGAATACAAAAAGGATTGAAGTTACACAGTAGTAATAATTCTTTTGATAACAGTGAATTGATTATTACAGTCATGATTAAAACACTTTTCTGTACTTTTTCACAAGATATTTATAAGGGAGAACAAAATCATCTGTTGTATCCATTAGTACAAAAACCAAAGAAAAAATTTAACTTTTCAAACCACAAATTTATTTCTTTCTGATGTTGAGAATAAATGCTTTTTTAAACAACTAAATGGATTTTAAATCTTGATTTGTTTTCCCTTTTCCCAACAGATGCTGGATCTCCTATGTGAGTATAGCTCATAGTATCTAAGTTCTGAACAAGAATAATGTAAATCAAATTGAATGCTTCTTTTTGGAGGTTTCTTTTTACAGGAAAAGAATTTGGGTTAATTAGTTATCAGATTTGACAGTGTTAAAAAAAAAGGATAATTGCCTAATTTACATATAAATAGTTCTAAAAGGACAACTTCTAAGTTCTAGCTGGCATCAGAAGTGTTAACCTGACAAATTCGAATCTATACATCATCATCAGCATCAGCTTCCAAATATGTACCATCTGTGGTTTATATTGACTCATTGTAGTGAGATTTCATAGATTAAGAAGCCAGCCCTTTGATGAGACATTCAACTAAAATGCTTGTATTCAAGTACATTGAAGTAAGTAATATTGAAGATAAACGTAGCCAGAGTCTTCTAGCAAATAATAATGGCAAAATGCTAAACTGGAAGAAATTATTTTAATTTAAATTACTTTTTCAAATGGAGGTCTAGTGGGTGATGACTAGGGACTGTGGCTCTTTTATAAATATTACTTTTTCCAATTTGAAATAAATTTTGCCTGATTTTCAAAATCACTAAACAACTGCAGCTTCAGCTGACACAATGGGACTTGACAGTGATTATCCTTTCTGGAATCTGCATCATCACAACAAGCGATATATTAGTTTCTACTATACAGTCCCTCTTCCAGTATCCAGTTTTCTATGTGCAAGGTACCACCTCAAAAGACAGAAAAAAAATGTAGTATCTCTGGTGGCATTCTTGCTGGCAGAATGAATTACTAAATGTTGCTGGCAAGAACACACTGACGTAAAAGACCGTGCCACCCCATCCAAATCAGTGAGAAAAGAAAACCAAGTCTGTGCATAAAGCCTGAATTATCATTTCCAGGAATTCCAGCTTACCCCTTTTTAAGCAGTATATTTGTGTAAAATGTAGAAGTTATTGGAATAGTACAGACGGTATTAAATGAATCACTGGTGGCTGATTAGTGGTGATCCCTAATACCACTAGTCTGACTTCCATAGAAACATTTTAACGCATTCACCTTAAGAAATCTTAGGTATGAAGGTCTAAAAAAGGATTCCAATAAATTTTGAATATATTTTGTCTTTTCCAGTTTTACAGTCAGGCTTCTCCTCACAACTAATGTAATGGTCTTTTAATAAATACTGTAACTTCTATAGTCAAAGTAACAGATCCACCATTACAAATTTTATCCTAATGCTACCTTGTTATTCAAAATATGGAGTATGGGACTGCAGGGAAGTGGCTGAGTCACCATTCCTGGAGGATTTAAAAGATATGCAGACATGGTGCTTTGTGACATGGTTTAGTGGTAGACTTGGAAGTGCTGGGTTTGCAGTTGGACTCAATGATTTTAAGGGTCTTTTCTAATTTAATTGACACTGTGATTCTGTATTAAAAGTGTATTTGCTCCTACAAGGATATCAATATATTCTGGAAGAGACAACGGTTTTCCCCAGTCTAAATTCATGGTCTTTAGCTTTTGAAGAGTACAGTATAGTTGCACATTACAGTTGACATTTCTTGGTTACAAACTGATGCCTCAGTCTTGCAGATATAACACGTGAAGAGTTTCCTAGAATAATCTTATTATAATTTGACATTGTTTAAATTTAGATACCCTGTGTTTGTTTTGTGGGGTTTTTGTACCTTTTTTTTTTTTTTTTTTTTTAAATATTCTAAACTTTTTTTTTTTTTTAAATGAGCTTTTCCTGCTTTTGGCCTGAAAAAGATTCCTGACTGAAGCAACCTGACATGTCTGTGCAGGGAGCCTTTAGGCTGTCACACAACTGTGCCAAATCTGCTTGAGTGTGTGTGTGCGCTTTTTTTTAGTTTGGTTTTTTTTTTTCCAGCTTCACAAAAGATCAGTACAACTGACTGTAAACTCACATCAAAAACATGAAAAGACACAAAAAAACTTAACAGAAGTATTCCCCCTAATAAATTTTTCAGCATGCTCAGCAAAATAAAGCTTTCTGCTTTATTGTTTTTTCTGAAGAAAAGGTTTAAAATTCATTATCAACCACTTTTCTGCATATTCCTATGGTTCATTATAGAAGGCTGCAAATTCTAGCAACTTCAGCTGAGGAACTGAGCAATAAAATACTTTGTTGAGAATTCTGAAGTATGGAAACCTGCAGCAACCAAGAGTTTGAGGAGGGCGTAGGGAGATTTTAACCAGAACTACATTAGTATAGTATTGGAAAATAGCAGCATAAAATACTAATAAGCTGAGAACTCAGGCAGGTGTAATTATTGCCCTCTTTAACCCAAACCCAGAAGAATAATTATGCTTTATTTGCCGTATTCTTCTCTCATTATTGGTAGTCACTGCATCCTATATCTACTTCAAAGGATTATAGTACAAATAAGATGACCATTCTACTTAATTCTATTCAAATCATATAAAGAATCAACTGAAAAAAAAACTTTGATTCTTCCACACTTATATTCTTCCACACACATATGTCTTTGGAAAATAGGATTTATTGACAGACAATCTTAGGGAAGCAGAATAACTTAAGAATGAGAAGATAACAATAAAAACCAAGCAAACAAAACCCCCAACCAAATAAAAGAAGAATATTGTCTCATGTTTAGTTATGCATGTTCATCTTGAAGCTAATAAACCCATCTTCTGTAAGGACGGATGACACTCTGTCTAAAACTTTATCTTTAATAATCACCTATACAAGGAAATATTCGAGTAAAAGTTGTTTTACCTCCCTAGGCAAATATCCACAGAGTGGTCATCTTGATTCCAGCTCAACTCACACGTTCCTATTTCTGCATGCATGGAATAAAAGCATTAAAGTAGCAAGAAACCTTCTATATGTGGCCTTGCATGCTATGAGGATGAAAGGCAAATGAGCACAGCCTGCTGCAGGGAGTTTGTTTTGGGGAACATCATGTGAATAGAGCACCTGGGGAGTTCTACCTGTCTGTGCACAGCATGGAAATATCAGAAGCACAAAATGATGCAAAAACGCTGAGTTTCTATGGTCAGCAAGGGGTGTCTGTTACCAGCAGTCTGTTTACATCAAGTTTATTCCTTTTCAGGCATGGATAGAAAAATCACAGTGAGCTACAGTATGTCTATAAACAAGCAAGAAATCAGGTCTTTGGGAGCCTTCATTATTTTTTCCTGTATATCAAGTAAAGCTAAACAGTAAGTGGGTGTCCTCTTTAAAGACGGACTTCACAGGAACCCATTATGACAGGATGGGCTCTGCGGACACAACGGTAATGTCCTACAACAGGCAGCACCAGCAGAACAAGGTAACCTATGTATGACCGTCAAACACCTCTCCCCACAATGTACGGCAGTCAAAAGCAGTTTTGGTGGTGTACAAGTGAATGCTAAACATGACGCCAAAATACTGCTTTCCTGGACCACGCTCATGAGCCATGCTCCTATAAAAGTAACCAGAACCCTCACGGGAGGTAACCCAGAGGTGGGAAAGGCTGTTGAGCACTTTGGCAGAAGAAAAACTGCCCGAGACATCCTCAAACGGCATTGTCATAGGGCCCATACAACCACCCAAGGATTCACGTTCAAAGCAGGTGCTGGGGAGCAGCTGAACAGAAGTCAGGAGTGTGCCCATGGCCCTGGCGGGAGGGACAACAGTGGGGCAAAGGCAACTTGCATCAACCCTCCAGCCCAACACACATGGTGCACACTACCTGGTCACAGCAGTACTTGCAGAATCGCTTGGGTTTATTTTTAGACATTATATGGCCTAATGTGAGACCTGACTCCCTGCAGATGAATGCCTCTCGATAAGCTTCTGAACCATCCCATGCAAGGAGGAGGTTCAGTGCACTGTACACACTTCTCCTAAGATATTTTTTATTATGCAGCCTGTGGAAGTTAATTTTTCTTATCCTGTGCACCAATCTACATGAGTGCAGATGCACATCGGGCTATATGATTTGGTTGTTGGAAGTCCTGTGCCTTACTGCTCCTCGGAAGAACACCGTAGTGAAGAAACCCAGTTATTGTCAGGAAGGGACGTAGGTCTTCTTTCATTCATGCTTTCTGGCACACCTCTTGGATTTATCACAGAACCTGCGTACAGGCTGCCAGGGCAAATTCACACTTTTGTCTGCCTTTGATTATCCAAGAAATGTTTGTGTGCCTCTTCGTGTAAAGTCATTCAGTTTACAGTTTTCACTCATTTCTGGAGAAAGTGCTATAGCTATTTGCTACAGAAAAAGATTTCTTTTTATTGTTTTCTAAAGCAATTAATGAAATTGTATCTAACACTACTACAGAGCAGCTATGAAAGGATTTTTACTAAGAGCTGTATCAGCACATGATCTTTTCAATTATTTCTGCAATGGAGCCACATAAACAATGCTGTATATAATTACAGGCAGATACTGTCTCACTGATTTTTAAATTGCTATTCTGGTTATGGAAGGTGGAAGAAAATTCAGAAGCATTTATCAAAAAGCAAGGAGGTTGAGAAACTATTATTCCATCTGAAGCAAAGGGGAAGAAAATTTTCAGTCAGCAGTACACTTCAGGGTATCTGCAAAATAGTAAACAATCTTTAGTATCAACTATATGAGGGGAATAAAAAAGACCTTTAAGAATAAATTTTACATTAAATAATCATGTGAAAAATTACCAATCCTTCAATAAATTACCATAGAAAAGATCAATCCACAAGTGCAATTTTTATTTTTTTGTTGCCCAATTTAAAATTATGCCAAAATCTCTGACTTTGGTAGTTACCCCTACAGATGTGACCCAGTAACCTCTCTCAAATATTTAATTGCACCCTATTAATCAGCTGTGGTATCAACTTGGCTACAATATCAAGAAGTGCTTTTGATATTCCAGCAAACCTATTCCAATCCCCTAAAATGATCCTGGAAAATAGAAAAAAACCCAACAAACCCAGAAAGAAAACACTTGCTACTTAGCTTGCAATACCAGACAGTTCCCTTTAGTTTCAGTTCTGCAGATAGTTACTGGTGTGACAGTGAAGACAGAGAATCCTTTCACAGCGGAAGCCTGTGAAGCTCTACTATTCTGAGGAAAAGGATTTACAGGGCAACACATGTGAATACTTGTTATATTTTATTTAACTTTTAACTTGGAAGCAATGACAGCATTAGGAAAACAAGTATGATATGATTGCCCTATTCTCACTCTTCCCTCAGGGTCCATTTTCTGGCCCCTATGTACCCCAGACAGGATACTGGGCTAGGCAGACCCTAACTCTGAATCAATACAACCATTGTTTTATTCTTATTTAGAGAAGCTAAAATCAAATGAAATCACATCATTTTGCACTTTCCCTTCATTAATTAAGAAAAAGATGGATGGTTTGACACAAAAAAAAAAAAAAAAAAAAAAAAAAAAAGAAGAAAAAAAAAAAAAAAAGAGGAATTAGCTCAGGGCTGGATTTCTGCTAAGGTAATAACGTTAATTCTTCCTGTTTGCTTCAAACCTGTTTTTATTTGAGGAAGGTGCTGACTTACAAAATGGAACTACCTTAACAGGAGCACATTTAGAATGGAATGGAACGGAACAGAACAGAATAGAATTGAGTATTTCAATTGGAAGGGATCCACAAGGATCATCTAGTCCAACTGCCTCACCAATTCAGGGCTGAACAGAAGGTAAAGCATGTTATTAACAACACTGCCCAAATACCTCTTAAACACTGATAGGCTTGGGGCATCAACCACTTCTCTAGGAAGCCCATTTCAGTGTTTGACCACCCCCTTGGTAAAGAAATGCTTCCTAAGGTCAAGCCTGAACGTCCCCTGGCACAACGCTGAACCATTCCCATGAGATCTATCACTGGATCCCAAGGCGAAGAACTCAGCACCTCCCACCTCACGTCCCCTCCTCAGGGACCCGTAGAGAGCAATGAGGTCACCCCTCAGACTCCTTTACATTTTGAATTTTGCCGCTCCTTCACAGCGTAGCAGTTTAGACGGTAGTATACTATCATCTATCTTCAGTCCCTGTGGTGATATTTGGATCTGATCCAAACCAAACAAGCATGTAAAAATAGTATTTGGAAGGAACTTAAGTGCTCAAGAAATAAAGCAGAAATGGCAAATTAGAGGAATACAATAGTGGAGAGGTAGAATCAGCTCTGCCCTGAGGCAACGGAGCAGTCTGGTGCCTAAGGTGCAACGCAGACTATCAGTACCCGTAAAACTGTATTCTTCAAGCATGCTTAAGACAGCATTGCACAGAAATTATGGTAATGGTTGACTTGATTTAAAGAAAACACAACACCCTGAATGATGAGGTCAAATTTCTTCTTCCCCTCCTCCCTCTTACCCCAGCAGTTCAATTATTAAAGCACTAGTGCTCAGTGTGATAAAACTTGACATAATGCTGGTTTATTCACTTGTGAGAAATCAAAGCAATATTTAAGTTGAGTGTAACCGTCTGGCTATTCCCTATCTCCCTTTCCCCTCCATCCTGTATAGAAAATACCACAGTATTTTAGTTAAGGAACTCCATTATTAAAGATGCCACCACAGCTACCTTGTCTTTGCACCAAGTTTTAAAAGATGGCTTCAGAGAAAGGGTGCAAGACAGTAATACCCGCAATAGGAAGGACAGTTTCCCAGTGGAGTGGAAAAAGGTAGTGAAGACCCAGAAGTGAGACTGAATTTCATGTAAGGTACCTTAAACATCCTGCCCGACATTATGATATTGGATAAGAAACATTCAGCAAATTGAGATCAATTCTGTTCTGAGGCACATAGTTCCCTATGCATTGTATAAGCACTATAGGAACTCAACCCAAACCACGGACACATGGAATCACCTAAAAATAAGCATTATAACACACTTTTTCAGCACCTTTTTGGTTCTGGTCTTTGGTACATGACAGTAATTTGTAAAAAAAAAAATACGATGCAGTATAAATAAGTCAATAAAAATAAATATAACTAACTAACTAACTAACTGGATGTCCTTTATGGAAACTCACTTTTGTACATGAAGGTACTGCAATGTTTCTTCCTGGGGCAGTTAACTGCTAGAGCAAGCAAAACCTCAGTAATAAGATGAAGCTCCGCATCTTCTCACTACAGACAAACTGCACGCGGACACCCCTTCTGCAGAAGGCTTAATCCTTAACATGCAGATCAGATCAAGTACCTCATGCTGACCATTGTTGTAGATAAATTATTCTAAGTATGACCACACTTTTATAAGCATATTTCAGCTACAATAACCATTCTGTGCTGTCCTTGATAACTAATAAGAAAGTGATTTTCTCTAGGTTTTGAGGGATAATTCATTTCGAGTTCAGTACTTCCTTAGTGAAATGATGCAGACAGAAGGCAGAGGGCCTCTACCTTGAGGAAAGCACGTTCCATGCAGGGAAGGCCCAACACACAGCCTGTCACTGTGTGACACTGCACATCCCAGCCCTTCCCAGCCCCTCTCCCCTACAGCCTCCTTCGTTAGCTTCATTCAGCTCCTTTCAAGAAACCTCTTCAGGGCTCTTCACCTTCCCCTCTTTCCATGTAAACAACTCCCCTTTTCTTTCCATTCTTTCTCCCCTCCTACAGAAGATAACACAGAGCCAGGATGTTTCTTCTTTTTACTTAGCTGATTATTTTCCTATTCCCTTTCCTGCAGCTTAGGCCTGTTTGGGCCTACTGTACCGACATCGTGGCAGGAAGTCCCCTGTAACTAACAAAGAATATTCTTAATATATGGTCTGAATTTTGACATTGAACAGACTGCACAGCAGTCATCTCTACCTTACATGGTGTCTTTTATTTCTGCATTCTCCACCAGATACGTGGACATAAACCATTGCCGTGAAACAGGAGCAGATTCTGCAGGGAGCAGGGAAGATTTTGTTGATACTTAAGGGAAGATTAAGTAAATGATAGGAGGTATACATTTAAAAAGCCAAATTTAACAGATGTGTTGAACAAATTATTTTCTGTTGAGATGGAGGAGGAATAATCATAGAATAATTTAGGTTAGAATGACCTCTAGGCATCATTTGATCTAGTCCCCACTTTGAGCTGGGCTAACTTCAAAGTACTGTACTGGACATAATATTGTAGCAAGGCATGCAGGAGACTCCTTCAGTATTCTGCTGTTCAGAGTTTTTGTTAATTCTCATTTTTTAAGAGAGAAAGTAAAAACTGATTGAAGATAAAGTTTAAAAAGTTTGGTGAGCTTAGATGAGAGAAGTAAAGTCTAAGAAAGGAATGCAACTGGCTTTTATACCTAGCAAGGCTAAACAATGAGACAGAAATAATCAGAGGAAGCATACAGGTGGGACAAGAACAAACTGCTTCAAACTGGTCACTGAAATTCTTGCTGGAAATTTAAAAAAGGTACTGAAACATCACGGAAGCAGCAATCCCCATCCAATCTGAGTTGATGTGGCAAAACCGTACCTGCTTTTAGAAGGCTGTTTGAGAAGTTTGTTAGAAAGAGCTGATGTTATTTTCATCTTTGAGAAACTGGACTACATCCCAGGATGGTCCATCCAGTTCTGTATTTGAAATAACCTTAATCTGCAATGTTGGCAATACGGTGATTGTTACGTAAAGCAGCATACACACAACTGCATACAATAATACCTCGTACAACCGAGCAACAGAAAAAATTTGTTCTAGAAGCAGGCAGTGCTAAAAATCACGTGTGAAAGAAATGATACATCTTAAATTTACATTTCAGTGGATGAATGTAAACGCAGCAGAGATCTACTTTCTGACTTAAAAAGTTGGATGAATGTAAAGGCAATTTAGCCTATTAGGTGGATGATAAGCAGCTGGATCAACCCCTCAGCAATTGCTATTGATTTATGATTTTAACTACAGGAGTGAAAATTCTTATTTGTAAGCTGTCTGTTTGTATACAGAGTTGACAAATTATCCAAGTAACTAAAATGGCACATGGTAATAACAGCTATTTAGCTATATGGATAACCTTTAATCACACATTCATTATCGAAAATGACTAAAATTATATTAATGCAAGCTGACAAAAAATAAATGTAACCTTTAGACAGATTTGGAGCTTTGTGGTAAGCACACAGTCTTTCTACTCTGCCTTTTTCCACCACTAAGGCTCAGAGGGGAAAATGAGAATCAGTTCCCTAAGAAAATAATATTTGTTCCATTATTCATTGCCTACCAGTGACTAAAGATATAAACACAGGAGACACTATGCATGTAAAACCATTAAGTCAGACGTTTGGTAAGGACAGATGTAAGAAATACATTATAATTTTATTTTTAAAAATAGTATGTAGACATTAAAGAAAATATTCTTAAAGAGTAAAAGGGTGTCTTTGTACAAGCTTGAAACAAATGGTCTTCTAGATATCACACTAGTAATACAGACAGCAATAATATTTTGAATCATCTTTATTCTTAGAAGAATATTACAATATAAAATATGAAAGTTACTTAACAACAAAAAAAAGTCCTTTAAAATTTTGTTTTTTCAACAAAAGGATGAAATCACCTTTCTACCTGAATTTAATCTACATCCAGAACATGAAGTTTCACAACACAGTTAATTACTGAATCTTTTCATATTGGTATATGTACATAATCTACACATTTCAATAGCAAGTTAAAACCTTGCAAAAGAACTTTGGCAATGTGATTTCCTGATCATGTGTCGGTCAATTTGTACTTTAAGGTCTGTAAGCCAGGTAAGCTGTGAAGGGCTGCACTAGTAGTAAGAATTAGATTGAAATTCAGATCAAATCAGAAGACAAGTGCTCAGTTGATCTTCGAAGTTCTACTCATGACTTCTTTCTTCCATTTGGGTTTTCCATAACCTATCTATTGCTAACTGTTTGCACATCAAAACAAGTACCAAATTCCTTGTCTGCACCTAATATCATGCAGATGATTCTGCTACAGCTGAATGGTTGATTTCTTTCCTGAACACCTTGTTGGACTTCAGCTCTCACTACTGTTTCGGGCAATCCCACTAATATTAATGTAAAACAAAAGCATGCCCCTGAATTTCCATACTGTTGTTCCTTTAAGCTGCCAAAAAGATCATCTTTCTCTCCACAAACTGAGGAGACCAAAGTGGAGAGTAAATAGGACCAGTAGTGAAAGCTATTTTTTAATTATCACATTTTCTGATGCAAATCTGGCCCTAATATACTAGAGAAGGGACTTCACAAATATCACAGGTTCTCATGTTACATTAAAAAAAATAAATACATGAGGCTTAGCTTTATGCTTTTATCACTTGTAAAAATTTAAAAGACCAGTTAGTCTATCACTTATGGTAGCACTGAGGTCGTTATAGCAGAACCACTCAATAAAAGGATTCAACTGTTGAGATGTCTGGCTTAATAAAACCAAATTCTACCTATTGCAGTCCTCAAAGCATTTCAAATCAGAAAAGCTGTAACACTTTAAAATGTTAAGATAGGGCACTGATCTTCATTCTGCTAAAGGGGTCATCTAGGACTTCCTGGAAAGTCTGTATAATTATGCAGAAAAATTTTAAACTGTATTAGGTTAAATAAAAGCACTATTTTTTTTCTGCTGACTCTGCTGAAAAAGCAGACAAGGGAAATGAAACACAGATCTCAAGTAACTAGCTGAGCTTTACATTGGCAGATACAAATTTTTAAAAGCCCTTTGTTTTTGTGAAAAGGTTCCTGAACCATGAGAAAATTAAGTTCTTGGCCACCTACGCAAATGCCTCTCTAGGATGCATCAACATTGTTTGTTCAAAACAATTCATTAAAATTCTTTCTTCCCCATGGCTCGTAGATCCAGAATCCAGTTAGTTTTCACTACAGCTCATGCTAATAAGTAATAATTTTCTCTCCATGCCCACCCTGATCACATGTTCCATAATCAGAAATATTACAGATACACAAAATAAGTTACCAGCTTTGCATTTATTTTAGCTTTCTTTTATCTATTTACATGAAATAGAATTTTGAGGGGTTCTCAACTGAGTTATCCCATCATTTTGCTAACTCTGAAACTTCTTTCTCTTTAAATACCTTAATCTAGGTTTAACAGCTTATTGTAAAATGAAGAATGTTATATTAATTGTTCAGTTTATCTTGGAAATAATCCAATCAAAAAGCTCAATCTGTTTTCACCGGCAAAACAGAGCAAATACGAAAAGACAGAAGACCTTCTCTCTCCTCCCCCTCCCCCCCCCCCCCCCATCCCCCGCCGAATATGAATCACATAAAATCTGTTTTGGACTTGACAAAATTAATTTCTCACAGTACAGAAATGCTAAAGGTCATAGTTGAAAACAATTAAGAAATCAATGTGTTTTGTGGCCATTTTGAGAAAGAACAGTATTTGCAAGTTCACTTAAAGGGCAGCCAGCATCAAAAGCAGGGAGACTTTTACTACCCATCGATGTAGCGCAACCCCCTGCTTAAAGCAGGGCTGACGAGCACTGGTGGAGAGGTATTACCAGTCAGTCATTAATTGCTAAAAAAACCTGTGTCCATATCTTAATGTTTTTCCATTTTAAAGAATATAATGAGAAAGGAAAAAGTCTGTAAAGAAAACGGGAAAAGATCCATAGATACAGAAAATTTTAAGAATCTCCAGTGGCCAAACAAGTTCAACAATTTTTTGTGTTGAACAATATAGTTCAACACAAAACTGTACAGGACAACTGTACACTTTCGATGACAATACAGGACAACTTCAGTTAGGATGAGACTGGAGTAAAAGCGATATATAGAGAGCCATAAATGGTATCTGCCCTGTTTTCATTAAGAATGATGTTCTACTGTGAGATCATGGTAAGGAAAAGTCAAAGAATACAGTATACTCTACATCTCATGATGAATTATATAATCTCCAGTCCAAAACTGAAATAACTATGATAATCATACATCTTATTGATCTTTCAAGATGGGGATGGCACTTTCTAAGCAGACATTAAAAAGCATTGTACCTACTTCAGAAAGGGGGAAAGAAACTAAATCAAAGAAAGCTCAAGCTTAGACTGACTTTTAAAGTTAAAAATTTGCTAATTATTTGAATTGTAATGGTCAATAGGAAAAGAAATAAATGCACTTGCTTTTATTAAGGTTTAACACAGCACATAAAACGGTAAATTTCTGTCAAGGAGTAATAAAAGGAAATGTATAGTTAATACATCTGGAATTTCATCAGTAATTTAACCCATTATCTGATGACATTCCCAAGTTAACAGCTTTAAAAATAAAGTGAGGTACAGTAAAAGACTTGAACAGTGGGCATAAAAAAGGCCAGACAGGAGTCAACCAGTGGTGACACTGAGGCTGAGTGAGAGGAAAATGATGAAGAAATACTCAAAAATCAGTCTTGGGGGAATATAGTTTTCCACAGGAGTGTGTAAGACAAATTCAGCCAGTCTGAAGATGAGCCAAGATCAGTACCTGAAATGTATTAAAACAGTCTTCTGATGCCACATAAGAGTGGACTTTTTGTTTGATAGGTTAATTCTAGCCTCATCTTACCATGGCTTAGATTTATTTTTTTCAGGAAACTCAAGATGGAAAACTGTCTTCCTTCTTCTTGGACAAGTATATCCCTCCACCCCCCACCCCCACCCCCAATGGAAAAGGAGGAAATGGGTTTTGAACAGGTTGTTGAAAGAAAGCAGGAATTCTGAAAATACTTGACGGTCATCTACAAAATAGAACTTATAATAGCAATTCAACTTCTACTGCTCATAAATAGGTCTTTAATAAATTGCTTCAAAATGTACTGCCAATAATATAGATAGTCAAATGGAGAGACACTGAGGAAGCCAAGGTTTACTATTATTATCCCTACATGCATAAAAAAGTAAGTTAAAACATTATTTGGTCCAGTGTATTTATTAATTTTTTATGTAACAAGGAAACATTGTCTGTATTGAAAGAGGGAAAAGAACATAGGACAGCAAAGAATAGACACAAAGCTATATTAGAAGCATAGCTATCTGTTTCCATAAGCATCACAATATATGCACAGGTTCGATCTGCACGTTGCAGCATATTTTCATCTTCCAAGATGACAAATACAAGTTAGTTTTAATTCCAGATTCCAGGCCTCAAGGAAAATAGATGCCTCTAGTCTCAGAGAAAGCAGCTCTTCATCTATACATATATATATGTATATACACATACAGGAACAGAGACAGAGCACTGACCCATTTGAGTACTTGATAATCATATGTCTTTGTATGAATCTTAATATTAAATCTAATGTTATACATATATATTTTTAAGAGCCTGGAAAAAAATGTGGCAATTACAAACATTCAAAAGATCTCCTAACATACTTACTTGCCAAAGCAAACATTTTAATTATCGTGTCAGTATCTTGTAGCTACTTATAAAGAGTTGTATATAAAAATAAATACTATTTGGCAAAATTCATGTGACATTTAGGTCATGCACTCTTAATATTAGACAAAAGTTTTCTGTCCTATTTTTCCTTAAGTCACTGTTTTCACCATTGACAGATTAGATCTGAAAACATCTTCTTCTGCAGCACTGTGAGCTCGAAGCACCTTTAACGTTTCCATATTACAAGGAAAAACTGTGTCCTCAAGTCTCACGTGCACTACAAAGTCTGCTGTACAATAACAGATGCGCTTTCAAGAATTAATGTATAATTAAAACAAAACAAAAAACAAAACCCTCACAACAGCATGCACAAGAATAAAGGTACTGCTACATCAGAGACAGACCCCTCTGTGTGCCAGGCCAGTGCCAGGCAGCTGCAGAGCCCAGAGCTGGGGACACTGACAAGAGATGTCCCCAGCATGCCTGCCAGCACCCTTACCTGCCTTGTTACCAGGGCAGGCTGACTGGCGCTGGGGGGAATCCATGCACAGGAGTGAGCATATCATCAGTACTAGGAGAGAAGGATCAAGAAGGATTTCCCCATAAACCTACATGAGGAAAACCCTGCTACAGCAGATGGTGTTTGTAAAAATGGTAGCTTGACTGCCTAGCTCGTTCCTGTCCACCTCAACTCAAAACAGGAGGGTCTTCTGACAGAACTGCAATTTTGCTGGGAACTGCACCCATACTAGAAGTGCAATCTTTCTGGAAACCTTTATTATGAGGGTTTTTTTTTTTTTTTTTTTTTTTTTTAATTGGATTGTTTCCTTTCTTTACAATTATTATTATCTCCTCCTCCCATCTTCTGCCTATTAGAAAAAGCATTAACAGAACCTGTGACAAAACCAAGCATGCTTTAATCCCAAACACTATTTATCCAGTGAATAAATACAACTATCCCAAATAATTCATGAATCTTTTCATGTCTTCCCAAGCAGTTCAGATTTTACTCAGACCAGTAGGACTTTAAGAAGGTAGATTGCTATGCAAATGAGGTTGTCCATATGACATGACATTAAAAATGGTGATTTGTTAAGTAGCTTGATTCCAAATAAACAAAGCAGGTATGTTTTGAGCATGTCAGTACTTACGTTAGACAGAAATTTAACTTCTTCAGATTTAGAGCCAATGCAGCTTGGAAAAAACAGGTGGCTTGGTCTGGCTCAGCATTACTGCTAGTGTCCTCCTAACTGGGAGGTTATATGTAAGAAGCCTGGCTGCATTAAAAATCCAGTCTGAAGTTGCATTTCAGACAGGAAAAAGAGAAGGAAAATATAACCTCTGTTTTCACTTCTGAACTGTGAAAATATAACCTGGAATCACTGGCACAGCAGATGCAGCAGCTCATGATACCACTTTCTCAGGGTTGAACTACAGTTAGGAAGGCATTTGAAATGAAAGGATTGTTTCAATTTCCTCTTCAGCAAAGGGCAACAAGACATACATTGAAAGCAGATGCTGAAAAGAAACTGCAACTCAACTACAAGCCTACCTTCACTGCAGTTCACTCTACAGAGCTCTGACACAAGGTATGCATGTGACAGACAGGGCAAACTTTCTCATGACTGCAGAACAACCTGCCAAGAACAAATGGGGCATTACCTAAAGTGTAGGGCCATCTGACAGAAGATGGCCTCCTTCTCCTTTTTCCTTCAAGCCCTTTGTGAGTTTATATTAGAGCAAAGAATAACCTAAGACCTCTGTAAAAAAAAAAATAAATAAAAAAGATAAAAATTCCTTGTCAAGTCTATTACTCGCTGCAGGGCACTAGGCACAGTTATTGTGCATGGCAAGTATGACTTCGTGGGGGCTGTTGACCGCACACTTATTCTGCAGTTTTCACTTTTTTTCCACAGGGCTCAAGCTTATCTGTTTGCACAAATGAATTTGTGACATCTGCCCTATTATTTTATGAAAGTATTGACCACTTGAAAATGAATCTGTGGAGAGCCATGCCCTACCACGATGGGAATTATACCTGCCCTGAATTCACTTTTCTGTATGTCCATAACCCTGATTGCCCAGATCCTATTTTGCATCTTACCTGCCCCTTGCAGGAACCCTCCAGTTCCCACTGTCAGATTTCATATTGCTCCACTGCAGTATAAATTACCTGGGTCTGCATGTTAACTTACTGTATCAGAAGAAAACCAAAATCACACATTATGCAAACATCTTTCAAAGATCTTTTTGCAGCGTACATGGTTACTTGCCATCTAACCACCTCTGTTTTATGTGGGAAAAGGGTCACTACATAGCAGAGGGAATTAATTATGATATGGCTTTATTGCATGGCCCTGCTGACAGCATTTCGTGGACATATATGGAAGTATGCAACTGATTTGTGTTTATACATACACCTACTACACAGCGAAGTAAGTTTGAATCAAACAAAGGCGGAACTATGGAGAAGATCCACAAAAGCTATTTTGATGTTCTCATAAAGATGTGCTTCTGGGGAGTATGAAGATCTAACAAGTCACCATCGGGGAAATGGATTGGGTCCCTCTTCTCCACCAGCAGCCCAGCAGAAGTGTCCTAGATTCTCTGCGGTAGCATTTTGTCACAGCTCACAGCAGAGCGCTGTACCAGACAACTGCAACAGCAGGCTTCTCTGTCAGCAAGGTGGAGCCACCAGCCAAGGGTGACCACAGCACAGACACTGCAAATACTCTCCTGAGCCTAGCGCACTGAACCCAATGCATTTCCATTTCCTTCCTGTTCAGTGACAAACTGAATGTGGGTAAAATGCTCTTGGAGCGCCAAACAAAAGCGACCTCCTTACCAGTACGAACTCCTCTCAACTTCTTGGGCAAATAGACTAGCAAGGTCAGCACATCTTGTTGGTCCCATTCGTGCCATGTGTACCAGCAGCGAGTCTACTCGACAGCCATACTCTGTGGCTATGGAAGTCATGGGGTACTAGACACAAGACAAAACTACTATCCCTACGAATTGGCCAAATCTATGTAGCAAGTTCTACACATATTTACAGAAGGAAAAATATTTGAATAAATCTGTATGACTAGAATACAGCCCAATCAGTAGTTAAAAGAGGTGTTTATTTGGTTTTTTTTAATCTATTTTATTTCTGAAGCTACCATCACTCCACATATGACAGTGTGAATAATTTTTTAAATTAGTTTAACTTTATAAATATTCGTCATAAACATTTTTTTCTCTCTTTCTCTGACTTCCAGGTTTAAAATCTAGTCTACCATTTTATCAATTTCCAGCTTTAAGGTTGTGAGTAATAATTTGATTTTTATACAAATGGATTACTGGATCCACAGCTGTCAGTACAATTACGGCCAAGACCTTTGTAGCCTGAATCAAACAACAGAAACATTTAAATAGAGCCTACTTAAATGAATAACCAATGAATGAATATTTTTCACAAAAATAACTTCTCTCCAAGAAGATGGTTATTTAATAGGCTTTTATTGTCCATTAAGGATGAACTCTGATATTGTGAACTAGTATATATAGACAGATGTAGTGTACAGTTTAAGCACAGAAGCAGTAATTTCAGGATGGAAGTATTTCCTACAACTTCTCTAAAGCAATGGGTATAAAAACATTTAAACAGAATGAACTACATACTTCACTTCAGAATCAAATACAAATACTAGTAAATTTAAGAGGGGTTACATGTGTGAAGTACAAGGGGCATACAGTGAAAACCAGAACCACATGCTAGAGGATATTTCCTTTTCAGTGAGCCAGACCCCAAATTAATAAATTTGGTGCTCAAAACAAAGTCACAATAAGGCCTTGCATCTAAAAATCCTACATTTATGTAAGTATTCATAACTAGTCTCACCTAAGTTTCCAAGCCCAATATCCTTTACATCCAAACTGCTGTTCCAAACCCCTTGTCAGATTATAGGAAATTAAGAAGTGCTATTCAGTTTTTAAGTGCAGCACATCTGTCCCCTAACATCCATCCCCTCTCTTCATCAATTTAAGGGAAAGGCAGCTGGATAAGAGTACCACATGGATTAGTATCAGCGTGGAGATGAGAATTTTGACCATCATAATTTAATTATGAAGATGACGGGACAGAGTGCAGCCTCAGCAACTGTGTAGATAATGAAAAATTGTGAGAAGTGTTTGAGACACCAGAGGCTTGTGCTGCCATTCAGAAAGACCTCAACAGACTGAATAAATGGGCTGACAGATAACACATGAAGTTCAACGAGGGGTGCGCCATGCCCAGTACTTGGGGAGGTACAACCCCATGCATCAGCACAGGCTGGAGTCTAACCAGCTAGAAAGCAGCTTTGCAGAGAAGGACCTGGCGGTCCTGTTGGGTAATAAGCGGCACACAAGCCAACAGTTTGCCGTTGCAGTAAAAGGTGGCCAACAGCACCCTGGGCTGCATTAGGAAAACCATTGCCGTTGAGCCGAGGGAGGTGATGCTTCCCCTCTGCTCAGCACAGGTGAGGCCACATCTGGTGCACTGTGTCCCATTCTGGGCTCCCCAGGACATAAGACACAGAAACATACTGGAGTGAGTCCTGTGAAGGGCCACAAAGATGACAATTGCACTGGAGCCTCTGCCATGCAAGGGAAGGCTGAGAGAGCTGGGAAGCTTCAAGAAAGGCTTCAAGAAGGGAAATCTTAGGGGGATCTTATCAATGTGTATAAATACCTGAGGGGAGGGAGCATAGAAGATGGAGCCAGGCCTTTTAGTGGTAGCAAGTGAGAGGACAAGAGGCAATAAGCACAAATTAGAGTAGAAGAAAACCCACTCAAACATGAGGAAAACATCTTTTGCAGTTAGTACACTAGAACAGTTTGGTCAGAGGTTGTGGAGGCCACATCTTCTAACCACACTGGACACAACCTTGAGCAACTTGCTCTAGCTGACCCTGCTTTGAGCTGGGAAGATGCAGCAGACACCCCCAGAGGTGCCTTGCAACCTTAACCATTCAGTGATTTTACATCAGAACTCTGAAAGATGGAGCATATAGGGATGTCTAAGTGATTTGCAAACACTCGTGTTTTTTAAAGAAACAGAGATATAGTGAAAATGCTTTCTAGATTACCTGATTACCCTAAAGCAATGTTACCAAGACTAGATAAATTCTGAAACAGAATTTAAACCCAGGTATGGTGAATAATGCAAACCAAAAGAGAATCAATTAATAAAAAATCAACCTAAAAGATCATCGTCTTCAACCTTTACATGCAACTTTGCAGCCATGCGCAACACAGAGAAACTATGAAACTACACTCTGCACTTAATCACTGCAGCAACTGTACATAAGTTGAGCTTAGCTAACCAGCTTCCTATTAGGCACAAAGTGGACTTGAAAACTAAAAATTAGACATCGGCATGTGTTGTCCTTTCTGTAAATTTCACAACTTCAGCTCTCCTCCGGATGCACTGCAAGTAAAAGCTGAAGTGGAGCTGAAAGGTACTGGATTCATAGTTAAACTTATCCTAACAAGACTGTCCTTGTCTGTAGTGGTCTGACTCTCAAGCCTAGGTCTGATTCAGTTCTCAGCTCCCCAGCACATACCCCTCCACATGCAGTGAAGAAGCAGGGTTCCCCATTACTTGTTCCAACCGTCTGCAAAGTTTTTAAATTCTGCCTGTCCCATTCTCCACTCGCTGAAGGTGAAGTGCTATTTGTCCCTGCCAACATATGTATGTAGCTATATGTCATAAGGAGTTAATGTACAAAACTGCACTTGCCATTAGAATACAGGGATGTTACCAGCAGGACAGAATTCTGACTACTTCACAACTGTGTTTTGATCTAGTACTGAGGTTGCATCCAAGGAAAAAAATGTCATACAAGTTATCATTATAAAACTTTCTGAAGAATCTAACTTTGCTATAAATACAATGGTATATCTTCTTTTTAAATAATACTAATATCGTGAATAAATTACTTAATAATTATTAACCACTGATAAGTATAAAGTTTTGTATCTATATTTTATTCACTTGTTGATAAGCCACTCATCCAAATTTGTCTTATTTATGCAAAGCTACATGTTCAAAAAACCACAAATTTTCTTATTTTCCATCTTCTCTACTGTATTTTTCCACAATAAAGTCCCATGCCTGCTGCCTGCTGCCTTGCTGTTTGCTATTACAATCAGAGACCTAATTAAGGAGACTTTGTATCATTAGTTTTCAAATTAAAAATATTTGGAAGACAACATACACAATTTTTTCAGAAGACAGAAAGTGATGTTCACATTTCCAAAATAAAATCCATCCCCAAGCAAATCTTAAAAAGAACCTGAACAGCACCACAATGGCCTGGGACTTGGATTCTTCTGAGTTTCAGAAGTCAAAAGGGTGATTGCCCCATCATCTAATGGCCAGCTGGAAGAAAGGGAGATTTGATTTCAAACTAAGAAGATATCCTGAAAATAAGAAATGTTTGCAGCTTCAAAAAAAATTTGCCAGCATATATCAACTTAGCTGGATCATAAGCAAGCATCGGAAATACCATTTCTATTTTCAGAACATCATGCATTCAGGATGAAAGCTGGGTTCCTCCCACATCTAAATTGCTCAGTAAATCTTGTATTTCAAGAACAGTCTTATGATAAATGTCAATTTTGTGCTAACTGCATTCTGCAATCACTTAAATTGAGACGTGTACAAAAAACAGATAAGGAAGACTCGTTAAACTAAAGATGCACCTTGGCCAAGCAAGAAAAACATCTAAGCCGTGAGCTACAGGTACTGTTCAGCACAGACTGAGCTGGGAAAAGGTATTTTTGCACACCCTTGATATGTATCAGAAAGGAAGTATTTCATAGAAGTGGAACATTTAAACATGAAGCTATGTGATACCACAAAATAATTACAGTTAGAACTTGGGAAAAAATTAATAGACAGATGGTCTCCACTTTCCACTCCAAAAAGTTAAAAAAAACCCAAACCAACAAACTAATCTCTACACAGCAAACTATCGTTAAATTCCAGATTTTTGTGATGTATTAAAGAATAATCTGTTCAAATCAGATATACACAGAAGACAAAAATCTTGTTGAAATTTTCGGCAAACACTGATTTAAGTTAAAAAAAATCATTATCTGACACTTGTACAATTAGGTATCTTTTCGTCCATGAAAAGCATGGCACCAGCACTCCCTTCTTAGCAAAACAGTAGTTGATACTAAAGAGCATCTTTTGTATCTGAGTTATGTCAGTATAGAAAACAAAAATAATTACAACTCTGCGACAAACTTGCTTATCATTGAAAACAATCAAAAATCTCAGAACTGAGAAAATACCTACCACGATTATTCCTTTCCTAAAACTACTTGATTTTTTATAGCTATGTTCTTCTAGTGCACTCAGCAGGGCACAGGCAGATGATAGGATAAGGATCTCATTTTATTGTCTATATTTGAATCCAAATTGGAAAGGCTGCCTCCTCAGGTAGCTGGTCTGTGGATTAGAATTGAGTGGGTAGTTTATAGTTCAATTTCTTCACAGACAAAAATAATAACAATTAAAGAAAGATACCTTGTTTATCAGTCTTAGTTCAGCAGAAGGCAGGCCTGGAGATGTTCTCTGTCTCTATTAGAAGATATCCTAGAATATATTCCTGAAAATAAGCAAGCCTACCAAATAGCACCTGAATATTCAGAGCTTTTTAGTCCTTCCTGTACTCAATATCCTCTTTATAAGGTCAATATATTTCTTTTACTTCTGGATATCTGTGATGTATTAAGAAAAATCAGAGGCAATTAGAGCAAATACTATGTATGGAAATTTCCAGCTTTGCAGCTGAATCAAATAACAAAGGCTGAATCAAATAACAAAGGCTGAAATCTAAGTGAATATATAATAAGTATTGCTGGTAGAAAGGCATCTATCAGAAGTCAGGCTAAAGCTACTGAAGATGCAAATATTGAGTTCCTCTCGCTTGCAAAATATTGTGAAATCATTATGACTGTGCATGCACAGCTGTACATAAATGTTTAGTAATGATGCTGGCAATACTGCAAGAAAAAAAACAATAAGGATGGAGTAAGAGCTGCCAGAGTTAACTCAACAGAAAAAAAGGCTTTTTCTGCAGAGATCTATAGATACTGAATATACAACTGGTTATGGAATTTTTAATCTTTTTTTACAGTATCTGAAAGCATTTTACAGCATAGTCATTATAAGGAGTGCAAAGAGATTTTTGGCTAAACAATTCAAACTGTGTAGTCAGGGTGAGAATAAATTCACATAGTTTGAAGGAATTTTTTAAAATGAAAAAAATAGGGGAATTCTTTTGGATAACATTACTTACTATTCAGTGTTTCTTAACCTCAGTTTCTTAACTGCAGAAATCTGTACCATATTCATTAGATGAAACTATCACATTGTATTTGCTCCACAGAACTCACATGTCTCCTTGGCTGTCATTTCCTGGATTAAAAGATTAAGCTAAGAAATTTATATTGGAATTAAATGTTACAACAGGCAACTTTGGACACAGTACAAATCCTGAACTCCCCTATCAGCTAGAGATAACAAACTCCTAGGAGAAGTAATGAGCCAGACTCTGTGGTGGATCAAAATTTTGGAGGCAAGAAGCTAAGCTCTGCCAGTGTTCATGTTTCCTTAAAGCTAAGGAATGGTGAGATATATTATCACTCTATGTCTCATTCACAGAAGTCAGTAAATTGGCATTTAAAAGAAACTACATTCTGTTTTACAAAAGCAAAAGGCCATTTGTTGAACAGTTAACAGTAAGCACATACTGTAGGGTAGAAGTTATGTTGTTTAGATGAAAAGCCTGTTTTCTCCTGAAAAATCTTGATTATTATATCCTTTTTAAGTTACTTAATGTGAGTACCATATAACTTAATCAAGATAATCACCACTGAGTATTGCAAAGCGCTGTGATACTGTATCGTTCTTCCCTTATAAGCACATTCACCAGGAAAAATACAAGTGACCACATGTAGAGTTCCCACAAATGTGAACGTTATTCCTGTGCAAATTCTTCAATTTTCATATTGTATTTTTGCTAGAGCTACAACATTGACACTAGCATTATCCACATGCTCCCAGTTCCTTAAGTATTTTGGACTATTTCACATAAACAGAAAGAATGGCCATCCTGTCAAATCGGCAAAATCATGATCCTATTTTTTTGATAATGGAAGAAAAAATCTCATTGAAAAAGGAAAACCGAAAGGGCTTGGCTTTATTATAAATTACTGTAATAACTGTTCCTCTCAATGTCAAATACAGTATCACTTAACAGACTTGGCAAAAATATGCAAATCTTTGTATTTACTGTTTGGGGGGATGATGCACTCTATCAGCAGCCTTCCAGAGAAGTCTCTGTACCCTTTAATCTGTAGATTTTATACCGTGTGGTAATCCAAGCCATATGGCTCCTACCTGCATCTCCTCAGCTGAACTCCTGAACAGGGCTGTCAAGTGAGGAGAACCTGCTTAGATCTGTGACCCCTTCACAACTGATCCTCAAGTATAACTCAAGTCAACCAGCGAACAGTATTACAGTAGATTGTAGGAATTGCTGAACTTGCTGCTGTGTCCCTTTGTCAAGCATGGTATAGGAAGTATGGTCTCCTAACAATATGTCTCGTGGTTTAAAAAAAAAAAAAAAAAAAGAAAAAGAAAAAGGAAAGCTGGCCATCTTTCCCCTCAGAACTTCAGAACTGGATACTGTCACCAACGTTTTGAACATCATGCACTCCTGCAGGCGTATCACAAGCTATGGAAACAGGTTTGTCTTAACTGAAAAAGCAATCTTGACACTACTCGGATTTGAGTGTAAGAATCTAATACATTATACAGTCCTAACTATTAATTTGAATAATGAAAAGATTGGATTTTTTAAATGAAAACAGTAAAATTTAATACGGGAAAATCTTTATTCAATTAAGAGGTTAATTTATGCCAGGATCTTTTTAAAAGAATGGTGCATTATTTGCAATGGATAGGTATGCAACAGCTTACAAAGCTATAGCACGTGAAGGGCAGTCACAGTAATTCCAATACTGGTTCATTTGCCTGTGATCTCAAATGCTGATTACAAACCCCTGCTGTCTCAATGAATTTCAAAAACTTTCAAGGTTAATTTCTTACATGGTTTACACTTAGAAAATGTTAAGATTGAAAATTAAATTTAAACCATACAATCTAATTAGTAACTTATATTTAAGCCTGTATCCTGCTAAGACACTTAACAATTGTAAACATAATGACTGCAAGTTTAATTAGAAAATACAACTTCAACAAAAATTATATCCCAACGCATGCTCCATCCATATATACTTGGAATCTAAAATGAAGAACAAGTTATTGGTACAACTCAATACTCTTAAGCTTCTTACTGCCTCATCAGGCTTTAGACTATGTAGCGACTTTGTTCACATCACTTGTAGTCCAGCTATTAGACCATCTCTTGGTTTAAACTGCAAATGGCTTTAGCAAGTTCAGGAAGGGGGGGTGGGTTTGGGGAGTGGGGGAGAAGATACTATTCTAAGCATAAATTCTGAAATAAATCATGCCTGACTGTTAAAGGCTTATACAACAAGAGCCAAGAGAAAAAAAAAAAAAAAAAAAAGATGTCTGTGTTTCCCTCACAGTGAGAACACAGATCAAATCTAGAGAAAAGATTTTTGTAATTTTTGCTTTAGTCTACCTTATTATTCTTCCATTTGCTGAAACTATTGATGGGTCAATTACAATATTTCCTGTTTGCATTGATCAAAATAGAGCTGATCCTGAATGTCAGTCAATAAGACTTTACCAAGAACAGGTATTATCAAACTAATTTGATTGCCCTTTTAGTTCTGAAGTTGCATTTCTTAAAAATAATGGTAGATACAGTTTCCACAATGCATTTTGATTTATATTTTCAGTTAAGAGTAGGACTGGGCAGAATCAAATCACATGTAGAAAAATGGCTGACATCTTCAGTAGCAAATGGGCACAGTTTGTGGGATAGCTAACATTACTTTCATTGACGAGCTGGAACTCGGCATTATAATGACTTTATAAAGCTTGCTGATTACTGAAATTGGGAAAATTATTAGATATGAGGGGAAAGTAGAAAGACTGAGTGTGATTACTTTCCTAGGTATGTGTTTCATTACAGCCAAAAGAAAAATAATTAAGTGTTAGGGAATTCTGCTCTTTCCTGCAGAATGGAGAATGCATCTTGGAAAAACTGTGACAGAGGATTGTAGGTGTCATGGTTAAGCATCTAGCTAGTTGAGAGTGTTGTGCCGTGGCAGAAAGAAATAATATAAAATCCCTGGATGTAAAAGGAGAATAAAAAATACTGGAGAAAATTCTGTTTTGTTAGAAGACTTTCAGAAATATTCCTGATACTTAAATATTGCTTAGAGAGATGAAATTCAGAAGGGGTCATAGAAAGAACTGAAGAAGCAGGTGAAGAATAATACAAATTAAACTGATGAAAATGACTCTGTATGACTTGAATGATTAAAATACTTAGTTTTATCAGTTAATCAAGAAGATTGAGAGGTTGTCTGATTACAATATATATGAAACTATTTCTCCAGTCAAGGCACTAGGGTTTTTGTCTAGCACAGGAAGCCTAACAGGAGAGCATTACAATAGCAAACTCTTCCTTTGAAAATCTGACATAAATATTCATGAAGGTTGCTAACCACTAGAGCTACAAACTACCAAGGTCACTAACAGACTCTCCATCCGTTAATGCCTATAAATCAAGAGTTTGCATTTCTCTGAAAATTATGTTGAGGTAAACATGTTACCCAAATACATATAGGCTGACTGAAATTAAATTACTTAAGGTAAGTGAGAGGTCAGCTCTGTACACTTAAAGGGCCATTTCTGTCCATGAAACTTTTAGAGGCTGCACTCAAGTATCTGCACATCAGAGAAAACAGAGTCTATCCGTGCACAGAATTTAGTGATTATGCTGAAAACCAGAAAACCAAAGGCAAAGGTCAGATACAACTTTCGCCACTGATACACAGCAAGTAGGTTCTTAAACTTCAGTAAGTAGATTCTTAAACTTAAGCCTAGACTTCACATTCGAGTTCTCTGCTGTATCTCCTCCACCCCACCAGAATTCTGCCCCATTTGAAAATCCAGCAGCCTAGGAGTCTTTGGGACTGACTAATTGCATAAGAAAGGGAATTAGTTTGTGCAGCACAGTGCCCAAGTACTGCGCGAATGCCCAGTCAAGCTAGACCTAGTTTATAAAAAGGTCATTTTCTGCTCTATAAAGTATCAAAGTAATATGAGAATGGATGAAGGAGGAGGGAAGAGGTGAGATAGAAAAAGGGGCACCATTAAGTGGCTTTTCTTATCTCACATAGAGTTTCTCCCAGCTCTCATTAATAACCTTTTCTCTAACCATCAGAGAATGCTTTCAGTTTTATTCAGTGACCACAACAGAGTAGAAGTCATGTAACTTTCACAGCCCTCACACAAATACGGCAGATACCTGAGCTGACAAGATAATCTGAAAATTAGAACCTTTGCAAACAGTTTGTCCTATGCCTCTGCAAAGAGTCTTACACAAACATTTTTAAAGGACTAAAGTGCAACAATGCATATGTTGGAATCATTTAAGTCTTGTATGTATTTGCGTAAGAGGTTTAGACTATTTACATCAAGTTTTCTTAATTCTCAGCTAGAAACAGAATGAATTAATCTTCTTAGCTGCCATACAAAATTATGAATTAATGGGAAATCAGGAAATAACGAGCAAATAATGTGCTAAAATTCATAGCTGCAGATTGTCTATTCTGTATTTCTAATTTCACTTAAAGCATTATTACAATCACAAACACCTACGTATGCTCTTCCATGTAGCTCATGAAATTGGCTGGATGATTACAAAGACTTAAAGATGAAGTGCACTACAACGGATTATTCTAACACTTGATTGGTTTCAGATAGCTGCAGGGCTTTGACAGCTGATACTTGGCAGATGTGCTTCCATTTTAATACTGTTTGTCTCCAAGTGATCTACTTCAAGGCATTTGGTCTTTTATTTGGAATGTGTGATTGTCTTCTGTAGGATCAGGCTAACCATATGTAACCACTAGACCGAATGCACTGAACTAGAACTGTTAACTGTACAAAAACCGTAGACTTAGCTTGTAAAACCTTAAAAACAGTATTCATAAGGATAATTGATCTGATGACATCTGGCTTGATTGCTAAGGCTTAATATTTTACAGGCTCTGATTTTCTTTTTCATTCTAGAGAATTGTACTGTCACATGAGCATTCTTCTCTGTGATGTTCTTTCTGTGACAGGAACTACTAACTTTCTGGTTTGCTCTCTTCTTTTAGAAAACCCTAGGGGGAGAAGAAAATTACCACTCCTCCTCATAATCCTTATACTCGCTCTGGATCTGCTCTCTTGAGCAACTAAAATGTCTTGGTTAATTTATTCTTTCAGCTCATGCAAAGCCAGGTATACTTGTGGGTAATGGGCACAGCTCTATGCTGTCCTGGACTTGAGTAAAAGATGTGTTTCTCTTAAGTGAAAATTACCTTTCTTTTTCCAAGGGTAATGTAGAGGGTTTGTGTGGCAAAGTTTTGGAAGTGAGGTGGCCAAAGGGGTGGCTTCTGTGAGAAGCCGCTAGAAGCTTCCCCTATGTCCGACAGAGCCAATGCCAGCCAGCTCCAAGACTGACCCGCCGCTGGCCGAGTCTGAGTCCATCAGTGATGGTGGTAGAGCCTCTGGGATAATGCATTTAAGAAGAGGGAAAAAAAAAATAAATATCTGTTCAACAGCAACTGCAGCCAGAGAGAGGAGTGAGAGTACGTGACAGCAACAGCCCTGCAGACACCCAGGTCAGAGCAGAAGGAGGGCAGGAGGGGCTCCAGGCACCGGAGCCGAGATCCCCCTGCAGCCCGTGGTGAAGCCCACGGTGAGGCAGGCTGTGCCCCTGCAGTCCGTGAAGGTCCACGGTGGAGCAGATATCCACCTGCAGCCCATGGAGGACCCCACACCAGGGCCAAAGGGATGCAGCCAAAGAAGGCTGTGACCCCGTGGGATGCCCACGCTGGAGCAGGCTCCTGGCAGAATCTGTGACCCAGTGGAAGGCCTGCACTGGAGCAGTTCATGAAGAACTACAGCCTGTGGGAAGGACTCATGTTGGAGAAGTTCAAAGAGGACTGCTTCCCGTGGGAGGGACCCTACTTTGCAGCAAGGGAAGAGTGTGAGGAGTCTGCCCCAGGGGAGGAAGGGGACACAGAGACAACGTGTGATGAACTGACCGCAAGCCCCACTCCACATCCCTCTGTGCCAGCCGGTGGCAGGAGGTTGAGAAGTCAGCTGTAAAGTTAAGCCTGGAAGAAGAGAGGAGTGAGGGGAAGGTGTTTTTAAGATTTGTTTTTATTTCTCTTATCCTACTCTGATTTGATTGATAATAAATTAAACTAATTTCCCTGAGTCAAGCCTGTTTTGTGCCCATGGCGGTAACTGGTGAGTGATCTTCCTGTCCTTACTTTGTACCAGGAGCCTTACATTGTATTTTCTCTCCCCTGCCCAGCTGAGGAGGTGAGTGATAAAGCAGCTTTAGCTCACCACAGCCACAAGTGTCACTTGGAGAATACTCTCAAAAGAGAAGTACTCGAGTCTGACATTTGTGTCTTGCCACCAGCAGACCAGCAGTGATAGGTAAGACAGATCACACCCACAGGTCCACGGCTGATGATTAAAAGAAAAAATACAAACCTTTTGAGCAGAAAACTGTTACTTTTCAAAAAGTCAACTTTTGATAGATTAAAAGTGGTTAAAATCCTAACAACTATTTTAGGATATGAATATGTTGCAGAGGAGAACTAAAACCAATTCTGTAAGAGGCACCATCCCGAGATGAGAAGACTCCCTTTACTTGGAGGCCCCCTGGATGGAGGCTAGAAACTTCCACCTGACTGTGCCACACTTGCTGAACAACCCTCAGAGGGGCGGTAACTTCTAACAATTATGCAGATGGCATTCTCATCTTCCAACAAAAAAGATGCCCTGTTTTCTTTTACCTAGGATAAGAGCAATGACAATTAAGACATCTTTAGATTTATATTAATATATTTGTTTACCCCCCAAAAATGTCACTTTCAGCAAACATGGGGTTGGCCATAAGGGGTGTGTGTGTGTGTGTGTGTGGAGAAAGCTTTACATTTTAAATGGTGATGTCTCAGTCCTTGAAACCACAGTACAGAAACAGTCCTGGAAGCACACAGATGGGAATACAGGTACCTCCACAGCTGTCAGAATAACATTCCGCGACCTCTTTCCACTCTAATGAATCTTGCATTCTTTTTACAGCAGAACACCCGTCACAGGAAGTATAAAAATAAATCTCAGCAAAAATAATTTGTATTTCTGGTCATTAGAAAACTTTCCTAGCAGACTGGGCAAATGAATTTAACTTGGCCCTCATACATTTTCTTTACCTCAAGCACCGAGCACCTTTGCTGGTGGCCTTTTGGAGATGGGTGGAAGATATCTGGTATATTTTTTGATATACAGGAAAATATTTAGGCCAGCACGCCTCAGGCAGACAGAACTGACCTCCTGAATCTTGCAGTGATAGACTTAAATGTGACTAGATGTGTACAGCTGTGTTTTAATATGGTGTGAATTCAGGTGATGCCCCATTCAGTATGCTGACTGTTTCAGATCACACTGAGAAGCTCTTAACTTCGTGTGGTCGAGCTCACAGCCATAGTAAATTAAAGGCAAGCTACGTCCATAGTAACCAGCACTTAAACTCTTTGGGACTCAGCGCACTCAAGAAAAACTCCAGGCATAACCAAGGACAGTCAGCAGATGTCTGAGAGAGGTATCTATGCATCTATCTGTTCAAACCGCAAATGCCAGAGATGAGCTTACAGAACATTACATACACAAAATTAAAGGTATCAACATGAACATGAGTTGCAATCAAATGTAAACTCACTAAAAGCTCTGAATCTTTCCATGGTTGTCAAAAAGATAGGTTATCATTATTATGGCCTTAAAAACACTTGGCTACATGGCTTCCGTATAGCAACTTATCGCGAGTTGGACTTACACTATTTTTGTGGAGTCCGAGAATTACAAAGAATCTATTTTAATATCCTTCAAATATTTCACGACAGCTCTTGAAGACAAAACGCCATTTTTTCTGAGCTAAAATTCCATTCATCACCAAAGATTTTATCAAAGCTGTAGGATTTGACCCTCGGCTAATAGATGTCAGGAGAGATATGTGCACAAATTTTCAACACAGGAAAACAAGTCAGGTAAAGTCCATGACAGCTAGGCAGAACTAAATAAACAGATCATCCCTTAGAGGTATTTCGAGAAGCAAAATGGAAAAAACCGAAAACTTATTTTGCTTTATACGACAAGTTATTCAACAATACGTTTACCTTCATGACCACTATACAATCATAACCCATATATTTTGTCTCAATCCTGTGTGTTCTACTCTGTGACACTGGTTCTTGCATCAACTGTTTATTGTTTTTAGCTTCTATGTGAATGCAGTGTTTAGACCTAAGAAGACGACCAGCCATCTGATTTATGTTAAAGGAAAATTCAGTGAGAGCCAGTACATTTGCCTTGATTATTCCAAAACAGTATTTTAGTATTATTCTATATATTTTGGATAACACATTCCTTTTCTATCTAAAATTCCTTTAGAGGTGGACCCTATACCCTTGATTTTCTACTGTAGTAGCAATGTTACTTTAGATTTAAAACCTTAGAAACTTTGGCAATCATAAGACTAAAAATCTTTTTTCTTTCTAAAGCATACATGCATAAATAAGATGCACTGGGATTTTAGCCTTCAGTACACAAATATCCAAAGGTCCTGCACTTTAAATACAGGATTAAAAAGTGCTCTGAACTTTCAATGCAGTTGTGATTACAGATGGTTGAATGTATATAATGAATGTTTGATTCCTCTTTATTGCTTTATACTATGCATTCACTTGGTACTTAAATTATATTATTTCTGCAAAAAGATGCTTCATCATATTACCACAATCTGAAGTAATACAAACCTTAAAACAATTACTAATGCTGTTGTTACTTCTATATTTGTGATAAAAATTAAAAGTTGCTAAATAAGTGTTCTCTTAGATAAGCAAGTAGGAGAGTTAAGATTATGAACCAGTGCTTACCTAGATAAGTATTAAAATTAACTTATGCTAAGACTCAGTTGCTCTGGCTAAAGATAGCATTTTTTAAAATGAGAGAAGAAAAAATACATTATAATCTATCGGTAACTTCCAAGTGACTTGGCAGAGGAAATGTTTGGGCTTTTTTTTTGTTTTGGTAATGAGAAACAATACCCAGCTGTGGGTGATTTTTAACTGCAGATGATGACAACTCACTTCAAAGGATCCACTTTATGATTTTTTGTATGTATGTTCTGGTGGGGGGTAAATTTGACCTATGACTTAAAGAGTAAAAATACTCAAAAGCATATTATACCCTCTATCTCCAAGACGACCTTGAGATTTTCTTTCCCACAAACTTTCTTACAGTCCTCCCTATCTCGAAAACTTTAGATCTCAGTCGTAGCCCAATGTTCATAATTCATTTAAAACTTCTGTACCAAATCTTTCCAGAATTAAGACCACAAAAACAACGTAGTCATTTTACTAGTTTTCTTTGTATTTAAACACTCTAATTTTTATGGGATGTAATTGTACTGTCTTCCTTCTCAGCAATTTAAAAAGATGACTGATGTAAGAGAATGGTCTGATACAGTACTGTACATAGAAGATGGGACTTCTTACATCCTTTTCAACGCCTGAAAAATGCAACTTCCTACACAATAAAATAATAAGAAAATATTTTAAGTGATTTTTAAGTTAAAATTAAGTTATTATAGTGCATTGAGAAACAAGTATTTTTTGTCCAATAATTTCTGGGGTTTTAGATACAGCTTTATTTATAGCACCATGGAGCAGTATTGTTGAAACCGGATTGCATTAATATTCAAATAACGCTGCCTTGATTCACCTCAGTAAATGGGTTCTCATCTTACCACACTACAAAAGAGAAGGAGGTAAAAAAAAACCAAAACACCAAACACCAAAATGTCTCTAACTATTAGTGTTCTCAGAAAGAAAGACCACAGGAAGTTTTATTGGTATTTATCAGCAAGGCTTTTGTTCCTGTCCTTCTAACAGGACACTAGCCTAGCATTTTTGTATCTTCTCTGAAAGTCATTGTTCCCCTCAAAATACTTTGAGCGTTTATTCAGTCATCACCTGCTGTTCTTGGACTTAAGAAGTAGAAAATAAGACCTGATAGGGCATCTTTTTGGCTCTAATGGGATAACATCCAGGCACAGCAGATCTACATCTCTAGTTTCTTGGCTTATTTGAAGACATTTCCTTGAATAGGTGACAACTGTACCTAAAGCCTAGTACAACATTTGTATTAGAGAAGCAAAGTAACTTCTAACCAGAAAAACATTTGGCAGCATAGATTTTGTAATGTTTGCTATGCTATGGTCTTTTCTACTAACAGAAGGGACATCTACAGGCATAAACATGAATACGCAGTGTTCAGTCTTAACCACTTTGATTCTTTCTGGAATGCAGATTCCTATCCCAGATGTAAAAATACTAGTACTTGTAAAAGGCAAAATTAGGAACCATAAACAGTTTCCTATATACATTTTACTGACATATGTCAATGCTTACCTCAGGAAGTGAAAGAATGCCATTTACTTCAGCAAAGCAGTGTTGGCAAACCTTAAAACAGTAAGTTCTGGTGTTGTAGTGTAACCGTTTTCCCCCTTCTTCTTTTCCAAACTATTACCTATTCTCACAGATAATTAGCCTGACAGCTCTATCACAGTATTAATATGAGTTGCAGCCTGGGAAATAATAGTAAGGAAAAGAACACAAGCTGAGAATGCAACAAACCCGCAAGAAGCATGGCTTAGAGAGTAACTGTTGGAAGCATATGTATGAAACATGAGGCCACAGGCGCTAGCTTACAGTCAGTGAAATTCAGCTCACATTTAAGCTCCAGACAAGATGACATCAATTTGAAACACATGTTCATAATTGCAGAGGGAGGGGAAAAAAAGAGCAATGGGGTTCTACAGCTTTTTTAAGCCATTATTGAGATTAAGACTGTATTCTGCTACTTAATACTCCTGCTAACTGTACAGCCAAGCTGGAAGAGTATTGGGTAGAAGAAGAAAATGATTTGTGGAGATATCTTACTGTTATTATGTACAAAATGATGTACCTGGCTAAGTAAAATGTACCACCTAAGTATGGATGGAAAGCAGAAGTATTTCAAGAAGCTTAAGAAATCATTTCCAAAGTGAGGGAATATGCCATGCAATCATTTATTAGGGTGAGAGACATGAAGATTCATACCGAAGACCAGCAGATCAGCTTTCATGACCACTTTGACCTAAACCTCATCCTCCAAACCATTCAGATTCTACTGCAATGTCTATTTTTCTACATTCAAGAAAGGCATGCTTTGAGAGGAGACGTAATTTATTAGAACAGCCATTCCAGATGGCACACAAGCCCCTTTTTTGAATCTGACACAACCACCACCCCTTCTTATTCACAAACATTTTATGTTCCTGGTCACACTCCCAGTAAATGAATGTTAAAATTGCCAAGAGAATTTCAGCTGCTGACTGGGTGACAGACAGAACTTTCAGATCAGAATGTAAGTATACTAGAGATCTTAGATGGTCTTCACATTATTTGACATTTCAGCCCTTAGAACTGGACTTAAATAGTAAAATCCTAAGGAAAATAATTCAAGGAAAGATCTCCAATCTTCCATTAGCTCTTTTAGATTGAAAATAAAACTGTTTAAAGCAAATGCAGATTATGAATGCGGGAGTTTCCATGCTAATTGATTTGGAAGAGGTATTAATGCTAGTCAGCAAATCAAGTTTTAAAACTATGTCACACTTGGATATGTAAAAGCCAGTGAAAAAACCCAAGAACTTACTGCAAATCATTCAAGCCCCAGAACTAATTCTGAAGTAGGTTGAGGATGAAATGCATTAATCTTCAGGGAAGCTAGAGGGGGTAAATGCACTCCACTTGTTTACTGAAATAAGAATACTTGTCTGTAATTTTCTGACACAGTAACATTTTATTTTGGGAACTAAGGGCATCACTAACCATGATTAAAATCACAGATCATCAATGATTGATACATCACTGATCATGACTGCAACTATTATAAACTGTGATATATTTGCTAAAAGGGAAAAAGTATGAATAGCAAGTCCATGTATGATTCTTTCACCTATGGCAAATAACTTACAGAATAAAAAGAGGAGGAGCATTTGTTGCTCAGTTTACAAACAGGTTTGAGACATTGAAATACAATACTCTGAGGAAGTGACTAGTAATCATAACAGGTCATCTGGTAAACAATTCTACTACTAAATGGATTGAGGTTAATTACTTCACTCAAATCAACACATTATATTACTTGTATCAGTAACTATTACAATCAGTAGGATTTCCCACATATACCACTCCTTTAAAAGAGTTGCTTTAAAATGTTTCTTTCACTGTTTGCATATAAATTACATTAAGGAAAGAACATCTCTTTTCACTGTATAACAATTTGCAGATATTGAAACTTGCAGGATAGACTAATAGTTTTATTGCAGAGGCAATGGTACTGATTTTCTGAATTCTCATTAATTATTTCAGTTCTTACAGTTTTCTCTCAATGATTTTAAAGCATTTCTATGCATCTCTCCCCTTTCTGTAAACCTATTGTTTCCTCTATCTTCATTTTACATAAATTTCTTGCTAAAAAAATAATAAATTTGATTTTTTAATTTTTTTATATTTAAAAATATTTAGATTTATAAATAAATCTAATATATTAGATTTATTTATTTTTTTATATTTTACCAACCTTTTAACCCTAGGACTAATCAGCCTTTTGGGTAACACTCACACCTGTGGCCAGATACAGATGAACTTTCCCTAGTAAAGGTAAATTGGATTATGGATTACCCAATCTCATTTGGGAGAAACCCATTTTATTTCCACAGTGAAGAGATAAAGAACGCCTCCCTGAACCCCACTCCTACAGTTCAATCACATCAAATCAAAAAGTGGAAATCACACCATCAGAAAATTAAGTCACCTAAAGCAATATGGGGTCAATAAGTAGCTTCCTTTTGAGACACTAAAACCAGCTATGCGAGGTTTGCTTGATTTTGTTTTCCCATTCTGTCCTTTTTTTCAGAGCAGCAAGAAAACCGAAACTGTGCAGTGAGACAAGCAGCATTACATCTTGTAACTTCACACTAGTACATGCACCAGCAAGGCAGGGCGTTTGGTCAGATGGCCTAAGGATGCTCTCTGAGAAAAGTGTGGTTACAGGCCGCAGCCTTCCAAGTTTTGGGAAAATATGCAGAGGCCTTCACATCCAGCTAAGGCCTCACACCTTTGACCAGCCAATTCCCTAGGTGGGTGGTAGCATTTCGGTATTCATCTTCAGTCTGCCCTAGACATGGCTTACATCTTTACATGGACATACAATATGTATTACAAATAAATCAGCAGCCTATCAGTTAGTCCTGTAAAACTCTTCATTTCTGCCTTGGGTTGCACGTCCATTCCAAGCTCTCCCCTCAGAACTTTCCTGTTATGCAAACCACAAATATAAATTACTGAACCAACACAACTTTATGCAGATCAGCATTTCCCGCATCCCTCAGTGAAGCCTGAAGATGAATGCAATGCAGGAGAACCCCTGGCAGCTGTTTTCTCACTTTGAAGGTAAAGTAAGGAGAAAAAATAGCTTAGGAGTTTCAGATTAAAAGATAATGGTGTATTTGCAGAATTGGTTGCTTGTGGATGAACTTCTTACACAGTGGTCGACATTTTTTTTCTTACAGTAAGGAGATCAATTATATGAGATTGTTAAAAATCACCCACAGCTGGGTATTGTTTCTCATTACCAAAGCATATGCAATGGCTAGAGATATATGAACATCTCTTTTATATTATACAACTGAGATCTACATAACTTGATGCTGACTGCTACATATTAGTAAGATATGTGCATGTAAGTGTGTAACTTTGTGGTTTCAAGGCCTATGATGATATTCTGCAAGTCACATTCAGTGACAAATATGCCAGGAAAACACAGGTAGATACAAGAACCTACATTGAATTGATTTTTCTCCTTGCTAAGGCTTCATAGCTGAATCAGAGTAAATGTAAGACATCACACCCCACACGTTTAGTTCCAAGCTATTGAGACAAAGCTTTTTGTAAGGTAGGAAGAAGTAGACAGAACTACATAAAAGCTTTAATGTGGTGGAGATGTGCTTCCTCCTGTTAACTTTCCCCTTTCCTCACAAAAGTGTATGGAACAAACTGTAATAGTTTCATGGTTTTTCTTGGTGAAACCTGCAGAATCTGAACAAGGTATGCAAATGAGACTGCTAATAAACAAGTTAACTGTTTATTTAGCTTGCTGTTTATTTAGACACCCAAGTAATGGACCCGTGAGCTTATAAGAATGGGTCAGAATGTTAAGGATCTGTAGGAATTGCTTTGTCAGCATCTTCCTTTCCTGAAATAATTTTTTTATAACTAATAGAGACTCTGGCATAGTCATGCAGAAATCCTAGCCTGCAACTTGCCATGCCTGTGCCAGAATCCTGCTCTGTTTCAAGGAACTGAGAACTGAATCCTGTGTTAGGATCCAGATTGCCCGCTTCTAAGGTCAGACCTTACAGCTGTAGTGAGCAACAGCAACATTTATTGAAGTATCGCTAATGGTGAATCCAAGAAACTGTGCACCCAACCAACTTTACCCACTTCAAGATCAAGAAAAAAGCAGGTGTAAGACCAGGGCCCTAAATGGGTCTTTCTTGATGTAAGATATTGGCCCCTGAACCCAGCGTACATCAGCTCAGTACTAGAGGCCTCGACTTTCTTTCATGAAGTCAGTGACAAAATTTACCAAAATACACAACAGTCTATCTAAAGATAATCATAGCACGCCTTTTTCTTTTGTATTCTTTAAGACTTTGTGACTTCTGTGTTTTTCTCTCAATTCCTTCCCTTTAATCATGGAAGCTATTTAACTTAGTTAAATGGAGTTTGTGATTACAAATTAGCAGTATCTGATAGTATAGCATAGTTATTTGCTATGCAATTCAAACGTTAAGTTTTTATGGGACATCACTGAAGAAAGTGTACATATACCAGCAAACAAAATGATACACATTTATTGACTCAAATATATACTTCTGTACTTCATATCATATATTATTTTCACTTCATAGTCTTAGTATAATTTACATTTAAATTCTTAACCTTGTCCTGCAAAAAGCCCTAGAGCTGCAGAAGAGAGGATGCTGACTTGTTCCAACTAAAGCAACAAATTAAATTGACTAAAAGCAAAAGGTACACTCCAGGAGTAAAAAGCTGCCTGCAAGAAAAGTGAAGATCATATATTTAGGGCTCTTTTTATTCACTCACTGAGACTGGACTACTAAGATTTACGTTTTGTAAATGAATTGCACCACAACTATTCAAGTTTCTGGGTAAGTAGCTCTAAAGAGTTTAAATAACTGATGAAATCTTTCCAACTTATAATTGCTCCTCATAAAGGTGACATACTTTTTTCTGAACTTGCAGTGAGGGAATATGAACCAGAAATTACACTGATTATGTAGAAGACATTTGAGAACTTGACTTTTATTAAAAAAAAAAAAAAAAAAAGTGTGCACTATGGTTGATTTAACACATAAGTTTATGTTTAAAGATGTTAGTACGTTTTTTATATTTTTATTTATTTGTTTATTTATTTTTAGGCGATGCCTGGCCAAAAATGGCAAAGAGTGCCCGAGACACAGAAGGAAAGTGTAGCAATTCCACACGCATCTATTAAGCTTTTTCCTCTCAAATGGCATAGTCCTGAAGGAGTGAAGAACACAGCACAACTGGATTAATAAAATTTTAGTGTCTTACATTTAAATAACTTACACTGAATTTACGTATGGGATAAATGTATTTTCTGCTAATTTCAGCATTAGTTTATGTTGAAGTTTCTTTAGTCTAATGACATTTGAAAGCAGTAAGTTTTTTTCTTAGAGAAATTTGAAGCGGGAAAGGGATAAAACCAGGCTTGCTATAGGTAAGCCTGTTTGAAGGATGGTATGCTAGTGAGATCCTTCAGACTGCCATTTCAGTGGAGGTGGGGGATGGAGATCCATGCAGCAGCAAAGACACCAGAGTTACTGAAGTGTTAAGAAACCACAGAAGTGCCTGAGAATGGTCATTTAGGAATTAGGGCTTATGTCCCCAAAAAGCTGGCAGGCTCAACAGCCCAACTGAAGAGCACCAATGTACACAGGATGGGCAACGAACCGGAGGAAGCCACTGTGCAGTAGGAAAGTTGTGAGGTAGTTGCCATCATGGAAACATGGTGGGATGACTCACACAACTGCAGGGCTGCAATGGATGGCTGTAAACTCTGCAGAGGGATAGGCAAGGAAGGAAAAGCAGTGGGGTAGCTCTGTATGTTAGGTAATCTTTTGCTTGTCTAGAGCTTAATGGTGGTGATGATAGGGTTGAGTGTTTATAGGTAAGTATGCGGGAAAAGACCAACAAGGTAGATACCATACTGGGAATCTATTACAGACCACCCCACCAGGATGAAGAGGCAGGCGAAGTATTCTGTAAGTGGCTGGGAGAAGTCTCACAGTCACTAGCCCTTTTTCTCATGGGGGACTTCAACCAACCAGCTGTCTGCTGGAAATACAATAAAGCAGCGAGGAAAAAGCTTGGGAGGTTCCCGGGGTGTGTGGAAGGTAATTTCCTGACACAGCTGGTCAGTGAGCCAGCCAGGGAAGGCACCTACTGGACCTGTTGTTTGTGAACAGAGAAGGACTAGTGAGTGATGTGATGCTTGGAGGCTGCCAAGGTGATCACGAAATGATACCAGTTTTCAGTTCTTGGAGAGGTAAGGAGGGGGGTCAGCAGAAGTGTTACCTTGGACATCCAGAGGGCTGACTTTGTCCTGTTAAGGAGACTAGCTGACAGAGTTCCTTGTCAGACAGTCCTGAAGGGCAAAGGACTCCAGGAAGGCTGGACGTTCTTCAACAACGGAAACTAAAAGGCACTGGAACAGGTCATCCCCATGTCCTGAAAGACAAACTGGCGAGGAAGAAGACCAGCCTGGCCGAAAAGAAAGCTGTGGCTGGAACTCAGGAGAAAAAAGTTTATGACCTTTGGTAGAAGGGGCAGGCCACTGAGGAGAACTAAAAGGATGCCATAAGGTTATGCGGGGAGAAAATTATAAGGGCCAAAGCCCAACTAGAACTTAGTCTGGATACTGCCATAAAAAGACAATAAAAAATGTTTTTATAGATACATCAGCAATGGAAGGACAGCTAAGGAGAATCCCCATCCATTATTGGATGTGGGGGGAAATGTAGTGAAAAAGGATGCATGAAAGGCTGAGGTACTTAATGCCTCCATGGCTTCAGAGTCTTTAATAGTAAGACCAGTTGTTCTCCATGTACCCAGCCCCCTAAGCTGGAGGACAGGGAGCAGCATGAAGCCCCAGTAAGTCAAGGGGAAATGGTGAGTGACCTGCCACACCACTTAAGCACACACAAGTCTATGGGGCCAGATAGGATCCACCCAAAGGTATTGATGGAGCTGATGAAAGAGAGCTCACCAAGCCACTCTCCATCATTTATCAGCAGTCCTGGCTAACCTAGGAGGTCCCAGTTGGCTGGAGGTCAGCAAACGTGACGCCCATCTACAAGAAGGGCAGGAAGGAGGATCCACGGAACTACAGGCCTGTCAGCCTGACCCTGGTGCCAGGGAAGGGTATGGAGCAGATCATCCCGAGCACTGTCATGTGGCATGTGCAGGACAACCAGGTGATCAAGCTTAGTCAGCATGGGTTTATGAAAGGCAGGTCCTGCTTGATGAACCTGATCTCCTTCTGTGACAAGATGACCTGCCTAGTGGATGACAGAAAGGCTGTGGATGTTTTCTATGTAGCCTTTGACACTGTTTCCCACAGCATTCTCCTGGAGAAACTGGCTGCTCATGGCTTGGACAGGTGTGCTGGTCACCGGGTAAAAAGTGGCTGGATGGCGGAGCCCAAGGAGTGATGGTGAAGGGAGATACATGCAGCTGGCAGCCGGTCACAAGTGGTGTTCCCCAGGGCTCAGAACTGGGGCTCACTCTGTTTAATATCTTTATCGATGACCTGGATGAGGGGATTGAGTGCAACATCATAAAGTTTGCAGATGACACCAAGTTGGGGGGAGTGTTGATCTGCTTGAGGGCAAGAAGGCTCTGCAGAGGGATCTGGACAGGCTGGACCGATGGTCAGAGGGCAATTTTATGGCCTTCAACAAGGAAAATTGCCAGGTCCTGCACTTGGGTCACAACAACCCCAAGCAACACTACAGGCTTGGGGAAAAGGCCCTGGGGGTGCTGGCTGACAGCCGGCTGAACATGAGCCAGCAGTGTGCCCAGGTGGCCAAGAAGGCCAACAGCACCCTGGCTGGTATCAGAAACAGTGTGGCCAGCAGGACAAGGGAAGGGATTGTCCCCCTGTACTGGGCACTGGTGAGGCTGCACCTCAAATACTGCGTTCAGTTTTGGGCCACTCACTGCAAGGAAGACAGTGAAGTGCTGGAGAGTGTCCAGAGAAGGGCAGTGAAGCTGGTGAAGGGCCTGGAGCACAAGTCTTATGAGAAGCAGCTGAGGGAACTGGGGCTGTTTAGCCTGGAGAAGAGGAGGCCAAGGGGAAAGCTTATTGCTCTCTACAGCTCCCTAAAAGGAGGTTGTAGGTAGGTGGGGGTAGGTCTTTTCTGCCAGGTAAGAAGGACAGGACAACAGAAAACAGCTTCAAGTTATGCCTGGGGAGGTTTAGGTTGGATATGGGGAAAAATTTCTTCACTGAAAAGGTGATCAAACATTGGAACAGGCTGCCCAGGGACAAGGTGGAATCACCAGCCCTGGAGGTATTTAAAAGATGTGTAGATGTGGCAATTAGGGACATGGTTTAGTGGTAGACTTGGCAGTGCTAGGTTAATGGCTGGATTTGATGGTCTTAAGGTCTTTTCCAACCTAAATGATTGTATTCTATTTTATTCTGTGAAATTGCCTGAGTTTATTATGATTTGACATTTACATCACAGTCATAGCCTGCAGCTTCAGCCAAGATCAAATCCCCACTGTTCATGCACATAAAAATGTATGGTCTCTGCTCCAGAGAATTTAAATCTGAGGTCACCTGCTAAACCAGCTACAGAAAACCAGAGAATCTAAATAACAAATTTTCAACATAGCCATTCAGAGAACTGCAACCCTGAGGTTATTGTTACTGACACAAAAAAGCCTGAAGGAGGATTTTTGTTCCCCACAGTGAAACTACTTCTTGTATGCAGCCCACATAATCTGGGTAAACATTCTTTCTAAGATGGAAACCAAACAACATAGATTTGTTGTGTGGCCTAATGTTTGAATATAGTAGTTTTTCTTGTGCGTAAACGTCACGCTATGATTCAGACCACTGAGAAAGGGTCATTAATTTAGAATTCAATTTATTTTACTTGCACAGGAAAGGTTTGCATTACCGATTTGCTGGAGTTTTATTATGTTTGCTGTGATGAAGGCATACTTCTTAGAAAGATAGATTTTGATTTTCCATTTTAAAAATGCAGGACTTGTTGAGGTCTGGATTTGGGCCTGTCTTTTGACTGTGAAATACACCTTAACCTGATTGTTAATTCACCAAGACTGTACAAATTTTGAAGGGCTGTCTGCAAGCCAAAGTCCTTGATACTTAATACTTCTGTATTAATTGCTTTTAGTCCCTTCCTAAGATCCCTTATTTCCAATCTCCTACCCTACAATATACCCACATATATTAAAAAAAAAAAAATTGAATATGTATCAATAAATGTATATCAAATATGCAGCTGTCAACATTTAGTCCTTTAAAGTTCTTTTACCTTGTCTAAAACCCACTGCTTGATGTAATTGTTCAACCCGCCAGTAAGCAGTAAACACTCTGCATCCAAAATTCAATTCTGTCCTACTTGGGAGGCTCACACAGTGGGATGCTGATGAGGTTTCACAACTCTCCTTCATTCTGTCTCAGGTGCATAGATGTCCTTTGCAAGAAATTATCTGGTGCTAGATAAAACACCTCCAGGCACTAATAGCATTACAAAGGCAGTACTTTCTCAATCAGCATAGCAGCAATTGCTGGTGACCCAACCTGTTCCAATTCTGCAGCAACTGAAGTAAGACCCATTCTTTCTTATCTGAGATCTCCTTAAGCATGTTAATGAAAGATTTTGCCATCTGAAACACTTTTTAAAACAAAATCTGTTGAATCTATTGCTTCTTTCTTTGGAAGCATATCCTATATAGAGGTTCTCTACAGTATCTATTTTCAGCTGTTTTCTTCAAGACTGTTAAACTGACTCCATATACAGTATTTTGTTCTATACTCAGCATGTTCTTTACATGTGGAATGACAGTGGGCCTTTTTTATAATTGTACTAATATTTTGTAATTTATTTGAAAGCCACTTCTCTGAATACTTAGGAAGCTCAAAAGACTTGTTTTTTTAAGGCTGGAATTTTCTTTCTAAATCTCTCCTTTTGACTAATTGCTTTCATATGCTGTATTTGACATTCCTTCATCACTTTATACCGGACAGAGGAAAATGAAAAAGGTACTTAATTTGCTCAAATACAATTTTGTAGGGGGTTATAATTTTTTTTTGGGGGGAAGGAGTATGAATATTAGACACTAATAAGTTGAGCCTAAAAGCCTAAAAACTTTACACTGTAGTACTTATAATGTGAATTTACTTACTAGAATTTCCTTTTTCTTCATCTGCAAATAAGTTTGCAAATTTTCTGTTTAAAAGAATGCTTTCTTATTAATCAGAGTCTGAGTTAAATTCTTGAATTAACTTTTACTGTTACACTTGGAATGCTTTTTGCTATGCTATTTAAATCCCTTTATTACATGTCTGCACATCACTGTTGTGAAGGACTTTATTGGTTTGTTGGACATACTTCAAGTCACATTGAAGATTATCCAGGATTTTGTTTCACTGGTTGTTTTTCCACCAGTGAACATGAACTATTTTGTTGTACCTTTCACCAACCTTGATTTGATCAGTTTTATGCTCTCAGGTCTTTGTTTCCAGTAATTTGCCAATTAAGTTGCTCAGATACATCCTTATTTATTAAAAGTGGCTGCATTTTCTGCTTAGTTAGCAATAGTGGATGAACCTATTATGAATACATAATGAATTAATATAGTGAATGAGGCCTTAACTATTATTATAATTTTCTCTAATTTGGTTTCTCTCAAGACCTGCATTACTCATAGTGGAATCCTTTGAACTCTGAAGGTTATGGAGAAAGTGAGATGCCACTTTCAAGTTAGTGAAGCTATGAAAAGCTTTTAGGCTTCATGGTGAATTTAAAATCCAGTATTACCATCACAAAGCTGTATGGTCTGAATACATTTCATAGACACCCACTAACAATGAATGTCTCTGTCCCTGGCCTAGCCTGTAGGCAGGCCTATTAACCCTCCTTCAGGTAAACATCTTCCAATCTTCTCCCACTTGTCTGCATCTGTGAAAGTCTGTTGGACTGTGAGGTCCTTCAAAAGGTTCAAAATCTCCAGAAACTTCTACGTCATTAATGACAGCACCCTCCCACTCATGAAAGAGGGAAGGGAAATGCCAAGAGAAAAGTGAAGGAAAAGACAGCATCTCTTCAGTCCCATTGCAAACAATTATTTTTTTTGCAAATGTTGGCTTTTTTGAATGCAGAAAACTCAGGTGGCAGTCAATAAGGAAACAAGAGTTGCTCATTTCAATCAGTCTCCCTACTGTCATCCCTGTGATTTTATTCCACTGGACTGCTGACACACACCCACAGCAGTGTGAACCCAAGGTGATCCTACTTAAGTGTTGCCACTTACCAATATTGATTGCATAACAAAGCTTTTTGCTTCATTTTCTGCTTGTCTTTGAAATTATATCTAAGGTCTACTAGCATTTTATTGTAACGCCTGTAATATCTACTTGCAGCTTTGTTTTTTCCTCTTCTTTTTCCTGCTAATAAAGTCTTCTGCTATCACCTTTGGTCAATTCATTAGCTGCCCAGACACGTCAGGACCACAAGAGGCCTTGCTGTCCCTGACCACCCCCTCAGGGCACCCGCCCACGGCCCAGGGCCCCACCGCAGCCCCCCGGAGCCACCAGCTCCTGCCCCAGTGACCCCACAGCAGGGCTGGTCTCCAGCTGCCCACAGCCCTCCCTGCCCAGCCATGGCCCCCGCTGAGCCGTGCCCGTGGCCGGGCCCACCCGTGGGCCCATGTCCCAGCCTGGCCTCGGCCTGGCCCCATCCCCAGGGAGGTGCCCGGGGCCGGGGGTGCCCTGGTGCCCCTCGACTGCCCTGCTTGATCCAGCAACCTGGAAGTTTGACAGCAACCCTAACCCACCACATTTTTGCTGTCATCAGTGCAAAGCCAAGCTGGCAACAAGAAGCTCACAGGCAATAGTTTGTGTCAATGAAAATATCGGTAACGCTGTATGGCACAGACACTAGCAAACAGTTATTTAAAAAACAACGCACAGATTACTAATTGAGATGTTTTGCCTTGGGTAAGACTCACACAGAGACCCAGGCCTGGTACAGAGGATGGGCAGTGGCCTGTCTGTGCTGCTGGGGAACCCCTCAGGAGTTCTGCTGGGCTCTGACCCTGGCCCGCCCTGGCCCTGGGCGCTCCGTCCTGCCTTAGCTCTGCACTGGAAACCTCCTGGTGTGACCATTTCTGCACCTGAAGAAGCGGCTTCCACTGACTATTTAAAATTGTCAATATGCAGTTTGGAAGATTTGACCATCAGAGCTGCCTGGTGACAGCTATTCCCACAGCTGCTGCAAAGAGAAATGCAGAAATAACACGATCATAATTCTCACCATGGCTAGTAATTTGGATTATCTATTTTCTGTGTAAAAACTAAGTGCTTATTTTAAAATAATGATCTATTCCACTCAGCAGCACTGCTGTAAGACCAAGTCAGGTGCGTAACAAAAGATCAGTAACGCCAGAAACATGCACATTTTCTTATGACTATACTGATTTCTTAGCAGAGACATGGCAAGGTATTTTGTCAAATAATGCCGAAAAACAAAGTTCAGGCCCATGAAGTTTCACCTTTTTTTTCTGAATGTTTATCTGTACACAGATATCCAATTCCCACAATGTCACTCAGAAAGAGAAGTTTTATGTAGTCTATCTTGGCAAGAGTGAAGGCTCTAAAAAATTAATCACAACCCCCAAAATTCAACGATCAAGCAGCATATTAGATATTTTTCCTGCAAGAATGCAGTAAGAGGTGATGTGAAAGTCAGTTTGCTAGAAATGGATGTTGCTTCTAGGAGGGTCAAGCTAAATTTTCTTGCTTTTCAACATGACCAAATTTGTAATGAGAAATTTAGAAACTGCAGCCACATGCATATATACTTGCATTCTTTAAATATAAAACAAATATAAATAGAAAAGAAAAAAAAATGCTCACATTTCTATTTAAAATAGCAAACCTCACTGTATCACAAACTATTTCATTTAATATTCAAACACTTCATTTGTAGTTTGATTTACTTCATTTTCTATCATCCTTTGCATGTCTACTACTTGTTAAAAAAAATCCCTCAAAAAATACAGTATGAAAACAAAATATGCTTTTTTTTTTTTTTAAATCTTTGTATATGCATAGTGATATGAAGTGACCATTACAGTGTAAGAAGCAAAGTGATTTTATACAGCCTGTGGACAATTAATAAAAATGCTAACAATCTCTCAACAATGTTAACAATTCTTTTATGGCTACGTCCCCTTGGGGTTTTCTCTGGATTAAACTGAAGTGATTAATGTTCTTTTCAGAGAAGTAGAACGCATTTAAACCATTGGTAAAGAAACCACTAGACATGGACAGTTCAGTGTCCTATATTCTAAACCACCTTGTCTGGAGAGGAAAAAAAATGTTTTCTGGAGTAAAAATGGACCAGAAATAATTGCAGGGCAGCAAAGCAAATGATGAAGTGAGATTGCTCAGTCACAGTGATGAAAGCAGACCTATGGCATTTAAATATTCACTGGGGTTCCTATGTCTGCTAGGCTTTTCCTGCTGTGGAGATGATACGGCATTATGCAAATTTGCAGTGGTAAAAGACAATTTCCATTACCAGAAAGGCTGCTAATTCTAATCAATCTTTTGTTAAAAAAGAGCTATTTACTGAACGGTAAAACTGCATCCCAGGTATGAAGGGAAAAGTTCAACAGCATTGTTGACAGATGTACCACTTAGGGCTGATTGCGCACACAGAATATTAAAAGCAGTGCTGCCATCTCTTGGTTGTTTTGGGCTGTATGAACCGTACTGTATTTGACACACATAAAAAACCCAAAAACAAACCTGCAGAAATAATACTGTTCAGCAATGCCAAACTACAGGACATGAAAGGGTAACATTCGAGTATTTCAGTAGATGGGACTACCCATATTGTGTCTCCCTATCAGCTGTCAGGAGACATACAATGGTGGGGTTTCCCCCTCTCTCTTCTTGCCTTTGGGGTAATTTCACTTCCTGAAAAATGTTCACATTTGTAGTAGACAGAAGGGAAATGTCTCAGAGACCATTTAGGGTGTCATCTGTTAAATTCTAAGCCTAAAAGCATATGAGTCCTGCAGGGAAGATTCCTGCTGGGATTAATTTATTTTTTTTTTTTAATCGGGAGGATATATATGTGTTTCACATTTGTATTTATATATATATATATAATTATTTCTATATATACAAGAATGTATCAGTGAAATAGTTGCCCTGTTACACTGGAGGAATAAAAATAATTCAATCAATACCACACAGATGTTGGGTCCTGTCCATGTGGCAGAATCCTAAAGGCAAAACTTGCCAATGAACTGCCAGAATCAGAGCCCTGTCTTCTCTTTCCTTCTAGATTTCATCCCATCTTATATGCAGACAAGGGATTGCATTATATTTCCTTCATAGGAAAAATATAATAAAACATGGTGCAACAGAAACCTGCGTACTGTCTCTCTTACGTATTAACGCTCCTAATATTCTTAAAACAGATGTTTATTGCCATGGCCCTATTCACCTAAGCTTTTGCTTGGATATAAAGTTTGAAGACTCCTAGAATCATCCAGTCCAAATCACTTTTTAAGACACTTCACACAAACAGAAGTTGTGTATATGTAATACTTGTGTTGAGTATTTTTTTTCCCTATGACTCAGGCCTCTCATATCTCCTTAGTTGTAAATCTAAAACTTGAGTCACTCACTATTCTGTCATAAAAACCTAGTTAAAACCTTTTCAAGAGCAAATTCATTAGGCATACAAGTAATTTAAGTCACAAAATTCAAAAGCACTTTCTAAAAAACGTTTCTCATTCAGTTTTCATTTCTTCATTTAGATTGAAAATGATAGTCATGAAAGAAAAGAAAGATCTTTTGTTTTTCCAACTTCAACAATGAAATGAAGGTGCTTCATTAGCTATTTTGTTACCTTTGCAGGGTTCACCCTTGCTTATCATGAAACCTTATAGAAATTAAGGTGGCAAAGGACCTCTGGAGATCATTTAGCCCAACTCTCTGCTCAGAGCAGGTCCAATTAGATGAGGTTGCCCAGGGTTCTGTTCAGGTGAGGATTCAGTACCTCTGAGGACAGAGGTTCCACAACCAAACTGTGTACCTGTTCCCAAACCTGACTACTTCTGCAGTAAAAATAAAAGTCTCAATATTTTATCACAATTGTACTTTGTGTACATTGGCTTTCATTCTGTTGCTGCTGGCTCACGTCTCACTGTCCACCAGGCCCTCTGAGCTCCCTTCTATCCAGACAGCTCCAGCCCGTACTGTTGGATGGTGCTATTCCATTTCAGATGCAGGACTTAAACTGTGTGAAAAACGGAAAGACGTGCAGGACATAAAAGACAATTGTCACAAGTGTTTAAATGGAGTACAGAGTGGAATGGTACTAATGCAACATATTCTTTCCACTGAGTACCAACATACAGGGGTTTTTTTTACAGCAGTTATTTGGCAGTTCAGTTCCTTGTGACCTAGGGTGCAGGTGCAAGATGGGAGAGGCAACAGATTATCGATTATCTGATGTAGCTTGACACCCAAGTAAACAAATCACAATTTATAATACAACTCTGTCACATCACAGCTTACTACTGCTTTGTTTCTGCATGTATAACTCATGACTCTTCAGCTGCATTTAAATTTGGATATATGTGATGCAGGTAAGCACTCTGTGGTACTGGAGCCCCTCTGTATGTAGTAAGGGAAGAAAAAGAGAAAACAGAGAAGCCAAAACACAAGGGGCACCACCCACCCCACCCCTACCCTCCACGATTCAAAAAATTTAACATCTGTCATTGATCAAAGAAAGACATTCGCCTGTAGCTGCAAAAGCAGGCTAGGAATTAATATGTCAGGTACCACAGGAGTAGAAAAGAAATCCTCTGGTACTGAGCTGCATAGAAACAAAACTAAAAACTTCAGTTACACCATCCAAACTTAACAGATTAAAATTCTTAATATCAGGAAATCCTGTATTATATACCAATATTGATACAATCAAGAAATTCAGCAGGTGCACAAAATCAGTAATTTATTATTTTTCTTTCAAGATCCCAGGTTTTGTTTTGTTTTGTTTGGTTTTTTTATGTATGTGAATGTAAGCAAAGATTGCCTTTACATGAAGAAACTCATAAAACTGAATGGAGACACCCACCCACTCAGCTGAGGGTTTTGACCTGACATGTTCAAAATAAAAAAGGATTCTTAAGTCCAAAGTTTGCTTAACTATTTCAAACCTGAGAAGCTGCAATGGAATCAAGAACCGGTGGGATATACCATTCTGAACCTACTTCCCAAATACTACGGAACAAAATGTTCAATAATAAAAGCGTTAAGTAGTCTTTGATCAGTTTATATTGATCAGTCACAAACATGACAAGAGAAACAGATAAGCCGTGGGAGATGTAGTATTATGTTACGTTACCTACAGATTTTACTTCTAGGTGACCACTAAGAAGAATACATAATCAGCTTTTCTACTCAAATAAATATTGTTAGTTAAAAGAACAGTTTAAATTTATTTTAAAAGAAATCATGAGTAATGCTTTTTAAGATATTATATGCTTGTTGCAGTATTGTACCATATAATTCAAGCACCATTTGCCTTGCAAATTAGTGTTTCAAGTGACACCCATAGGGCACAGCCTTGCAGCAAGGAAGTTCACCAGATACAAAAGCTGTAACTGTTCAGCCTGGAGAAGGCTCAAGGGGAATCTTATTCATACATATAAATACCTGAAGGGAGAGTGCAAAGATTACTGAGCCAGGCTCTTTTCAGTGGTGCCCAGTGACAGGACCAGAGGCAATGGGCGCAAACTGAAACACAGGAGGTTCCCTCTGAATGCCAGGAAACACATTCTTACCATGGGGAGTTGACAATATGTAACCATCACAATATTTGAAGACATTTTCCAAGCTATAAAGCATCATTTCTGTATGACAGTTACTTCTGTAGCTTTCCAGGGCATTATGTTCATTAGTTTCAATAACACTTGGGTCATAAATTAATCAGTTTTCTGCAGATGGACACTATGTTAACAAGAATGGCAATTAGTACAGTGGTTTATGTACTATTGACATTCCACAAGTATATCATCTATTTAACTATGATTTTTTATAATAATACCAGTCTCTGCCAACACTTTTGCCTAGCATTGCTTTGGTTATAATATCTAACCCTGGTAGGTTTTCTGATGGAACCAACAATAACCTGGAACTAAGTTTTCTACTTACTTTTTGGTGAAACACCCCTACACGCATCAGTGCAGTGATGTACTGCCAGTATTATGACTGATGGTCATAATATGGAATTACCAGAGTCCTATCTCTCTGTCACTTTCTTTACGAAATATGGCAGACAGTAGAATTTGCCCAGTTGCTCACCACCCATACAATGTTATATATATAGCACCTAAAATAATAATGATCCTTACTACATCTTTCTTGTCACTGAGACACTAGAAAGAAAAACATTCCAACATCACCAGTCCAGATATGTGAAAAAATAGAAATATATGATGCCCTGATGATATGTTTCTGCTAACAGGTTCACCTTCCCTGATAACCAACAGAGGCAATACTGAAACGTGCCATTGAACGCTTCAGAAAAGGTTTCTCAAAGCTTCACTCATGGAGGCCCATTTCATGGGTGGGACAGTGTGCCAAAGGGTAATGGAACATTCACCTGTGATTTAACACTTTAATGTGTTGTCTTGGTTTCGGTTTTTTATCAGTACCATCCCTAAAGGCTTCCCAGACTGCAATATGGGAACGCTTGATAGTTAGTATCTAATACTTTCACTGAATCTCATTTTTTTGTAATGTGTTATTGCTGGGGATTGTCTTCGGAATCATACCGATATTATTTCCTATTTTTATTTAGAAAAAGAGGGACAGCCCCTGATTCAAGAGGCGTTTTCAGAAACTACATAATCACATTTATTTATATAAGAGAAACATCAAAACACAGTTTGAGGACAGAACTGTTGACTGGGAGAATAAAATGGAGTATCTCTTTTACTGCTGGTTTTATTCACAACAGTTACTACCTCACTGCTCTTTGCTAATATACATTCATGGTTTTCTCACCTTGTACTTAAACTAAGACTGTCTTAGACAATGTATAAAGTTCCATTGATGATGGTTTTGTCCTTTATAAGCTGAGAAGGAATATTGCTCTTCCTAAATAACGATGTCAGTAGTTTTAAGTTTAAAGGTTTAAAGACAGCAGTACTTTTATCATCCACGAAGTGGACAATGATAATGGCTTAGCTATTGAAATGATTAACACACAGCAGAGAAGACAGAGAATGTTATCCTCATGAAGGCTTCCTTAGTGCAGCTGATTTCTCACCTTAAATTCACAAAATGTCCTATTTTAGAAACTCGGCATGGCTTCCGGGATTCAGCCTAGCTCTTTGCTATTCTCCACACGCAGGCTCTGGAACTTCTGCATCCATCAGTGTCACGACTCCAATGAAGCCAGGAAGTATCAGTACTTCCTGTCTTTTAATCACAAGTTTCCTTAAAAACAAACCAGTAGGTGTGGAAACTTCTACAGAGAAAGAAAACCCATCAAAATTTTGCCACTTTTTTTCACATCACCATTACAAGGCTAATACAGAGTGGTACATTTTGGACTATTTATCCCTACCACCTTCACTACGCTTCTCAGAACTGAGTTCCCCAGCTATAACAAAGACAAAAAAATGAGATGTGTTCCTAGAAATTCCAAGATGGAAGAATCTGTTAGAAAAAGATGACATTTCCAGCATTAACCCATTGTAATGCACTTTTTGAGGTCAATTTACTTTCCTAGAACATCTGGGAGGCATGTTTCACAGTTAGGAACCTTTTACACACAACTTCCACAGGCTCACCACTTTTCAGGACGAGTTTTAAGCTTAAGAGCTTATGTTGTCCACAGCCGTGATAAGGATAAAAGCAAACTTTCTAACTAATAGCTACCAGTCCTCTTTGATAGTGGCACCGTGGTGTACTTTTTCCTAGGGCCTTGTTTGAAAAAAGATCTGAGCCTGTCTCAGGCAAGGTTGTTAACTGGAAGACAAAGAAGAAAACCTACAAGGAGGGAACTGAAAACATTTTCAGGAATGCAGATGAGGCCCATTTTACTTCAATATGTGCCTCCATCCTCCAGGACAGAGAGAAGTGTTTGCCATGGATATGGCAATGATTTTAATTTTCAATATTTTTGCTCTACATCTGTCTTATCCTACTTCCTTACAGTGCTAACATAGGATGTGCATTCTCAGGAAAATACGTGGCCAGATATATGGAGCTTAAATTATAATTGTGTTGTGGCTGGGTATCAGGGCTCTGTCTGTGTGCACACCTGGGACTTGGTGGGGGCGGGGGGAGGAAGTGCCAGGCAAACACAACTGAGAGTCTGGACTGATTTGAGCCAGTGGACTGACCGATCTCCAAGCTGGCTGTTTTTTAACAAACACGCTGTCCATGAGTGCCTGTACAACAAGTAAATCCAGCTGATCAGATACTCTGGAATCACGAAGGAACATTTCTCAGTTAGGGAGAATAGTGTAAACAGCTGTTTTTTCTTCCCTGCCTCACCTTCCTGGAAAGGAGAAAGGCATTTAGATTAATTAATGGAGATGTTTTAGTATTTTCAACCAGTATGGTTTGCCTTGCCTCAACTTACTGCTACACCCTGTATAGAAAACAAGTATTTCTCAGGTGAAGTCAGCCCAGAGTACTGCTGAGAAACCTCTCTGACTATCCAGTAAGACCTCAAAGCATCACATGGAGGTGACCTTTTCACTTACCAGAAGGAAAGAGGACAATTAAAAGACACATCACAATCACATGAACAGGTAGGTTTTGACAAAGTCATAGCCCACTGCTTAAAAGCTGTGTTTATCTAAGATTTCAGCTCTCTGTAAGTCCAAAGCAGACTGACATCCTTAAATGTAAACGGGGAGTCAAGGTAGTACCAAGAACAATTGTTTTTCACTGAGGAAACGGAAAGTGGGCCAGGCACTTCAGGTACAAGAAACACACAGCAAGAGGCTGTCTGAGCAGAAGCTAAGGATCTACTGAAAGAGTCTGAAGCTATCATTTCCTTAAAAGAGACGGTTCTGTCAAGGTTATACTAGCTGAAAGATGAGACCTAAACCAGTATGTAATTCAAAACACTGCAAGTAATAGATTTACAAATTTAGTCCAGGAGTAGTAGTAGAACTAATGCTGTTTGACATGTCAGATCTATCACCAGACTGACCACATAATCAATGGAGAAATTAAATCCTGACATAACTATTAACTGGAAGAGGTTAAAAGAATCTCCAGACCAGTACACTTTCCTAGATGTAACTAAAGCCGTGTTTGTAACATTATTAGGCACCAACCTATGCAGAGGAAAGTTCTCATAACAGATCCTCATTTACAGCATTCTCCGCTGTGCCGGGAGCTATTACATCTTGCATGTCTTTAACAGGTATTGTAATCACATCCATCTTCATTTTTTTCTAAAGCTCTGAAGGGCACATATATAATTATCTATAGTGGACCTACAATGAAGCAGCTTTAAAAAAAAAACCCAACATTTCCATTTCTATTTCTAAAAAAACCCCATTTTTCTTATTAAATTCATGAGTAGCAACTTCATTCTTTACTACTTACACATCATCCTGGTTTGTGTGAGATGCTTCTACCATTCATTAGATGCCAATCAACCTTGGGATAACAACCACCTCAGAAATAACTTCAGTGAATGAAATTATGTTTAGTAATACATGAAAGACCTAGACAGTTCTGATGAGAGAGTATACAGCTTAACAGAGGTCCAGGGATGGGGAACTGCATTACTGCTTGCATCAGCCTAAATGATCCTACAGCAACCATCTCACATTGACACAGCTTGAAGATTTAGGCACTGTGTAGCAAAGAGCCAGTTTTATCACAGCCCATCCACTATCAACTGTTTGCAAAAGATAAGAATTCATTTGCATTTTTAATGGTGGTTCAATGTCTTGACTTTTTTTGCAGATGCTACATTGACAAATACAAATTATAGCTGCAAACGTTCACTTGTGTAGGCTTACTACATATATTTTGGGGATGTATTACTTCAGTAAAGATCAAGCACTTGTATGGCACCAATTGACACAGGTGAGTAATTACGCTGTATTTAAACTTGTATTAATTCTTTGATGGAGTATTTTAATATATCCTACAACCTTCTGGGTCAGAAGATTACAAGGTTTATTTGCATTCCAAGTCCACCCTTTCAGTAGCAGAGATCACTAAAAAGGGTTGTCAACTGATATCCACAACATAGAAATTAATCTTCTCTATCACTTCTTTTCCCCCTTGTTCTGTCTTCATCAGGAAAACATGCATGGAAGACTGCAACAGTCCACATTCATTTGCTAAATCACCTAGTTATTAATGACAGCCATTGGGCAGACTTTTATAGGGCAATCTGTTTTCTTCAGTTTTAACAGCTATCCATCATTTGACCAAATGCCCCTGTTGAAAAAAATGTAATAAAATAAATATATCACACTTTATATATAATCTTAATATATCACAAAAAGGCATTCCAAGATACTGTGAATGTCCTATGCACTACATATTTGCCTTTAATGTCTCATATATAATTATCAGAATACTACCTTCTTACTACAAAGGTACCTTAAAAAAGTGATGCAAATCTCCTGAGAGGCTAAGCTGAGATGAAGAAGAATTAGCAAACATAAGGGACTTCAGAGTTGTTTTATGGTAATATAAGCATTTATTTCTGATACATTTCCAGGAATGTACACGGAGTTTATGCGATTGCTTAAGTCTGTACTCATAGTTCTATATACCCTGAATTAAACACTAGTCACTCACTTTCAAGATGTCAACTTCTTACACTGTGTGACTATAGAACATTAACCATCCCTGCTCAAATCTCAATTGATTAACAAGGCAGCACCTCTGTTGAAGGATTTGTTAAGGCATGGCAGATAAAGACAGTTATCTAAACTCCATGCTGACACACACAATACACAACTTCACTGAAGGATCTGCATTTAAATCAGCTGAACGCCTTGTATCATCATATACATTTTACAGCAGCTATTTCAAAAGTGCAACAGTAAATTTCTGGAGGAGCTTCCATGGAAAACAACAGCAGCAGAAGAGGGAGGCTGTGCAGCACTCATTCCACGTGGTTAACTTATTTACAACTCCATTATACGCTACAGTGTGTTCCACTGTACTGACGGTTTCATATAATGCTCACTTACACTAATGCTTCAGGCTGAGTGGTGCAGTTGTCATGCCTGCGGGACAGGATGCCATGCAGAGGGACCCGGACAAGCTCGAGACGTGGGTCCATGTGAACCTCATGATGTTCAAGGCAAGGCCAGGTTCTACACACGGGTTGGGACAACCCCTGGTATCAATACCAGCTGAGGGATTGAAAGATTGAGAGCGGCCCTGCAGAGAAGGACCTGGGGGAACTGGTGGGTGAAGAGCTGCACGTGAGCTGACAGTGTGCGCTCGCAGCCCAGGCGGCCAGCCCTCTCTGGGGCTGCACCACAAGGAGCGTGGCCAGCAGGTCCAGGGAGGTGGTTCTGCCCCTCGGCTCTGCTCTGGTGAGACACCACCCCCACCCTGGAGTGCTGCCTCCAGCTCTGGGGCCCCCAGCACAGCAATGACATGGACCTGTCAGCGCGGGTCCAGACAAGGGCCACAAAAATGATCAGAGGGATGGAACACTTCTGCAAAGAAAGCCTGAGCGAGTTGGGGCTGTTCAGCCTGGATAACAGAAGGCTCTGGGGGGACTTTATTGTGGCCTTGCTTTACTTAAAGCGGACTTGTCAGAGAGATGGGGACACAACTTTTGGCAGGGTCTGCTGTGATAGCACAAGGGACAATGGTGTTAATCTGAAAGAGGGTAGATTTGGACTAGAGAAAAGAAAAAAAAAATATGAGGGTGGTGAAACACTGGCACAGGTTGCCTGGAGAGGTGATAGATGTCCCATCCCTGAAAACATCCAAGGTCAGGTTGGACTTGCTTATTGCAGGGGGGTTGGACTAGATGATCTTTGGAGAACCCTTCCAACGAAAACCTTCTATGATTCTATTATAATGAAAATAACAGTGGGATGTGACTTGTGAAATATAAGAAACTTTCACAAGATGTGTCTGAAAATATAGGCATATATCAGGATGCAGGACTTTATTACAGCATAAAACTTCCCTCAATATTACCTACTGTATTATTAAACACAATATGGAAAGCAGTGTTTCATAATAAAACTATACATAATATATATAATGATAATAAAACTTATAAATATATGTTTGATACTAAAACAGTGCTATTGCAGAAACCTGTAGGTAAACGGAAAACTTGGTAATCTCTAGTTAGGTTAATTAATATGTGTCCATCAGGAGTGGATAAAAACAAATATGTATCTGTTGGGCTGTATATTTAGTATTTGCTAACATATTTGTTTAGCAAACAACATGTGTTTCCTTAGACTTCTATCTCCTAATTTCTAGATTTTTCCTCAGAAATTAAATTTTTGTCTTGTTTGAAATCCTTTCCTCCTACTATATAATTTTATCATTTATTATGATTTTATTTGTATTCTCAGGCATTTATGTTTTACATTAAGAACTTCATATTGTACAACTATTTTTAGTTGTTTTCTCATGAGAGAATTATTTGCGACGAAGATGATACATCAAATTCTCTAGCTATGAAAGAGGCTCAAAGTAATTAGGTCTGTAACTCTTCTCTAAAACCAAAAGGAATTGATAACCTTATCAAGACTTCTTTGAAATTCTTAATCAGAAGATTAATGTATTCATTTTTTAGATTTTTATTTTACATAATGTACTTTGTATATTCAATTTTAGTTCTTGTTCAAAATACCTATAATCTTTTTCCCCATATTTTTAAAACTCCCTTTTCTATTTTACATCATTTTCACTTTGTGCTTCCCCATATCTTTTATGTTCACTCCACAATTCCATTTCATTTAGGTACAAGACACAGTGGCAAGTGTGGATTAAACTTGTGTATGCAGCATGTGTGTGCCTGTGTGAGCCAGAGAATATGTTCATGTCTTTTAGCGTAACTGAGAAAAGCCTTTCTCTGGCTCAGTGCCCTCAGCTCTACAAAAAATGAAATCACAAACTAAGTCTCTGTCCTTCTATACCTTGCCAGCAATGATTAGACAGATATCTTATTGCTGTAATGAAAAATGTTTCATCCATGGACATTCCCCCTCACTGTGCAAAGGAAGAAGAAAAAAAGCCAGGTATTACCCAGGCTGACACTGAAGTACAGACTTGGAATTGCAAAATTAAATAAAATTGCAAAGTTCAATCCAAATTCTGAATACCAGTGAAGCAAACTAGATGCTGTAAGCATTTTTTCCACTCCTACACTAAGTCCCCCCCAAACCCTTTAGACATTTGTCCTGGTAATTGATCTACTTTTGCTTGCTTTTTATCAGCAATGCACTTTATTTCTTTTTTTTTTTTAATTCATTGAATCTGAAGAATTTTTTCTATTGCTATATTTGGCATCCCTCCAGACTGATGTTAAATAATGATGACAGCAAATGTCCACAATATAGTACACATTCTTGTATGTATCAGAAATTTTTATCTGTAAACTACTCACAGTAGACTACAGACTGTGTAAATTTAATCTGAGTCACTGTGGCAATAATAACTCCTTATTTTTGTGAAAGTATTTCAGCACAACATTTGAGCTATTTCAAAAATGTAATCAAAGAACTCTCAATGTTTGCTGTCAATATCTTGTGCTTTTAGTAAATTATAGATGTAGGTATGCATGTCCAATTACCTGATTTGACAGGCAACAAAACTGCACGTAGTTCGGGTATCCCAGCGCCCCTTCAGGGCAGTGAGGACGGCTGCCTTCTTTTGGAGGCAATCAGAACAGTACTGCTGAAGCCTCTACCTCCACCACTTAGTTAACTAATAGGTTTAAATGGCATTGGTCACTCAAGGAGTTTTTTCAGTTCACTTTCCTCCCTTTGACCTCTTATTGTTCATTGCCTGTTTTAATTTTGTAAGCAGATTTTTGATAGCCAACCTTAAGACTGCACATCTTTCCACATTCAAACGCAAGTATTGTACACACGCACTAACTAAATACGTTGACAGGACAGGGTAAAATTTGACATTTGGGAAAGTAGGAACTGCTACTAAATCAAATGTTTAGAGTGGCATAAAATTCTGACTTTAATAGAAGGAATAAATCACTAGTGTATATTCTCATATTTAATTGTGTGCACTGCAGCACAGCATCTGCATACAAACTAGAATTTTGCTAGAAAACAAGGCACAATTTTCAGTAAACACAAGCAGTTAGAAATTTAAAACTCACTTATGGAGGAAGGACTTGTACACAAACTGCAACCATTACAAAGCTGGTAGAAATGAAGTTTCCCAAGTAGTTCTTCAGTTGTCTTGATTGAGACGCACCCAATAGCAGATGTATGGAAGACAAGTCTCACTCTCAGACAGACGTAAGTCATGAACATCTATTTAAGTCTCCAAGAATTTAACATTCTTTAAAACAATTTCATCATCTTTCTTGTCACATTATCTTCCTCTACTTCATGATGTAATATTTCAGTATTTCAGAATTTCAACTGAGATATAAAATAGATGTCTACTGTTTACTTATATTTCACTCATTTAGGTCCTCTAGAAGAAGAGCAAATTCTTTACCGAGACGCTGATAAAAAAATGGAAAGGAAAAATTAATGAAGTAACAGGATAATAAACAGCTTCAACCACTTTCCTCATGTGCTTCTTTCCGGTTGTACAAATTTTGAGATAGCTTAAGGGTCCACATTGGGTAACCATTTTTGTATGTTACTGGCAGCATGTCCTTCAGATCCACAAAAGGAACACGTTTGTTATGCTGCAAGGTGTGTGTTTTCCAATAAAAATCCTGCCACTCTGGGGCTTCATGCTGAGCACTCACACATCAGTGATGAAGTTTTGATTAACTGATCCAGGATAGGGTTCCTAAGGAGGTCAAGCTAACCCCCTGTCTGATGGATTTACTTGAAGGCCATAAACCCAATGGCCATCAACACATTTAATGTCAGTATTTCAGTGTTTTGGAACAGTGTCCCAAATTCACTGCTGTCAGACATAGCTATAACTTCAGTGAAATCCAGACATCCATGAAATTTTCAGTGGCTAATTTGTTACCTTAACAGACAAAGTGCCTGTTGAAACATGACTGAGATTTGTAATGTCCACCATTAATGACATTTACAAGCCAGCAAAACTACAAAATAGGATTACACAGTAAATAACATCACAAAAACTAAATATTGCTCATGGCAGTGGAACCTCTGTGTACAGAGAATAATGACAAAATGAAGTCAAACAGTCATGCCTGAAATTTGCTATGCCTAATTTCTCAGAAACATAAGGTTTTCCTTTTTTCTCCTTGATATAAACCCATTGCTCCCATTAGGGTCCACACTCACACTTCACACTTCACTCTTCCCTGCTCTTGGGAACCCAAAGTCAGAAAGTGTTCTTGAATTAGGCATTATCTCAAAAAAAAAATAATTTTAAACCCATCATTCCTAAATTTGTGACAGTTCTGGAAGTCATTACTGGCAAATAAATTGGCTATACCCCTTGAGGCATGTGGGCTGAAGACCATGATTTTGTCAGCTGTAGCCTCAAGAGTGATGATTGAAAGTTTCAACTTTTTTTTGGTTGTAACTGCAGGGTTAAACCAGGAAAATTCCAGTGTAAAAATGGCACTCAAAGACAGGCCTAACTTAAACCAAATGCTATTAGCTCTTATCTTGAATCAAGGACTTACCGTTTTCTCTCTTGAATTACAGAAAGAATTAAAATCAAGTCCTTTTGTTGCATATACAGTTCTGAAATGTTTGGTAATTACTGGTTGTAAAAGTAAAATGAAAAGCAGTTAATCTTTAAAGAAAGAAAAGTTTGTCAAAATTAAAGGCATTCTCCATACATAATGATTTCTATTTCTCTTTCTTCTTTGTGGAAGCACCTCAAGTTGTGTGCCTTTGGAAATTATTCCAACTCATTTCATCGTATCACTGTCATGCTAAAGAAACAGTTATAGGAAGCATCATTTTATAGTTTTTCAGATGTTACATTGTACCCGTTCTCAGCTGTAGTCCTGCCAAACCTCAACATATAATTGGAGCAGTCACCAAGAAATGTTACAGCTATTTGTTCAAACATGAAATACAGACCTACACTACTATCCCAACATAGATTCTTTTGAACTAGAATTTTTTTATAAACTCCTTTTTTTCTCCTCAAGTCAGAAAAATTACTACAAGCAATAAGCATTATCTACAACGTGCCATCACATCCCTTGTTATCTCTCAAGCTGATATTCAGTTCAAAGGTATTTTCCTAATGTCATAGCGTAATAGAATGATTTGGGTTGGAATGGACCTTTACACATCAACTAGTTTCAACTAGGTGATAACAAGGTGGGCTAGATGTCCAAACTGATGAGAATTAATCTTGGCATAATTAAATAGATGGATATTTTCACAGGCTTAAAGGGAAAATAAATTAAAGAAATAATAAAGCCAGAAAAAAAAGTAAAATTAGAATTTTTCAAAAGCTGAGAAAAGTCTATCATCTTTTCCTTGTAATTTTGCCTGCTCATCTCTTTACCTAAATGAGGTATTTTTTTCTCTTCTCTTTCTTAGTTTTCATCTTTATGCTTTTTCTTTTGCCACATATATTTAAGTTCCGATCCTGCTGCAAAACCAAGCTATATCAACATATATGCCAAGATGAAGTGGTCATCTTGTGCAGATACGGTCAAACACAAGCCAGCCTGATTATTATTTATTTTTTTCCTCTCTTCATAAAGGTGAAATGCTGCAGATTATATACAATAGCCTCCCTGAACCTGTACTGGCATGGAAGAAAACATCAGCACTGGAATTAAAATGGCAAGTGATACTTTTTGAACTGTTGTCATGGGGTGCCAAAACACTCACACATTAGTTACTTTTAATGGGGAACTTTTCTTATGTGTCTGTAAACACTGATATCTTTTCCTCTGAAAGACAGCTCAGAATCCCACTGCAAGATGATGAATCCAACCGATTTCCTGGATGTTTACAGTAGCACACTGCTCAATAAAAATCTAATGTTTCCCAAGAGCTTTGAACCTACTGCATGTTCAGAGTGCTTTTGAAAAGCTTTGGCCCTTACTATACAACCCATGTGCAGTACAGACTAGACTTCATGTACTGTGGACATAGTGTGTGACCTCCTCTTGATGAAAAGACTGATACTGCTAAACACAGGCTAAGTCACTGAAGCACAAAAAAACCTGAAATGTGCATTTTGTAAGGAGCAGCAATAACACATGCACAGTTTCCCAAATAAATGCACAATTCTTTCTAATCATCAAGTCAAAGAGGATATGCAAAAAAAGTGAAGGTAAAAAGTGTTGCAAAAAGAGTAGCAAATTTGAATTCTTCAAGCCTATCATTCAGGTACTCGGTGAAACATTTTTTCTCTCCTTTGAATTGCACTATGCCTTGACTTTTGCTTTAATTTCCACACTGGACTTTAACATCTTTGAATCTTACGCAAGTCTGCAAGCTAATACAGGGTTAGCAATGAGTATTAAAGAGACATTATCATGGATAATGATTTGTTCAAATAGGAGCAGCATCAAGTAAGTTTATTGCATCTTTCCAAATCTCCAAATCTGGTCACTAAAGTGCAAACATGCAAATCAAGAACTATTTGCCAATGGGTTTCAATCTCTTCCAGAGAATGCTGTCACCTTAGAAGACAAAGTGGCTGGTTTTGGAAAAGACCTGGTTTGTTAATACAGCAGGGCAAGGAGAGAAAACTGGGTAGTAGTGGCCCAGAAATCCAAGGTATGTGTACAGTGGGGGAAAGGTTAATTTCTTCTGGATATTTTGTATCTCGTTTTTTCCTGGTCTAGTTTCAGAAATCACTTCACAAAATCTAAGCTCAAACTTGTAAAATACAGTGATGTCTTCAGGGAGTAGACTGGAATCCTAGTTTCTATTTGGCCACTTTAAAAGATACAGATATAGCATAAAATTTAGAGTTATTTGTTAATTAAAAATATCAAATAGCTGTTAAAAAAGGGAAACAAAACTTTCAACATATAATTTCTAGACTCACTTCAACTATGTAGCTATATGGGATTTCTCTTCAACTCAAGAAACCTTTTCTCTTGTACCTTGTTTTGGAATGAGCTGGCATTACCTTCATTTCAGCAAGGCATTGTAAACTAAATGTAGAAAGAGGCCATTGATTTTTACCCTGTTTTTAGTGTCTACTCTTTTGCTCAAGGTTTTACCCATGTAAAAGCCTTACTTTAGCAAAGCAAAGAAAAAAAATTTGGGAAATTTCAAAGATAAATTAATATCCACACTTTTCTTACAGTTTTCTACTTAGCTTTGTTCTGCTTTCTTTGCCCATCCTTCTGTACTTACGAAGTTCAGCTGAACCTTCTTTTTAAGGAAAATTAAGCCCATGCAATTCTGTGTTTTGCTTTGTCTCCTAGTATTATCAAGGGTAATGGCAACCTATGTAGCCCTGGAAATTCTATAGTTTAAACATCACTGATAGGAATCACAAAATATTTTGTTAAGAGTTAGGAAAAATAAATAAGTGAAGTGTTTTCTTTAAACAGCAACCCAAATAGGGCACTGAATCAATTACTAGGTTGAACAGCTGAACAATTGCTTGTTAGAATATGTATGGAACTGATCAAATCAGTCAGTTACTACCATGATCTAGACACCCAATCTGTGAAAACAGAAGAAAGCAAACATACAGGGAGTCCAGGTGTACAGTGCAGTTTAAAAACAGATGCTTAAAATTAATACTGTGGTAAATATTAAATTTTTGCTTCATCAGTTTACCACCACTTTATTTCTTTTGATATGCAGTAACATTTAAACATTATCATGTCCATGTCAGAACTCACAAGAAACTTTTAAGCACTTTAACTTCTGTGTTACAAACATTTGGGGAGTGGAAGGGGTATTGGCAAGGAGCAGGACAGTGGAAAAAACTTAGGATTAAAGGGCTTGTATTATATTCTTTTTTAAAGTCTATTTGAATATGAAGTTTTTTAGCAGTAGATAATAATTTTCTCTACTTATTTAAGGATTTCTAAAGTTGAAAGAGCATTGCCAAACTAATCATATGAAAATGTGCAAACTGGGGATACTGACAATCACTTTGCTCACAGGCAAACTGTAAAATAATAGGGGGAAAGAACTGAGCCAACCTAAAAGGATATGCAACTTTAAGTATTTCTGCTTGACAAGTATTTGACAAATTCACCTTACTCAACTTGTGAAGAAGTAAAAAAGATTCAAAACATAATGTCAGCGTCAGCTTTTTAATGAAAAACCCATCAAGCCACAGTCCCGCAGCCATTCAGCCTGCTTCTGCTTGATCTGGTGAGATGCTCTGGAAAGTCAACTGAGCAACCATTTAGCACAGGGCCCATTTTCTTGCTTCCCTGCAATAGCAAGTTTCTGTATCACACAGACCCTTATTAGCAGATGTGTAACACCATGGAGAGGGCAGCCACTGAGAAAAGCTTTTGGGATTGCTTTGAGGCACTGAGGAAAATTTCCCCTAATCCTGCGCTGAGAATTAGGATTTTTCCTCCCCCGTTCACTGTCTCTGGAGAAGCAGTGTGAAGTTACACAAAAACCTACGTAGCTTGCTCAAACGAAGAAACAGCAGCCTTGTAAAGTGCCAGTTACCAGCAAATCCATATCACGAGTAGTATTAAAGTGTTCTTCTCTTTGACTGTCTAGCGCTAACAGTAGGCCTTTAAATTCAAGAATAATTAAGGCTTCAGCTTGTTATTCCTGAAGTCAAGGGCAGCTTTGTTTTGCCTCAGCCTGAACTGTGATTTAGCAATTACTGGAATGCAACAAGCAGCTGCACGCTAAGTTATTCAGTGACTGTTGGGGAAAACTATCGTCATATACCCCTGTGAGGCTTGAACTCTCGGGGGTACACGGAGCCCCCCGAAGGGGCCAGGCTGGCCAGGTAGTGGGGCTGCAGCTGAGCGTTGGAGGCTGTGCCTCCCTGCCAGGACACCCAGGGATGCCACTGAAAGACAGGCTGCGGGGTGGGGCAGATGGCCATGGCAGGACGTGAGGTGTGGGGGGAGGAGGGGGAGTCAGAGGGACCCTGGTGCAGCCAGGCATCAGGGTGGATGCAGAGGAAACGCAGCAAGCCATGTCAGTGGGAAGAAATGTTCATCGTTCCCTACAGCTCCAGGTCACTAGCTGGCATAAAGGAAGGCCAGAAGGACTAATTCACTGTACCATGACACAGTGGGAACCACTTTTATTTCTATGCTGTTTTTCCTAGTCACATGGAATTTTCTGTACTTAAAAGATAAGCATTTTAGCTTCTTTTTTCCTTTTTTCTTTTTTCTTTTTTTTCTCCTCTTCTGCATTTAAAAGACTTTTTGGATTTCTTCAGGGAGCTTATTTTAAGGAAGAATATTAAGCATATTCAACTCACTCACGATCTTGTCACAAACCTCCTAAAAAGTACATCTTCTAACAGCAAGATAACTTCAGTAAAACGAAAGTTCTGTTCTGATGCATGGTTTTCAAACCAACTACCGCATACTTTTTGGCTTAATGCCTTTTCCTCTAGGAAGCTGCAAATGCAAAGATAGAGTGGTTGTTTCTTACAAAACAGAAGTTGGAGTACTAGGGTGGTATCATCTCGTTGCCAGAAAGACTTTATCCCGTATATACATGTCAGATCCATTATCCTTGACAAAAAGCTACTACTTGTATGAATCATTTGTGTGTCCTAACACTTTCTGATTTTGTAAGTTTTCTTTCAAAAAATAATTGAGGCTGCACATCCCTTAACAACTCTTAAACTGCTAAAGCACCATTTTCACAAAGTCAACAAAATGTTCTGTATTAACGGCAATAATCCTGGAATTTGGCAGCATTGCTTGAATGCACTCACCATTTCAAAATAAAACTTTCCAAGTGTACTTAAGTGGAACAGTTAAAAAAACACACAAGCAGCAAAAATGTTTTAACTTGGCATGCAAATCACGTACCACTTCGAATGAGTACCTAGACAACAATTCTACAGCTACAAATAGGTTTTCTTCATGCCCTGTTTTGGCCTTTGGGAAAAAAAAAAGGCCAATTTTTATTCCTGACAAGTATGTATTAACATAAGTATCAAAGTAAATTGTACTACATAAATACTTGAAATTATTTTCTTTACTATGAAATAACCTCCAGTTTTTCCTGCTCACTCCTTCCCAGTGCATCATTAATCTAGTCAGAAAGTAAATAGATAAAAACAAGTAAACAAAAATTTATGAGACTTTAATTGTAGGTCTTCACTGAACATACAGACAGTTTTGATTTAAAGGGCTTTGTGTTTTTACTGAACTGCTTTGTGCTCTGTGGTGCTTTTAGCTGTTTCTCCTTTCCCTTCTTCATGACAAATCTGCTGTTACAGTAAATAGACTCCAACACTTGCCAGAGTTCCCGTTGATCACAGAAGTTTAACACTGTCCCATGACATTATCAGAATAATGGAAATCTCTCATTAAGGTAATTATTTAATTGCAGAGAAACAAAAGCAGAGAAAATAAGAAAAAAACCCCAAGCCTTAATAGCAGCTGGTGCCTTTTGCTGGGGTGAACGCCAAAGAAACTTTGAAGTGGGAAAATACCCCAGCAGTTCCCTGCAGACTCCCTGCCGAATGTCCCCATTATGTACAAAAAGCTTTGCACAGGCCCTACATAAAACACTGCCTTGATTGGAGTAATGAGGTCCGCAAAAACACGACGCTAAATGTCTACTCTGTTACATCCTGAGGGCAAGTCACACTTGTCAGCAAGTGCCAGAAGAGATAATCATTCCACTTCTGAAAGTCTGCCTGCTGAGGTATGCCCAGGACCCCAAAAACCTTCAGGAAGGAGAGCGGAGAGCATAAGCCCATCAGGGCAGATAAGCCCATCCAGCAGGGAAAAACTACCCCATGCTTCCCAGCCACAGAAATGGGAAGCCCTTCCCAATGCTAGTGTGCAGAAGGAAAGGCACGGGAGGTGCAGCTGTCCCACAGCACTGCCAGGCATCGCAGTTACCTCGCTCTGCTCTACATGCCCACAAGACACTACCTTGGAAAATCTTCCTGCAGAGTTTTTGCTGCTCCACAAAATTTACTACTACAGCGCTGGACTTGGAGGGCTAGTCCTAAAAAATCAAGCTGTAAGGAGCCTTCATTTATCCATTTGGTATTTTGTTTCAGGCCACATGAATGGATGATGTCACTTGTGCTAATTCTAAGGTCAGCACCTGTAAATACTGACTACCACATCCAGTAAATTCAGTATTTGGTGTCCCATTAATGGTTTACAGATTTATTTAATTATTTATTTTTGTTGGAAGTATGTGGAGTGTAAATAAGGACATGGGAGGAGTTCCTATCCCAACCTGAGCTTTCATGGGTTGACTCCTTAAGTCAGAAAAGTGATTTAACAGAGGCACCCCACAGAGACCACCTGGCTTGTCTTCTACCATTCCCCACCTACTGCCTTTCCCATGGCAGAAGGGGGAGGGGTGGTCCACGGATAGTGATTTTCTGTAAGAAGGAAAGATATCCCTTTGCTGATAAAAGCACATCCAGGAGCCTGAAGATCTTGAAAATATTTCCTTTAGATTTGCTCTGTAGCAGGAATAGGCTACTCTGCCTACAGGACTTGAAAGAAAACAGCAGTCTCTACAACAGTTTCATGCCTGCCTTGTCACTAATTGATATGTACGGTCTGCCTCCGAGATCGTACACAGCAGAGATTTAGTGTCACAGACCTGTGGACCAACAGCATGGACAAGCAGGAAGATACTTGTCCTATATCGTTGATTTAAATTTTTTAACTTCTTGCCCACTTCGTGTGGTACGGAAGATATCCCAGCAGACTGTCTTTGGAGGTGTATCAGAAATGTTCTTCCTTTTTTAAACATTAGTAAAAAGACCATATTTTCTAACCACCATTGTATAGGACACAGAAATTGAGACCTCGCAGCGACTGTCGGGACTGCAATGCACTCTAGTCCCGCTTTGTGCGGCAAAGGCCAGTTCTGTGATGCCTTGTCCCACCTTAAAGAGCTTTTCAAAAGAAAGCTGGAAGAAGACTCAGTGGCTGCCCTATCCTTTGTGCAGGTTTGGGGTTTAGTTTGGTTTGGTTATAGGTGGGCTTTTTTGAGCTGAGGTTGTCATGCTTGTCCCTGATCTGAGCGATGCTGCAGCTGCACTGCACATGCCTGCACCTGGCTATGCAGCCCGCTGACCCAGACCCAGACCCAGGCTAACTTCCCAGTTTGACCTGGGAACTGCCTCATCACTGTGACCTTGCCCAGTGATCACTGGATTCTGGCTGACCCGGGTTACTGTCCCTGGGTCTGCCTTGACCGCGACTCGCCGACTTGTGTTCCTGGCTTCACCTCAGACCTGCCTCATCACCACGAACTTGTATGACCTCTTCACTGAACCTCCTGTGATCTCTTCTCTGAATCTCATTCCTGTCTCCAGACCTGCCCTGCTTGTGTCCTGTGGGACGGGGCCCCGGCTGGTGCATCCCCTGCTCTGCCGGGCTTGTCAGCACACTCTGCCCCCCGCTCCCCACGCCTGAGGGCCAGACGTCCCTCGCTGGGGCCAACAGCAACGCTGGGACGGGGAGTACCAACCGGATACCCACAAACTAAAGGTCTGGCACCGTGTTAGAGCCCTGCCGAGTTGGAAAGAGAATCCAAGAGCATCCTGTTAAGTGGTAAGAAATACTATTTTGTACTCAAACACTGTAGCCTTTGTAAGGGATGCTGGCAGAGCAGCAAAGTAAAACCTCTCGAACAGTCATTTCTAAAGCAGAATTTATACTCCTTCAGCTTGACACTGAGCAAAAAAGAGCCTCAGCTCCCCGCAACTGTTTGTGGTGTGGGATGATTGCACATGACAGGAACAGACTGCCAATGTGCTGATGAGCCTGATCACAGAGGAAGTCTTCTGGGGATCAAATTTTATTTCTGGGCCGGTTAAAACAGCAATTGAACATAACCAGTGAATTACAGTATTGAATAATAATCAAAAGCAAAGTCACATACACAAGAAAACCGTACAAGATTTCATCCATCCTGAGTGAAATTTAATGTTAACAAGAAAATACACTAATTTTCACAACAAACAAGTGATATGTTGTAACACAGCATAAAGAGATGAAGATAGTCTCCAAAATCCTGTTCCATTCAATCAAAATATTCAGAGCACTTTAGATTTCTAATAAACAGTTTTGTCAAATAGAGTCATCTAGAGGCAGTGTGGTCCTGAGCATTGACTGAGAACACTCAGTGCTGCATAGATTCTAACGTTTACTGTAGATTATAACCCCTGTCTTGACACTGGCATTTGACAAGTGAACAATTTGACAAATTTGCATTTTCTGATTCTGAGATGCCAATTTTAAAGTTGCCCTATGCAAGATAACACAATATATTCTTCTCTGCCTTCTGTTAGTTCACAACTTAAAATAACACCGTACATCAAATCCCGGTACTTGATGTAGGCATCAAAACTTATGTCCTACAATGATGGTAGGAATGCACAAGTTCTTAGAACCATGGCTTGTGAAAAGAAGAAGGGTAAAATTGGAGAAAATATGGGCCAAAATTGTCTCTTATGCTTTTCCACTGAAACATATTTGAGCTCATTAGATACATCTTTTAGCCTACTCTGGATACATGAAACCAGTCAGAGCCATGGGTACAGAGCCCTGCAGACAGCTGCTGAGCTGAGTTTGTGAAATGCTTCTAGCATTGCCCTCACAGAACGGTCTGTGGCTCCTCCACTGCCACCGTACATAATGGCAAGCATAACATAGCACAGAGAAGCCCAGCCTTGCTGAGAGTGGTGTTTCTATGGTCAGGGGAGAAATGAGAAGGCTCAGCTAGCTCAGAACAATGGCACAGCAGTCACCCAGGAAAGGTGGCCCCTTGGCCCCCAAAATGCAAGCAATTCAAGTGCTCAGGCAGCAGGTCAGCAAAAGGGAATGCCTTCAAACATTGCCACAATAGATTTTGAGTTATAATTTAAAATTTTTCCCTCCCCTTTAGCTTTCTCGGTCCCTTCCCTTAATCTCGACATTTCAATTACAGCTCAACAGGAACATCTTTTCTGCAATTTCAGAGCTGAATTAGCCTGGCTGAGCTTTCCATGCCCAGAGCAAAAAGACCTAGACAGGGCAAGAGCCAGTATGTGCAAGGTAGATGTTCTCTTTGGAGAGTTAAGTATTGAGTTAGAGCAGTCATCCCTGAATCACTTACTCTGCCACAATAAGCATACTTGAGATTAATCAGGCCATGAAAAGAAAGCTGTATATACACTAGGATTTCTTCCCAAAAGGTACAGCAGTGACTTTCTACAAAAAAAAAAAAAAAAAAAAAAGAACAAAGAAAAAAATATTAATGAAGCCTCTCCATCAGTGACCCTTACATTACTTGGTATTTTCACACAGAACCTGTACGTGTAGGTACTGAGTGGTATTTTTGGAGCTCAATACCCTGACAAGTTAAATTGATGATTGGGTTGACAAATTAATCTTTTCTGAAAGATAACCAAATGCATCTAAGTTAAGTACTTGCTTTACTGTACTGATAACAAACAAAATTATTATTATTACTTTTACCAGTCATTTAATACAGCGGAACCAAGATCCCTGCACTATGGCCTCAACATAAAACTCTCATTATGAATACATGTTTTGGCTTCATTCTCACCTATAATTTTTGCTGACAGATTCTTCAACTCCTAGAAAGGAAACAGCAGGAGGCTATAGTCACATAATGAATACCAAATTCAACTGTCTTAAGTATACCCAAAATACAGCAGAAGCACAGGTGAAATACCAGTTTTCATTACATTATAGCTTACAGGTGCCTTAACGGGACTACACAAAATCTATTACTGCAAAGGAACAGGAGCCGAGAGGTCTGTGTGCTTTCTGAGATGTATATATAAGATGATTAGCAACTAATTTTTGAGAATATCTAACATAATACAACCCATTTATTATTTTTATATTTAATTTCTTAATACCTTAAACTGCATAATAATTTTGAACCATTCATAAAGCTGATCCACCCTGTTTACAGAATGACACAAATGTTTGTAGAAAAATACCACCTGACCATGTCATTAAGGACTGTGACTTGGAAAATACTGTTTACCTTGAACACGGGTGCTACCTACTGCACAACTGACTCCATAGATATGGCATCATGCTGAGATCCATGCAGATCAACAGCCTGATGGGGCTCTCTAAATCAGCTCTGCAATCTTCTGAATTAATAGAATAGTTGATACGCTCTGCCTGTATCGAAGGCAGACATGTTTTCCCAGGAGACACTTGCTGACAGCAAGGAACAGGAATGTGCAGGATCAGTCCTGGACTTCACTCCAGTCTGGGAGGACACTTGTTCCTTCTCCACAAGGCTGGTCTACCTTTTCTCCAAGTCTGATCTCTGCTTTATAGTGCCAAGCCATTTTTCCCAGTCCTACCTCCTCTCCAGCTCTGACTTTTTAATCCACAAGTACTCCGTACACTTAACTGACTCTGGTGTTCATGGGGAGTGTCAGACCCCATCTCCCTGCACAGCAACGTTCAGGGTCACTTCTGAGCATTTTCTTCCAGTTTGATTGTAATTCTAGCATCTCTGTCTTTCCCTTCTGTCTTTCTAACATAACTATGTAACTATGATTTTTGCTGTCACCAGCACAAGGCCAGAGGTTTGGTGGGCAGCTGGCAGTGCAGGCTCAGTGGGAGCTGGTTTTAGCGATCGCCTGGTGGCCACGTGCCTGTGGCCTCTCTGCATTGGCTTTGCTTTGGCAATGGCTGGGGCAGGGGCTGGCACCCCTGACTGGTCACTGTGGGGCAAACAGCCCCCCTGGGGTAGCTGGGCTTGGGGCGGGGGGGGGGGGGCAGCGTGTGGCTCCCAAAGTTGTGTTGTAAGCAGGGAGAAGGAGGCAGGTTGTGGTAAGACACTACACAAAAATATCCACAGACAGCCAAGAGAAAGGGACCCTCACCATGAACCACCCCTAGAGCAAAGACCTCAGGCTGCTGGAAACACTGTCCCCTCTTTGTTCTTCAGCAAGACTGATGCTGTCAGCCCCAGGACCCAGAAGAACATTGGAAAAATACACATAGCAGCACACTGAAGGGGCAGCTACTAGAAAGCTTCTCTTCTACACGAATTTAAAAGATATTTTAAATGAGTTTTTTCTTATTTAGTTTATTTGGACTTTTAGACAATTAAAATATTAATTTGGCTAAAAAGGAGTTTCTGTTTGTATATATGTATACATATGTATATGGTGTGTTCCCTTTTGGTGACAAGATTTTGAGTCTAATATTCATCATTTTGTGGTGAAACAGGTTTTCCCTATCTTTAATCTCATCTGTCTGCCCACTTCCTTTGGCTCCCATCCACCTATACTAGTTCCTTTTATAATCTCAAGTTACTTTTTTCCTAAGATTTGGTACACAGTTGGCTTTCTGTGTTTGCTCAACCAGTCCTACCTTACCCTCTCTTACTCTTAAATTACCCTCCTTACCTTGCTACTACATTCCTGAGCCCCTACTGTTAAACATTTGTTTACATTCCTCTGTCTCCTCCTCATTTCTAGTTTTAGTCTGTTAAGTTCCTAGCATCCCCTTTTCCCACAGAATAGTAACAGAACTCAAGAAGAACCAGATGAACACAAGTAGGAGAGGTCTCGAAGCTTGTGATTTCCACACAGAGCAGAAGCATCTGAAAGCCAAGAAAAGGGTCAGGCTGCATCCACCCTCGCCACATTCATTAAGGGGATGCAATGAGGAGGGGGGTTCTCCTGCCCCTTTGGAGAGGCTGTAGCTATCAGTCTGGAGATTCACTAGTTCAGGAAAAACACAGATTGACTTGTTTGCCCAGGTGAGAAAGAGAAAGGACTTAGGAATACATCAATCTTGTCTCAAAAGGTTTTAGAAGATGAAATTTACCTATATTTAAAACCGGGTTTTCTCACTGTACCTCCTCTTCCTATCTGAACTGTAATTAATGCACATTCCTTTCCCCCACCTAAGCCAGATGCTACACTTATGTACACTTAACCCTTGCTGCAGTCCCAAGCCCATGACATCCAAAGGGGCTAGGTTTGTGTGACTGAGAGTTTTGCTCTTTTCAACTTCAAAGAAAAATAAAAAATACGGCAGAGAAAGAAAATTTTCAGGAGCAAATTTTGTTTTGTGAAAAAAGATGTAGAATGGAAGATCTGGAACAGAGAAGGCTGTCATTATTTGAACTACTACGCTGAAACTGATTTATACTGGCCATTATAGTAACAGACCAGGATGCGGCCTTGAGGATCTACACCCACACTTCCTCTTTTTTCTGTTTGGAAAAGGTGTGCAGAGGCGTAACAGCTGTCCCTTTCTTCCCTGTTCCTTTATGACCCTCCAAGTGGCCTGAGATTCAGCGCTTGTTGGTGAATATCAGGTGTCAGCCCATCAGTCCTCAGGAGAAAAAAAACCAAACCACATGTTACACTGAGCAGCTAACGCAGTTGAGAACACACTTTCAGATAATGTTGTTCTGCACTTGGATACTCTTCTTTGAAAGGTAACTCTTGAGAGACAGGACAAAGTGTAGAAGTTTTTGAAAATGTGAGTCTAGAAGTCACGAGAAACAAGGAAGAACATATATTCTGGAATATACATAGATTTACTGACAAAGTAATTGTATTCATTCATGTCATGATAAAATGGCTTCAATAAAAATAACTAGGTAGCTGCAGTACTTGTATGCAGTACATTAACATTTACAGATACACACTCTGATGTGACATTTCTACAATGAAGCAAGAAACCCTGGGATCTCATAACATGGCTTCGTATCGAGAAGCAGCCAAATTTCAGAAAAAAACAACCAGAAAGCAGCAGGTTTAAAGCACTGAAATTGCCTACCTAAGGAGAATGTTAACGATGATAATGATTTATACTGCACTGCAGAACATGTATAATTCTATGCTGACTAAATTAATAAAAGAAATATTTGGCTCAGTTTTAATTTTTCAGACTTAGCTGTTTTTGGGTTTTTTTTCAAAAAGCTTAGGGAAAAAAAATGCTAATATGCAGAGAGAGACTCCAAAGCAAGGTGAATAGTAGCTTTGGGAGTGAAGCAGGGAGCAGTCTTGGGACTAAAAATGTTCTATGTCAATACTGTATCCATATACACACACAAAGGCAGGAAAAAAGGAATCATCCACATAGGTTCAGACGCCCAGCTACTCTTTCCATTTCCCTGTTTCTGGAAAATGGCAAAGCAGTGGCGAGGTGCTCACTGCCTGGTCAGTGACAGCAGTTGGGTTCCAGTGCCCACTCTGCACAAAAGGGAGAAAGGTGCAGAAAGGTGTGTTTCTTCTTGGACTATTCTTGATTTGTTCTACCACGTTTATGATGCTTTTTCAGTTGGATGAAACTCAGAAGTGCAACCAGAAGAGGCACTTAGTGTCCCCCAACCCCGACACTATGAGGACAGACATGTTCTTTGGGGATCCTAGGCAGAATGATGACGGCTCCAGGGGTCAGGAGCAGTGGGTACGTGTCACAAATAGACACGGGTCATCCTTGATGTTCGCAAAATTTAGTGTGCAATAACATGCTATGTATGCAAATTATCTGTAAATGATGACCACATAAGGGGATATATTTTTTTTTTTTTTTGTAATTCAAAAATACAATGCCTCTAAAGCTTATTCTAGCACAATCCTCAAGCATTCTTCAAAAGTACTGCCTTGGTATTTCCTCTGTAAAGCTCCCTCACGCAAACTAATATACTTCAATACAACCTGTCACAACATTGCTGGACATATTCACATGGATATTTTCCCCTGGAGAAAAATCATTTCAGTTTCATGAATGGAAGTATCAGAGCAGTCAAGGTTTCAGAAGCCAGACTTGTTTATCATATTTCACTTTCCTAAAGCATGTTTAATATAATGGAGATAACAAACATCAAGTACATTAAGCTGTCAAAGCATTTAGTTATAGCCATTTGACACAACCCAGTACTAAACTGGACTGTCCTAGCTACAAGCTCTCAACAACCGCAGGACAGAAGTACGGCCAAAGGATCTTCCTTGGTATTTGCTTCTTTCTTTAATGCTCTAACAGTGTGTTAGATGCATTGTACTGTTGAACATGATACATAAACATTATCTGCTATTTTTGCTAGAAGTGTGTGTGGTTAGCTATCTTTCCTGGCTGCTGCACTCGGATTTAGAGCAATTATACTGAGAGAGGAGGAAGGGCTTCCAGGGTGAGGCAGAGAGGGAGAAATGCAGAGGGGAGAGGCTCTGCTCAGAGCAGAAAGACCTCAGCCATACTGCTGAGAAATCTCGGGGGGAACACACGACCCAAACCCTTAGGAGCCAAGAATGTTTGTATAGTATTTATTCAACCCCGAAGAATCTGTGAAAGCTGCTAGTACACAAGCAGAAAGTAGTAACTTACATGAATACAAAGGGCAGACTTGACTTTAGAACTTTGATTTTAATAGACCTATACACCAGCACTGAGACTTCCTAATTTCCAGAACTAACATGCTCTAATTAGATAACCTTATTTCTAACAAAATGCATATTTAGGGAATAGAATACTCTCCTGCCTTTTGGTATGTTATTTTAAAGTGAGGTGAGAGCAGTTACAGCAGGAGGCTCAGATTCAGTCACAGACTGAGCAGTGTTTTAATATGGTATTTTAAATAGGTTTCTTTTTTCCTCAGAAAAAAGACAAAGGGATTGGAAAGAAAGCAGAGAATGTGAGTTTTGTAAAGTATAAGTAGAAAAATAAAATGTAGAATTTCTAGTTTTATCATCTGATAAGGACAGACAGACGAGACCAAAACTGGTAAGAGAATCAACATCATACTAAAATTGGTCTAAAGATTTTGGAATGACCAAAAAAAGAAACTTAGTGGTGCCTTTGCTACTGTATCTGCCTATGAGTATCATACTGGGATGTAACAGCTGTGACTTTCTGAAATGCCACCATTCTTCTGAGAAGACTGACAAATAAAATGAGGACAGCCAAACACACATCCAGTGTTTCACTGTTTGTCGGGAGAGACCTCCACAAGACATGTGAAAAAGTTTATTATCCACTGCAAAAAAACCCCGAACGATTCTGGGAATTCCACCACATTTTTTAAACAGTGAATCCTCAGCTGTGTGAATTCTCAACCAGCAGCGACAGTGATAATCTTCTCTGAATAAACCTACATGCTTCGCCTTCAGGGTGTAGTTTCATACTATACTTAATTCAATTTAACAGCAGGCAGAGGCCAGAGGGGGTAGACCAGACCTGCTTTCTCCTTGCTTTTCTGCCTCTTCCCTTGTGTTAAATTTAGCAATTGTGCAACTCTATAGCAACTCCATCAGCTTGCTGATCTGAGGGAAAACTCGCAGATTTTCATGAGTTAGCTTTCCCTCCAAGCAGGGAAGATTTACCATGGCAAGTCAAACTCAGAAGAGGAAGCAGAAGGAGAACACAAAAAGTGATGAGAGAATGAGAGGGCTATTGCTCCTTTCAGTGGCAGCCATTAGCCCAAACTAAGCATTATATGAACTCATGTCCTAAGGCTGTATCTATGTTACTCTTTCAGTCTGAAGCAGCAGCATGATTTTGAAGTGAATCCATGAAGTAATGGCCCTACTGAATGTTAGCTCAGTTTGAAGAATAGCTACAGTGCATCCAAACTAGATTCTTTTAGAAGGAAACGTGGCTGAAAACATTGTTCCAGCTGAAAACTACACCCAATACTAAACATCCATATGCCATCCAAAAGGCTCTTGAAAGGTTTAAGAGCTCAGAGCTACTCTGTAGTGCTTCTCATACTACACTGCAATGTATGAGATGACCGGGTGCTGCGCTGTCTTCATGAAGATGAAAGTCCTGGTCTTTACAGGCCCTAAACAACCACCAGTCTCTGGGAGTAGCAAAATAGACATGTCTCTATTACAGAGATGCTGAGATCATTTTTACATGGGAACAAAGCACTGAGCTTTCCATTCATTAGGATATCAGCATCCTCAGACCCAAGATCACTAAATATTACAGTCCTCAAGAAGAGTGAACTTCCCCACATTGCTGAACCCCACAGAAGACCCTTGTGAAGAAATATTCAGAGACCCATCTTTGGTCTCCTACATACCTCACACTGCACTGTGCCAAGGCTGCTCATTTCAGCCAAGGAATTAAGCAGAGCCGGGTGGTGGTAGAAGAGTCTTATCAACAGTTCCCAAGACGGTGAAGCAATCAGTCAGGGCCAGGATCCATTTATGGGCTTCAGTCATGAGCATCGGGAAATACGGCTGGGGACAGGACTGAAAGCAAGCTATAATGCATATCCAAGAGGCCCACCCAGGAGACAAGCTACCTGTAACATATGTCCAAGGTCCACTCAGGCAACAAGGTGTCTTGGTTTCAGCTGGGATACAGTTAATTTTCTTCTTAGTAGCTGCTGCAGGCCTGTGGTTTGTATTTGGTGTGAGAACAACCTTGATGGCACACGGATGGTTTTGGTTGTTGCTGGGTGATGTTCATACCAAGTCAAGGACTTTTCAGTTCCTTGGGCCCTGCCAGCGAGAGGGCTGGAGGGGCACGGGAAATGGGGAGGGGACACAGCCGGGACAGGTGACCCCAACTGGCCAAAGGGATATTCCATATCATATGACGTCATGCTGAGTATACAAACTGGGGGAAAAAGAAGGAAGGGGGGAGACAACATCTGGCATTATGGCATTTGTCTTCCCGAGTAACCATTACGTGTGCTGGAGCCCTGCTGTCCTGGGATGGCCGAACACCTGCCTGCCCATGGGAAGTGGGGAATGAATTCCTTGTTTTACTTTGCTTGCATGTGTGGCTTTTGCTTTTCCTATTAAATTGTTCTTATCTCAACCCGTGAGTTTTACATTCCTTTCCAATCCTCCTCCCCATCCCACTCCGGGTGGGGGGGAGTGAGCGAGCGGCTGTGTGGGGCTTGGTTGCTGGCCAGGGTTAAGCCACGACACAGGGCTGGAGACAAGGCTGCCCACAAGGGACATTCAATGTTCATCCAGGAGACAGGACTGGAAATAGGTACACCTACAAAACGGCACTGCGCCCTCAGGACGCTGATATTCAGTCTCAGTGTCATACATTTTTCAGCTTAATGAACTGAAAAGACAGAGATGGGAAGTTTTCTAGAAACTTGAGCACTGCTAGTGCACAATCCTTCAAAACTATCTTGCAGGTGGGGGCAAGGATACCCACACTCTTCACATTACCATTGGCCCCTGAATGCCTTACTGATACTATGCTGACAGCAGACAAAGAACTATCATAGGTAACGTAAGTTGCTCTAAACAGGGAAATGAAATGGAAATGACATTAAAGATACTGGTCTACAGCCATGTAGTGTTAACGCAGTCGTTTCAAGCAGCACAACCTGCCTATGCATTTATAGAGCAACACAAGCAAACACAAAAGCAAGTTCTGTGTCACTGTCACACTCACAGCCAGTCTGCAAGCACAGTCATCTTGCACAAAGTTCACAGAGAACAAATATATTGTCACCTGGCTGCAACACTTGGTAAAAAATGACAACACTATATATCAGGGAATCAGTATACATCTTCTTCAGGTGAAGCACTGGAAGACATTCAGAAAGGCTTTTCAGGTCTAATTATTTCAGACAACACTTAAACAGTCCCCAATAAATAATTCCTGGCCTTTTCATTTTGATATAGGTCTCCTTTAAATGTACTCTCTAAAAATGTCTGTCAAAGCCTCATATTTACAGTCAATAGCTTCCACCAAAAAGTCATCTTTCCTTAACACCATTTACATTTTATTACACAGTTATCCTGCATACAAGGGAGCAATGATTGGTGCCTTGCAACAGTACAGTAACTGTCACTGGTATTTCTCCATCATTATACAAAAAAAAGCATAACTTAAAATTTTCAACAGCAAAACACAGATTAAAAAAATTAAAAATCCATAAGTGAAATCAGAACCAAAAAGAAGAGCTGGTGTTCTTAGCACCGTAGCACTAAACTTAGTTTAGTTTGAAGTTAGGAGAAACTGTAATACTTTCAAGATGATAAACACCAGTTTAACACTTAGGAACAGTTGCAGAGATCCACAAAACCACAGAAACAAGGGGTATAATCAGAACCTGTGGACCCAGGATTGTTTCCTAACTGTTGAGACTGCAACAGACTACCACTTACAATGAGATATAAGCGTGCACTATGACTCTGCACACCTTGGTTTCCACTTCAAAGAAACTAGGCTAAACCAGCAGTGATGGAGCTACAACCAGACACCCAGAACTCCATGTCTGGACAACTGGTGGAGAAGTGCAATGAGACACAATAACCCTGCAGAGAAAATACAGCCAGTCACTACAGAAACCTTTAAGTGGCTGACCACTCTGTTCCCCAAATCAAGGGTATCATATCAGCTTGCAGCCTGCCGGTAGTGTCTGTGTGTTCGGACTCTGCAGGGCTGAAACTCAAAATTTTCTTTCTAAACTGCCACATGACAGGATTTCCTGAACAGAGTATTCTAAATGTCTACACTCAAAATGTTAGTAATTAAAAACAATGAGTTCCATAATAATAATAATAATGATAATAATAATGATAATAATAATAATTTATAATAATAATTCATAATAATAATAATTTATAATAATTTATTATTATTAAATAAAAAAAGTGTAGATTGTATTTTTTAATCAAGACGACAGCTTTGACTGTAGTTGAGCACTACCTTCAATAGTTATGAATTATTTGGAACACTTGAGCTTCTAGCTTCTTAGTTACCACATGTTCAAAATCTCAGGGGAAATCTGGAAATCACTGAAGGACTCACAATACCATTTTGAAGAAACACCTGATATTATTTTCATTAATTAAAAGCACTATTTTGATTCTGGGAAAAATAAAAAAGCAGCAATTTCTATAAATTTTATTTCCTGTAGTAATTATTCTACAGTTTACGAACTTAGCAGAAATTATAAAAAAATCATATGCTGCAACACTGAAACAAATTTAATTTGAGCAGCAAGACATCTCTCTTCTTATAGTACTAGTCTGAAATCCCTATGGTTGCTATAACTTCTAATAATGTAGTGAGTTTGTTGATGTTCAAAATCCTGATTTTCCCTATATTTCTTTTCTAAACATCAGCACTCTTTAAAAAACCCAATGCAGTTGAAACTGCAATTTGAAGGCATTTTGAACTGAGTTCAAAATGTAAGCAATGCCATTTTAGAGGCTATATTTCCCATAAGAGTCTGTTTGACCGCATGTATTTGAATCTTTTTTTCTTAGTGTTAATAGTTTTACCACCTGATGCTACCAAAAGGCCATCAAGATGACAGTGGAAAAGATAAAAAAAGTCGCACTGACTGCACATAATGTGCTGTCCAATAAATAAAGAAACTTTATTCTGTATTTATTGCTCCTTCCCTCTCTCCTCATTTCTTTCGTTGGAAGCTTTCAGCTCAAAGAGAATGAGCTAAGATTTTTCGAGCAGTAGTTGATGGTGAATCTTTCCCATCAGGCTTCACACTATCATATTGCAAACCCACAGACCTAAAAGATACTACTTTTAGAGAGTCTCCAATTTAAAAATAAAGGAGGTATCACAGTGTGACAATCTTGGCAGAGCAGTGATGCCACTGCAGAGAACGCATGCCTTGGCAGACCTGAATGCTTCATTCAGCCTCTGAAATCGTCTGTCCTCCGTGCAAATACAGCTCCCCCTCCTCCTCCCTGCTTCCCTTCCATGTGGGACCATCTAACGAAAGAACTGAAAGAAAGAAATCAACTTGTCTCCATGGAGTAGAGCTTATAGGTCGGATCCTTTTAAAAAGCAGCATGTCAATTCAACAAAATAAAACTTCAGTATTTATCTCTGTACAAACTGTGTTATGAAAGTTTATTTTTCATTTCATTCAATTTAATTTCATTCAATATCTTTCCATTATATATTTTTCATATATAAAAAAATATTATTTCACCTTTCTGATATAAAAATGATCCAACAGAAAATTACCTTGCATTTCTGCTTTGAAACTCTTCGAAATTATTCCTGCAGATTTTCAAGGGGCTGAAGTTCAAAACCTGAGAACTTGTAATCTAATACAGATCATTTAAATTTAGTTGTGATTTTACTGGTCTTTTCAAAGTCTCTGCATTCTCTTGCAATTCCATCCTACAAGAAGGACCAATGTCAAACCAACACTGTAAGGTGGGGTTTTTTTGAGATTAACCTCTAACCATGCCACGGATAGTATCAAAATAGATACTGCCAAGCTTGTGAAAATCAATATAGAAGTAAATCTACAGAATGTACTTCTAACCAGACATTTAGTATCTTTATTTCTTTTTTTTTTTTTTCCATAAGGATGATGCAACAGCTCCACTAGCAGTTTAAACAAGCAAAATCAAAGGTCATTTTCCAAGTTCTTTACCCAAGCAATACCTTTGAAATTAATGAGAGGTCACTGAATTCAAGAGCAGATGCAGGATTTGTATCTTCCATTAAAAGGCCTCCTGCCTGCTTACAAGTCACATTACAAAGTACTGAGATTTGGCTGCAACTAAACATCAGTTGAAATGGATTTAGTGATTTAATTTTTTTAATAGAGTACTTGCAAACTTTAGCAACATCGGTGCAGTACTTTCAGACTGAACAATTCAAAGGACCCTAAGGGAGGAAGGCAAGCACATTTCCTTGAAACAGATAAAATGTCAGCTGCAGTAAGTGCTTGTGTTTGCATAAAAGATTATATTTATAGCTATTATCAAGAAATTTAGCATGTAATATTTCTGACAAACCTCAATGGAAGTACTTTATTCACTCAGACTGTGAGCATCTATGAAAGTGTTATCATCTTTTCCAAACTTTACTGCCTGTAGTCTTGCAGCCTCAGATCCTGACCCAGGAACCATTACTGAACTGGGTATGTTAGCAAAAGACATAGGAGACTATGTACATATTTTTCATCATTATGAAATGATGATAAAGCAAAGAATGACATACCTCCAAAAGCCAAAAGAGAAAGTCAGAAGGGGATTCTGGTTTAACTGAAGACAGTAAATTGGAAAGTCATGTATCTACTCCTAGATCAGCTAAGAACCAGAGATGACCAACAGAGAAAAAAAAATATCTCTGTCCTTTTAGACACATCTTTATTTTTCAGAGAGGGTTAATTGGTAAGGAATTTCAGCTATTAAGACTTCAGGGTCCTTCGGTCTTGAAACTCATGAATATGACATCATTCCAGTAAAATAAATTATTTACCTCATCAGACATTCCAGAGTGGCAGAATCATTGAACCATATGGAATAGATCACTGTTCATCAAAAGACCTACACCTTTCTAGTATCAACAAAAGAGAGAAGGAGGGAGAGAAGGAACAGCCAGAAATATGACAAGAAGCTAAATCAGAAATGAAATTCTAAGAAAAATATGGAAGTAGTAGAAAACATTAGATTGCAAGGACGCCAGAAAATGATATTAAGAATATCAAGTCATGGTTTTATACCCCCAAAAAGTGTGTAGCAGATATAATTCTTCCTTGTTTACATCACCAACTATGTAGAATAAGAAACAAAATGGCAGCTCAGAACGAAAGCACATGGATGCCTGCTGGTGGTCTGTAATGCAAGAATACGTCAACACGACTGGCCTGTGCAGCACTGGGCCAGGAAGGTCCTGCTCGACCCAAGGTCATTTCAGTTACTGTCTTGGTATAACCAGCCCTGATCCAGCCACCAATCTGCCCCGTGTTAGATTGCACCCTGCATCACAATGAACAGCAAATGCTTCTCCTCCCTTCTTTGATGAAAGATACTCAGTTATATTTCACAACCTAAATGCAAGCCGCCTGAACTCTGAACAGCAAAACAGTAACATCAAAACAACTTATTCCTGTGATTAATTTGCATAAAACAGCAAAACAAACCTTTTAAATTCTACCTTAATCACTGGATTAGGTTAAGACTATTTAGCATTACTACTGCTTCACATCACTTAATATAGCTTTAAACTTTAACAGGATAAAGTAAAAAACAAAAACCAAGAAACAGTAGATCCAAAAATTTCTACCTCAGGCTGGTTACACTCTTAATTAATGATGTGCTGCTGTTAAAATACTCAGGATAAATGCAGTACTGTTTTTCACTAAGTCAGCAGTAATGCAGAAAGCTGTACATTAAACTATAATATCTTTTTAAATGAGTAGCCACAATTCTGTCTCTTCACTGTGTATATCCTGCATTATTTTCAAAAATTCAGATCATCCATAGCCTACATTTTCAGCAAATGCTTTAAATAATCAGAACCTGACAAGGTTATATTATGCATGATAACAGAGCTTTCTTTAACTTTTACTCATCAATGAATAAAAGCCATGCTTATTTAAACATCATTGATGTTAGGAGGTTCATGTCACAGATTCTCTTAATAATATGAACGAGGGCATTTACTGTAATTACATCAATAACCCTTTCTCTTGTTTGGGTCCTCTTTTTAAGCTGAATATAAACTGTCATACAAATTCATTGCAAAGGAATAAAGCAATGTATTATCACTGCCTCACTGCAGAAACAGAGATTAATCTTGAAACAGTTGTGAATTCCTGAGCCACTAAACAAAATACATTTAGAGGCATTAACAGATTTTATTTTTATTTTGTTCTTTTCTCTGCGATATGGATCAGTAAAGACAAAAGCTAACTGGTTTAAGTGGAAACCTATACAAAAATTAAAGCAGAAGGCATGAAAAAAGAGTTTTGGTTGATTCTTCATTTCAAAGGTGCTAAAATGAAGATTTTATTAGCAAAGCTGGTTGTAGCGATGTTTACATGGATTAAAAAAACAGTTCAGAATCAGAACAAAAGTGAGTTGTAGTACAATCAGATGCTTATAGTGGTAAGGAGGTTAAACCACAACATTTTGCTGTTTCTATAATTTCTGATTAGAGCCAAAAATAAAGATTCAGGGAAGGTGAAGGCCTTGAAAAGTCTTCAACTTCAAACGTAAATGCTAATGCCTTCTTAATGATAGCACTAACTGAAAACACTGGGAAAAGTGAAGTCAAGAGGAAAGGCAGGGAGAAGAGGTAGATGACAGAAGAATACCCAGTAACAAAAGCATTACTCTTTTCACATCTAACTTCCAAGTATTTTTTTTTTTGAAATAAGAAAAAAAATCTGGGAAACATAAATACGGAAGCTGTTTCAGACCAATGCCTTTTTTTTTATTTTAATGCATAAGCTACACCTCCCTGTTCAAGAGCAGATTTATAAACACCATTATGTGTGGATAAGCTATCTTTTGCTCATTTCTGCAACAGGATTAACATGGACTGGACAGGGAAAATTAGAAAGCTTTGCAAAAGCTTTTCATATATGAAGTCACTTTATGTCCTGACGTTTACATATCGCTAGGAAGGAAAATGCATTCTATTGTGATGTAACATATTCAGCAGACTAGGATAGGAAGTGGAAATGATGATTACTTGGAATTATTAATAGGGTCTTCTGTTCTCATCAGCAACTTGCAATGATTATTTTATCCTTACAGCTACACTTACCAATTTGCATACACTGTATTTCATTGAGAAATTATTTGGCCATGAACTTCCAAAGATCTGCCAGAGCTTTCTGTTAATCAGCTAGAAGGGGAAAATTGGATAGCTGAACTACAAAGCACTGATCATAATTGGATCAGTCATCTAAGTATAATAAAGAAAATTCTTTTAAGGTTCTGTATCTACTAGTCTAGCTTTTTGACTAAAAGTGACTCAATATAGACTAATGCTTCCAGATCAATGTTGTTGAAATGCTGTTATTGCATCAGGTTGAACTGGTTGTAATGGGTTTAGATTAAAATACTAACTTAGACACTGATTTTTAGAATAAACAGATTTCATAATGAGTAATGTAGAAGTAAAAAGTTATACTTAACTGCATTACACCACCCCATCTATATATGTCTCAGCATATATAGTAACGTAGTAACCCTCAACATCAGGGTAAGATCATGTAAATACTGGGAGTTAAATCCCAGGTACATCATAAACTTATTGTGAGGATAACTCTGTGTGTATTATTCAGTAAAGCCATAAACCTGAGCCAAAAATTAAGGATTAATGATTGTGTCTGTTTTACACTAGCAGACCAGGGGAAAAAAAGGTAGTGATAGAAGGAATCTATCTTCTTAGGAAGATAGAAGGAAAAAAGAAGGGAAACTATAACTTTGGTGTGACTGTTGGTGCTGCATTCTCTACGTGGTGCCCAATATTGTGAAAAGAAGACTGCAGCCTTCAGATGGCCTAGGTGAGGGGGGAACTCCCACCTGCCAGATCTATCCTTCCCTCATGGCCCTACACCTTCCTTGCTTTCAGCCAGCAAAGGTATCTTGCCACGACTGCTTGACTCCTTTCATGCAGGGCCTGAGGTAGAACACACTTGCTTCCACCAGGTTTCAATCAGACAGCTCCACAGAAAAGTTACTACCACTATGAGATCAGTAGTCCTCCATACCAGAAGTGTCCAAAGCAGAGTGTTCACGTGCCAGGCGTTGTGCAAGACAAGTCACTGGACTGCAGGAACAAAGTAATTTTTGACCATTAATACATAAAAACAAACAAACAAAAAGTGTTAAGTTATTCCAATTTTATCTCATCCCTTTGTAAATACCCGTTTTTGTTTATGTTTTATAAGGTTCATAATATATTACTACAGTAGTGCATGTATATAATCTTTAAATATATGCATATATTGCAGGTCCATGCTCAAAAATGTTTTACTGATAGGGGTGCACGATCCAAAAAGTTTGGAAATCACTGCTCTAATCCAGAACCTGCTACCAAGTCAGTCCTCTTGAAACTGATGTCTGATTTTGGGGGGGCACATGCCATTGCTGTGAAGCTAGCTGAAGCTTCCACTGTAGCTAGAACATTTCTACCAAATATTGGGGACCTATAATTCTTTCTTTTTTCTGATGACCTTTAAAGAAAATATTTTTATCTAAGTGAAAAATATTCCTTTCATGGTAGTCACTGGCTCCTGTTAGCCATTCATGAATACAGTAAAGATCAGTAGCTATATTGGGAACCTTGAAAGTAACTTTCACAGGATATTTGAAATTAGGCAAACTTCACACTGTACTCGGTTTGATGTTAATCCTATTGCAGCTATATTCACAGCCATCTGTGTGATATCATTTGTGATGGTTTTCAAAATAAAATGCCGAAGGAAGATTTAAATTAAAACAATACAACTAGTCAATGTTGATCTAGTTGCTTCAAGATAACAGAGTGGACAAAAATGCAAAAGTTGTACTATATCTTCCTTCTCTATACCCAGTGAGGTGTGGATATTGCCCTATAGAGGGTGATGTAGAGGGCTGGTGCACAAGAGTCTTGTATTTTAAAAAAAATCTTTCTTTGTGCAAATGAGCACTGTGGAGGAACAAGGTGAAAATAAAAAGGGTAGAGGAAAGCCAGAAGGAGGCAGAATATTTATTCATGATTAGCAGTAACTGAGACCACATCTACTATGATCTGAAAGCACAAGGGATTTAAAAGCCTCTTCAAGTTTAACGTATTAAAATCTATAAAATCTTCCTTAACTGCTGAAATGGCAACATGCCTAGAGAGCATATTACGTTAGCCGTTCAAAGCACATCGCTATCCAGTTCTGAGATGCCTGTGGAACCAGAACTGTATTCATTTACGACATTCCAGGAATTCAACTGTATATATTAGTAACTCTTCCCATGCACTTTTGATATTCGATATACTTGAGTACCAAGGAATTCATAGCTCAGATTCTACTACAGAACAATCACAGTTGTAGCAGCACCATTAAGATGTTTCTGTCAGTCCTTCAAAAGTATACAGTGAACACAAAAGAAAATCAACGCCAATCCCTGTGTAAATTATCACATATGAACAAGAAGGCATTACCTAATAGTTAAGAGTAATAGCACTGGCAATTCACTGAAGGGAGAAAGACTGGGTAAAAACCTAACCCATGTCTTTTCAAAGTGAATTGGTAAGTCTTAAATTTCCTGTATCAAACACTACAGCTAAATACAACAAAATTACATTTTTTTCATCAAGACAGATCATGGCAAGACACAGGATCCACTTTCTATGTGACAGCAGAAATTACTGCTGTTGAAAGGCATGTATTTTTGAAAGCTATGACCGATGAGTCTATAACTTCTACCAACGCACTTTTATTGAAAAGCTCCAGTCACTTAAAAAGATTGCATTGGAAAACAACTATGCTTTTATTAAAATCAAGAACCCAACAAAGCCAGCTTAATGCAAAAGTAACTTAGTCATTTGCTAGGGACAGATAAAATAGCCTGGATGAGGTTTTGGCAGGAAGTGTTAGTAACTGTTCCCATACCTGCACTTGGTGAAAGGTGATCACGACTTCCCGAAGCAAGGAAGTGTGGAGAGCAGGAGGTAAGGGCTTTATTTTGGCAGATTGCAGTGTTTAGTGAGTTAGGTGGAAGATAAATATAGTCAATGGAGAAAAAAAGGTATCAAAACAGAAGATGTTCAAGACGGAAGTCAAGGTCATCTACACAAGCTCAGATGGTGAGAAGCAGAAGGTAGCGGTGGTGAAGGGAGAGAAAATACTATGCCTGAATGCAGTTATTTCTTTGAAACTCAACACAAAATTTAATTTATTTCCTCAAGAACAGCAGCAAGATAGGCTTTGCCTTCATCTTTGGGGAAAAAAAAATAAATAAAATATGGTTTGTCTGGATTTCTGGGAAGCCTTCAGCTGGCTCTATTTTGATGTACTCCTTGTACAAACGCATTGTTACACAACTTCTGCTTCATGACAGTTTCATTTCTAAACTGCTCTGGGAATAAATCATGTTTTTTCTGGAGGGATGCTGTTGTCTACAGGACTAATGGAGTTTCATAACGTGAAAAATCTGCATCAGGAAAAGAGCTAGGTATCTGCCAAAGGCAATCCAGCAGAATCGTATCAACTTCTTCTGCCTATTTCTGTTGTTGTAAAGATTTGTTTGAAGCCCTGTTCAGGTATTTTCTGCTTCTCATTTCTCTGTACAGGGTTCCAGATATGCAGGGATCCTAACAACCAGATCAGCAACAGACATACAGGTGTAATGACTACTTATAGCAGCAAATTAAGCCAGTAAGATCTCTTCAGCAATTAGTCCTAAATTTCTCAGATTGTGTAGCCAGGATAAATGGGTGGTTTTAACCTTTGTCTTTGGTCCTCCAACTGTAAGCAGGACATGATGTGGTTCCAACTCCTCTGCCTTATTCTCCTGCACTTCTCTAGAGTCTGCTCCTGTTACATTTTCCTCATACTGCTCCATCCCACTCGCCATTTTTCAGACTCTCTGATTTTGGTGTGTAGCCATTAAATATAAATCTTCACTTTATAGACTGAATTGGGGTTCTTCCATGTGTCTCACCCATGTTCCAAACAAAGATTCCTCCTCCCCAACTTTTCCTCCCATACATGCATGTAACTAGGACGCTAAACGCATGTGGAGGTCTGCTTCTTGGCCTCTTGCCATTGGACTCAGAAGGACCCCTCCTTACTCCGACAACACAGAGGGAATGATGGAATAACACCGAAAGGTCTTCCCTCCCAGCTCCAGTATTCTGCCCCATCATACACCGAATTAGGTTTACAGCAACAAGCACTATAGGAAAACAGGGATTTATCTCTGTAACTGTGCAAAGGTACGTTTAGTTCCTCTGTTAATAGCAAGGCCTTCTGGTGCAAATCCGTAACAACAACAACGATGATGATGATAGCCGAAATTTTCTTCTAAACCCCAGTATCTGCATCTTGAGAAGGAAATATTCAACCTGGAAGGTTCATCTTCATGAAATAAGGAACAACTGAAAACTCGGTTTAATACAAACCAGCAGGCAACATTAATGACAGATGCAACTACAGTCTCTGTAGTTTTGATTACTCACAACTGACCCCTTGAAGCACCTTGGGTATCTTACTTCTCTTTCAGCATTTGATTCAATTGCCCATGGCTATTAAATACTGCTACCATGTTACAGAGTTTGTTCTCAGCTGTAAAGTAGCTGTTTGTAAGATACCACAAAAAAGGTATCTAGTATTTTTGACCCACAAGCAGTAGGCACTAAAAATGAACTTTCCTGGGCAAGTTTTATCAAACTTTCCTGCAAACACGCTACATTCAAGAACTTTATAATAACAAGGCGCTTTCCCTCAGCATTATCATCAATCTTCTCTTCCTTCAAACCTATCCAAAACAATTTCAACATCCGATAAGTAAGGATGGGGACAAAAAGAATGGTGTCAAATTATTAAAGCAGAGCCGAGCAAGGTATCATAAAAAGGAGAGCTAGAAGGGCTGTAGAGAAATAGTCTTGTCACTTGTGTCCCATTCTTGATAGATATTCTACATGTCCTTAAGCTTCAAATGACAGTTTTTACAGCCTCCTTAGGCAATCCATTACAGTGCTTATCCATCCTTAATGGTAAACCATATTGCTCTAATTTTTCAACAAATGCCTTGTCAAAAAGTAGTCTGAAAACAGAACCTCACTCTGTAAGACATCACCAGGTTTTGCATTAACAACAATGTATTTCCTAAGAGCAGTATTTCAAATTAGTGCAATACTCAAGTGTCAGGCTTACAATAACACATTTAAATTGCGAATGTAAAAACTGGAAAGATTTTTCAGATATCTTAGCATCATCCTGGAAGTGCACTAAGGTAGACAGTACACTACTAAGTACAGTCTTCATTGGCTGACATATGTAAGTTGGTATGCAAAGTATCTGATGTTTTTTCTCTTGTCACCATTCTGCTTTTTTGTGGGCTGGTTGGTTTGTGTTTGGGGTTTTTTTCTTCCTGTTATTAGTGAAACAAGAAACAATGAAAGGCTTGAGCTAACTAAGAGAGAATCTAAGTGATACAAGCTGAAAGTCTTATCTGAGACTGCCAGATAAGACCCTTTCTTAGGGCACTAGAGAGAAAAATATCTATATCTGTATCGTCATAGCTTCTCTGCGGTAGCTTTTGATGAGATTAAAATAAAATCTGATACCTTAATTTAATAAATATGCCAGTGTTATGAGTTTGGCAATGCTGAACATTACTGTGTTACTGCTCTCATGGAGGTGACATCTCAGGAGGGTACTTGGCAAACAAGGAAAGAGGGAGAGCATCTGTGGTGGGGGTGTTTTAAAAGTCTTGTTGGAGTTGGTGCCTTCAGAGACAGATCTATCTGGGAACTATATGATCCATAATACTATTGTAAAAGATATGGATGTGCTGTGAAAATAAGAAAATTACACCAGACCTGTTTGCTTGGACATTTGCTGAAAATTTGCCTTTCAGCAACAGAAGCTTATCTGCTGCAAAACTGTGAAACCAGTTAGTTCAGTCCAGAAGATCAGCAGGACTAACTTGTTTTCTTGACATGCCTTGTTGTGGAGAACCAGCACAAAGACCCCACAAATGCTATATTACTCAAAATACAAAAGAGTTGTACAACCTTTTACTTTATCTCATTTTCCTGCTTTTGTACCAACTTCTCTCAATATATTTTTAACCGTTTCCCTAAATACTGACTGGACATTCATACAGTGAGTACAGACAGGCTCAAGCTTAATCTTGTATCAGGCTGCTCAGAATGATCAGATCACAAGTCTGATATTTTAATCCAATAAACTGTCAATCTGCAGAATATTAGTAACATAACTAATCACATTTTTAGTATTAATTGTACCAAATGTTCCAACCACAGTTTATTTCATTGAATGAACATTTTCTTCAAATTTTCCTTTTTTTGATAGCGGTCCTAATTTATTGACCAAGTCTAATACGATACAGAGTTCATCACCCTTCAGGTCTCTGCATCTCATAGCCAAAATATTAAGAGGTGGCGAGTACAAGGTGAAACAGAAGTATTGAAAACACCAGCCACAGTATTTCCCCAATCACTTTTTCTTACTTATAAAACATATTCCCTGACTCGAACAATCTTACATGTGACAGTGCACATGAAGCCAAAGACATCAACTGTCAAGGTCAAACTGGCATAGAGAAGTAGGTTTGGTATGCTATAATACTTGTCACAACAAGCAGAATATGTCCACTCCACTTCTTGACAACTTGCTGCATTTCACACAATTTATTTCCAAGCAAAGACTACGGAGTGCCTAAATGCTGTGTTTAGGCATGTAAACCAGTAGTCTGATTTTCAGAAGTACTGAGCTTCAGCTAGTATCTAGCAGACATGCATTAGCACAGTGTCCAATCACTCATCAGCTAGCAACCCAACATCTAAAAAATCACCAACAATTTTGTGGTAGGTAAGCAGATTGTTGGAGAAGATTAATAATATGGGGGAGAATCCCTAAATGACTTAGCTAAGCTGTAGACTGAAAACTGACACGGGAAATAAAAACCCACCTCAATAAAGTGACCAAGCATTCAAACCACATTGTTCATTCTTAGTTGTGGTCTGAAAAAAGCTCCTTCAGTTTCTTTCCTTCTAAGATTATCCAAATGAACTCCTCAAGGATTCTGAATGTAAAGAAAAATACCATCTCTTCAACTTTTCCCAAGAAAATATATCTCTCTTTGTTTTGGTTTTTTAAGGTTTGGGAGTTTTTAATATATGCCTTTTATTGATAGCAAAAAAAAAAAACTTTTTAATTTATGCCTTTTAGAGATAGCAAAAAAACCCTCAAATAATGCAAAGACTTCAAAGAAAACATTATAGAATAACAAACAGTTGCACATTTCCCCACCATTTTGATGTAATTAAATGTTTCCTTCCAGATCATTTCATTCTTATACTGGCTTAGTAGCATTATATCCAAAGATGCATAATTATCCAAAGAAATTCTTCCTAGTAAAGAAAGTTTGGAGTTTTTTCCTCTCTACTACCTTGAAATCTGTAACATGTTTTTATCAGCATATTCTGTTTTACCACATGCCAAATAATGCATTATAAGCTTTATACAAGATCTGGAAATATATCAGATAGTACCGTGCTTAGCATGGACAAAACATTCCTCATCAACGTAGCTAGATTTGAGTTAGTCTAAAACATTATTGTATGCATGGCTCACCTTTCATTTTAGTTTTCCTACTCAAGACCCGACATCAATTTTGTACCTGCTCGTTTTTTTTTTTAATGCAACTGCCATCAAATAAGACACAGTACAGACATGAATCAAGTGACACAAATTAATACCAACAGACCCAATGCAACATTTTCCCCCTGCTCACCCTGGGTTGAGGCATTCTAAGGGATAATGATGTTCAGTATTGGTTCCACCAACATTAGCACTGTCCTTCAAAGTAACAGTGCATCTTTGAAGTACACCTCCTACTTTTACCCACTCACCAAGCTTTAGTTTGCATCATGAAGTGGTCTTGTGGCACGCCAACTGAACTGTTTTCTCAAACTAACCTGGAAGAGGGTCTCTAGGAGCCTAGCTTTACTTTAACAACTAATGGCAGGCCAATCCATGGGACCAAACTAAAATCTGTTATAAATCCCCTCAAAATGCTTACAATATGGATGCTGTGTTCACAGAACCATGTTTCCTTCTGCTGAGCCCCAAGAACTGTGCTGTTCACCTACTAATGCAGACACAGCTATAAGCTGAGGAGGTTTGAATAAAAAAAAATATAAAAAATAAAAATAAAAAAAGAACAGTCAAATGAGAAATCAGGGAAAGGACACTTCTACCTACTTCTAAATTATTCTTCACATTTACCAACACAGTGTTTCATGGATTCTATATAATACTTCTGAGAAAGAGGGAAATTACATATGCTGTACTTACATCTTTCTGCTATCAGCAGACATGAAGCTCTAAGGTAAAATTTTATGACTGAAGACAGCATGTTTATTATGGATTGGGAGGAGGGCTGGACACGACACTTGTTAAGCTCCTGTTCACTAAGAAAAGACTTTCTATTATGTTCTTGACTACAAAAGAGAAAGTACAATACTGAGATTTATTTTTTTTTGGTCACATATTCACAACTAAAGAAGGAAATTCCCTGTGAATAGATTCTGCCCTTAAAATGTACTGCTGTTCAACATTTCTTTATTGTTAGAGGACCCCAAACTAGACAGGATTGTAGGATGGATGTACATAGATCTTTTCCAAGGACAACTGAAAGGCTTCTACACAACTCTTATTTTCCCCACACACAATTTTCTTAAGAGTAGAAAATAGAAATTTAACACTTATTCAGAAAAAGAAAAAAAAACACACACCACCTCCTCCTTCAGACAACTAAAGGTTTATATTCCACTTTTCTTTAGCCCATGTGTCTTCACAGCTGGGTCTGGCTTTGTCACTTGGTTTTACCCAAATGAAGAATGACTTGAGATGATGCAAATCTATACAGTCACACTCGGCCCTTAGAAATTTCATGCCATTTTACTCCAGTTTACTCAGATTCGGCTGACTGCTTCCTCACGTTCACTGCAGACTGTGCATGAACTCATAATCTTGCTGGTCTGCATACAAACTGGGGATTTCCTGCTTTTGATTGTAATTCCTTTGCCTGCTGTACCCTGAATTCTCTGACATCTACCCTCCCTGACCAAGTTACATCACTCTTTGGGAGTGGAGCAATCTCTGCATCTTTTTAAAGGGTTCCACTGACCTGGTCACTTATAGCAACATAAAGTCATGTGAAATAGTGGGGGGGGGGGGGGGGGGGGGGGGAGGGGGGAACAGCAACAACAACAAAAAAACCCCAACCAAACCCAAAAACAAACCACAAAATGCTGTCTTACCACAGCTAAATATTCAGACTTTCAGAATTTGAGAGAGGTTTTCAGGAACTCACATTCTCAAAAACCTGCCTGCTTTTATTGCCATTTTGTATTTTATTTCAGATAAACTTCTTAATTAATTCTGTTGACAAAAGTTCATCCAAGCATGACTTGTTAAGCTTTAGACAATCCACAATGAAGATGAGCAACAGTGTGACAAAACTTTAAGCTTATTCAGCTTCTGAATTACTGATCAAACACACATTCTAGAATGAGATGAATCTCTGAGATACAGCATTTGCTGTCAAAAGTTTAGTCAAAATCTTCTCTGTTCACTGGTGAAATGCCCATCTTCTTAAAGATCACCACTTTAAAAATCTTACTACATTTCTTGAATATAGCCACTATTAATATCATGCTATTGACTTATGTTTAAAAACACAATTAAAAAAAAATTACAGTCTGCATTTTCATACATAATGATAAAATATTGATCCTTTTTATTTCTTCTCTGAAATAATTGAGCATTTTTTATTTTTAAAAGTTAAATTTAAAATTTACATTTAATTAAATGGGGTTGGGGTGTATGTGTGTATTTTTGTTTTAAATTTAGAAGCTTCCCAGTAGCCCGTGGCAACATCATCATAAGCAAAGCAATGTGAAAAAGTTAAACACGTTAAACTGGAAACATGTTGAGTTGATGGAGAACCTCAATGCAGGACAAACAGATTGCCAGTAGTGACAGTGTATAAATTTTACTTGAAAGCTATGTTATTTTCTAAATGTCACTGTTGCTAAAACTCTTTGCATACAAATGACTGTTCTGCTCTCATAATAGAAATGTATCCTTTTCTTTTGGCTTGTATTTTGCTCTAGGAGTCCACAATAACTAGATATTTTTTCAATGTTGTTTTTCTTAGTACCTACCTTCACAAGCAAAACCAAATCAAATGTTCATTAGATTAGGTAAGATTTTTTTTCTGAAATACTTAAGAATTTGATTTAAAAAATACAGGTAGAATTCTAATACAACTATTTTGCTAGGATTTCTGTGGAAATAATAATTAAAAGCACAGAAAAAACGGTGGGAAGGGGAAGTCATGTTTTTAGTATCTCCAAGGACGGAAACTCTACCACCTCTCAGTGCAATCTGTTTCAGTGTTTAATCAAACTCAAGGTGAAAAAATGTTTTCCTTACATCTGGTCAGAATTTCCCATGTCCCAACCTGTATCTGTCTTATTCTACCCACAACTCACCTCCGAGAACAGTCTCAGAGCTCTGTCTGCTCTACGTCCTCCCACTACCTGGTTATAGACAGAAGAAAGACCCTTCCTTGATCCTTCTCTTTTATAACTAAAACCCCTTGGTCCCTCAGTCTCTTCTCATAATACCACGTGCTCTCCAACCTTCCTGGCAGCCCTGCACTGAACTTGCTCCAGCACGCTAATGTTTTTCTTGTACTGGAGAGCCTCAAACTAGATACAGTACTGAAGATGTAGCCTCGTGAGTTCCAAACAGAAGGAGGAATCACTTGCCTGGATCTGCTGGCTGCACTTTTGCTACTGCAGCCCAGGATGCAGCCGCCCACTTTTGCTGCAGAACACACTGCTGACTCATTTTCAGCTTGTTGTTGAAAAGGTCCTACAGGTCTTCATCTTTAAAGCTGTTCTCTACCTAGAAAGCCCCGTCTGTGCTGTCACATGTGATTATTCCATTGTAGATGCAGGAATTTGCATTTGCTTTTGTTTATGAATTCCAACTTCATAAGGCTCCACTCAGCCCATTTCTCCAGCCTGTGCAGGTCTGGGCTTCTGGTAGTCTCACCTTTACTAGGCTACTGGATTTGTCAACCCCTAATATTAAATATCTATAAAGACTATTATATATACTTCTACAATAAGTAGCCTAAATTAGATCTAAGACCCACAGCTGTACAGGGAAACTTTATAACTGCAAATTTATTTACTTCACCAACTGAGTGGAAATTGTCTACCTATGTCACAGTGTATTTCATCTGTTTCTTCAGTGTTCTTGAAATGAAGGATCTTACAGGTTTATCAGTTAGACTTGCTGGACATTTTTTCAGGGAATTTGAAAAAATTGTATCCTCCCAAGTAAAACACCAGTTTCCCCAGTAATAAAGTGTGAATAACATGCATCTCCAGGAGAGAGAACTACTTTGAAAAAAATATACAAAGCAGGTAAGCTTTCCATGCCATTCAGTAAATTAGATTCTATTTTTGCTACCTGTAAAATACAGAGATTTTGGCATGTTACTTAGGACACTCATGCAGAAATATCACTCTTTTCAGGAGACTTTCAATAGCAAATGGCAAATCACTTCTACTAATTTCAGTGGGGGGCTGAAATTCAGTTGAGAAAAATGTTATTGCCTGACCAATTTACAAACTATATGTTCAAAAGAAAAAGAGCAGGCTATGCTTGAGCTACATTGCTGAGTTCAAGCAGTAAGGCTCCATCAAAAAAATACATAAACAGACATCAATTGTTCACATAAAACTGTAATGAAGAATGTGAAACAGAAACTTATTTTGAAATTTTATGGGTTTACTAATAAGTACATACTTATTAGTAATAAAGAATCTTTAACGAAGTCCAAAGGACATTTGCTTGTGTAAAGACACAGATTCCATATATGTTACATGTATATGCATGCAACCTAATTTTTTGCTTGCTCAGTCTTTCCATTCTGTGGCACTATTTAGTTTTAATTCTTTCAAAAGAAAAAACGAAAACATGTAGCTGAGTCTTCAAAGTGCCTCAGAGATTTTGTTTTCATCTCTGGAATAAAAAAAACACTCTCACTTTCATCAGCCTGTTTTGGGGAACTACATGATATCATCATGGGAAATTCAGAAATTGGAAATACATTAAGATGTGTTTTAACTTATCAGAAGCTGAAGACCTCAAAAATATGCAGGCATCTAGTGACCCTTCATAGAAAAGGGAGTGACAGACTGATGGATCTGGCTCAGTAGGCATAAGCACTTCAGCCAGAGCCATGGAGTAGTATAGAACATGACGGCTCCTTATGCAATGTGTGATGAAATTCTAAAAGTCAGCAGGCTGAGTAATGAACTGCTCAGAGTCTGCCAACAGGGAAACACCGTGGCATGGAAGCCTTCCCTCAGCTTTGCCCTACTTTATCAGAAGCCATTGATTCCCTCTTTGATTCACAGCCAAGAACCTGCTCCTGAAGAGAAGGCACTCAAGTCCCTGTGGTACAATTCCTAGTGAATGTAGTTCCCTAAACGTCTAAAACATGACTAAGGATCAAGGATATCACAAAGCAAATTTACTTCAGATATTTTGATGGGGCCCAGCCGTGACATAGGTAAGCACAGAAACGATGAACACTACTAAAGCTGCGGTGTTTCCTCGCACGCCCAAAACCAATTCTTAAAGGTCATCAAATGGTCCTGCAGAAGAACTGAGCATTTGTGTCCCTTCAGTTGAGCAAGATGTGTCACAACCAGAGCTTTGGACAGAGCAGTCAGTTCTGGTTAACCCAATCTCTTTTGAACAAACTAGTGTATCTACAGACAAGCTAGAGTACAGAGATACCACTTTGTATCACAGAAACTACAAATGCCCGATTCCTTCCTGGCTACTTAGACCTCTATCTCACCAGGCTTGATCAATATGAGCTATGGAGCTATACCAGTAATTCCCATTATGGATCCAGGCTCATAATTCTGTGCAGTTGCATCATGCTATGCAAATTCACCTCACATTATTTTCTGGATACTGATTTCTGTGACAACAAAAGGTTATACAGCAAGCCCTTAAGGACTGAAAATTGAGCCACGTGGAGCCTCATGGTACAGCTGGATAGACAACTCCTTATGGCCCAAGCATCAAATATGTAAGATGAGCACAGAAAGGAGAATTGACGCCAGAAGTAACAGCCCTTTAGCACGTTCCTAAAAATCCAGTTTCAAGGGCACAATCTTAAGACATATAGGAAGACTCCATGAAACTACTATCCCAAGGAGGTAAAGCTGAGATCAATTTTCCTGGTATCTCCACAGTTAAGAGCACTATAAGTACTTGTTAGGTATATCTGCAGTTGTTAGACCAAGGTATGACAGAAAACATCACTGTAAGCTGTTTTAGCCTAAAACTGCAAATACAGACAGCTGCTCCATGTACTAGCTTTAGACACCTGGGCACTAACAGGCATAAGTAACATATTAACAGGAAAAAAACCACTTAGATATTTTGAGTGAATTATTTTAAAGCAAAAAAACCCCACAACAAAACCTAAATGTCCCAATATTAAAATATGCTGATTACAATCAGTCCAGTTTGATTATTCCTTGATAAGGAAAAGCATCTGAATAATAAACTTAGGTGTCATCAGAGGATGGTGACATCACTGAAGGATGTATATTCACTTGTACTGGAGACTTACAGTAGGATTTCACTTTGAATAATGGCAGTATTTTAAATAAATTCAATTGATTTAAAGATTGTTTTAAAAAGCTCTTTACCAATAAAAGCTTATTAATAACAGCTCTAAGTTCTGATTTTAGTTTGCACTCTGCCAGAAAAGCATGCTTAAAACAATTAATTTATCATTCAGTAGCTGAATAAAGATTGCAAAATCTTCCGATTAGCCCATATCAGTAAGAAGCTCACTTTTAAAGCATTTATTATTGGCCACAAAATTACTTCCTTTGTTTTAAAGCAGGTATGTCTAAAAAGTTTAGCTTCACAGGGGGTCATATCTATGAAAAAAAGCAGTTTTAAGGAAGCCTCTTCTGCCCCCACAGACTCCAAAAGACTTTAAGAAGTTAGATACTTTTCTTAACATGTATTATTCCACTACATGATTCTTTATCATCCAAGTGTTTGTCTCACTATACTATGTCAAAGGAATGGTCTCAAATCTGGATGAGCACTGGAAAGTCAGCACACCAGCCAGACTGGTATTTGACTTCACTTAATATTGATGTTAGTTCTACCCCTTTCCATAATTTTTAAATATTTTTAACACTAACAGAAAAATAAAGCTCATTTAATAGGTATGGGAGAAACAATGCCCAAACACAAACAATATTAGATTATGATTAATTTTCTTTTTAAATCCCTTGCCAAGTCTAAGAACTGCTATCTAATTGTAAGCTTTCGATGTTATCTTCTGGACGACAGTATTTCATGTATTTTCAAAAATGTTTTTAATTGAAATGCTGGAAATCTTTAAATCTCACATGTAAAATATTTCTGGGACAAATTACATGTCAAACATTTGCATGAAATCTCCTCAGTGATTGTAGGTACTAGTTTATTCCATAGAGAGATTAGTACTCAAAATATTAAAATTCTCAAATAACTAAGGTCTCTTAAGAAAATGCTGAGGGACCTTGATACCATTGATGATTTAGAAGTATAACTTTACCAATAGGAAAGAAGTTCGCCAGGAAAACACATCCTTCCAAATAAGAAATTTCCCAACCTCTGTATCACTGGCTGGAATAATCCTAAAATAACTGTATTATTCAAACATAGCTGAGAATTATTCAAACACAGTTCAAATAGCATTTTTGAAATGCAGTCATACCATACCTAAAATTCAAAGTGCTGGGGGAGTGCACTTGTGCAAGTACAGTACTGTACTGCCAGATATTACCTACTCTGTGCTTAAATAATTCTAAATAATACAGTTTCTCTAACGTTAATATAAGTCTAGTTGGTCGGGAAGATTATATAGAATACATTAAGATTTTACCTTATGTGTTTATTTATTCAAAATGTTCATATTTAAGTAAACTTCATGTCCAGCTTCTGATGAACTACTCAAGACTCTTCTGACTTCTGCCATATTAATTGAACTGTTACATTCAGTACCTTTGTTGCATCTTTGGCATTCTATTGAATAAATATTTCCTACTTATCATGGAAAACAATAATTTAATTGAAATGTAGTCAGAATTGCTGAAACTATGGAATAGTTTCTTCCAGTAGTAATAGATTTGGGTTTTTACTTCATTTTTTTTGATTTAGTTTTTCTACTAGTATCACACAAAACTTGGTAATAGGTTTGGTATATCACACTTAACCTTATGCATTCAAAAGGTATCACACATTTCCACTGATAAAAACAAAAGATATGTCTATGCAACATATTTTTGTCTACATCTTTGAGACTCAAGTACTATCATCTTTCATTTTTTAGGTTCATCAGAGAAAACAAAGAATCTAATATCAAGAAGCTCAGAACTACAAAATCTTTACTTTCACCAAACTGACCAAGAGATCAGCTTCCTTTTGTTACAATGTCTGAAATAATCTCGCCACCATCCAATCAGGGTACCAGTATAGTTTTTAAATTGAAGAAAGCCAATGTTAAAAAAAAAAAAAGTGTGACTCATATCTTGATAATTACATTTTGGTATCACATCATGAGCTTTAAGTAATTATCTCTAAAGTTTTTAATACCTTGAATGATGAAATTATGATAAAACAGGTTCACAAAACTTATCAATACATCTCTGCAAATATGACCTAAAAGAGCTCTGGCAAAAATTACAGCTGTATTGGTAGTAGAAAAAGGAGTTTTGCTGTTAATCTATTCAGAGAACATCGAATCATTGAATTCCAAATGTGACTACTATTTTGCCGGAAAAACCAGATACCAAACTCATAAAATTAAGCCTCTTCTTGAAAACTGTATTTATAAAAAGCAGATCAAAATGCAAAGTTTCAAACTCTACTAACACCTCATGCTCCCTGGTGTAGAATTCTTTTACGAAGAGATGATCAACCTTGTTCTCAGTGCTAATTCATAACAGTGACAAAATTCATTACATTACAAAGAAATTAGCAATTAGTGTATTACCTAATGCTGCTCATGCTTCCAGTTTCTGATCCAAGCTTACATCTCTCCAGCTGGCTAGCTACAATCTGACGTTCAGCCTCAAGTTCTCGAGTCAGTCTCTCAAACTGCAGTTCCTGAAAAAAATAAATTAAACCATTTGTTTTGACTTCTCTTGAGATTAAGAAGGAATTTCGGTACATAAAATTGTGATTTTTGCAAGAACTGTTAAAATGGTATCTTACAGGAAAGTTTTTCTTTATATCTTTTTAAACACATTCACAGTTCAAATACTTGTGGTAATGCCTACTTGTTCCTTCATTCACTCTAATGATATTTGTGATAGAATGAGCCACTTTATCAGGAATGGGATTTCCAAATACACTAAACAATTTAGGCCTACATCAAAACCATTCATAGTTTGTGTAGGCCTCCTCACAGCATACAATACAAATGTGTTCTTAGCAAGCTGATGAGAACAATTTGTGTCACTCAAAATAAGACACAAAGTTCAACAGATGATCATGTGGTGACAAAAGCTTTTGTACTCAAAAGGACAACCATCATAGTACACAGCAGTAAAATATACTAAATTGAAGGTGTGTTGTTATGGACTGAACACACAAATTTCTATATTTAATGATGCACATATGGACAACAGCTGTATTAAAAATCCTACCACTAACTGAATGTATTTTCTTTTATTCTGCCAAGGAAGCCAAACCAGTCCCACCAGCTAAGATTTATCCACAGATCTTATAAACATACTTCTAAATAGTTTTTGGTTTTATACTCAAAAAGATATTTTTTTTTAATTAAAAGAAGAAAAAAAAAAAAAAAGAGAAGCAAAACCAATACAAGTATTCTCACTATTCCTTAAAGATCTACATTTCCGACATATGGTAGCAATAGTTTTATGAAATACAAAATGAAACACAGGGAATTATGTATGTTGTAAATTTGCCAGTTGTTGCTGCCCTTTCATTTTGGTCATAGTTACATTAAGTCATTTTCACAGGTAAATAGGAATAGCTCTCTTGCCCCTTCTCCTTGGGTTTGTTGAAGGCTGAAGTAGAAATATCTTGAAAATTCAGTTGTTAAATTACTTCTGTGTCCACATAAATGCAAATATTACCTCTTTCCTCCTCTTTTACTTTCAAAAAAGGTCTCCCCATAAGGCAGAGAGGTATGGGAAAGGGTACCTTGAATAACTCCACAGCAATGTCTTGCCTAGCAGAAAAGCAGCACTGGAAATTACTTGGGTCATGACTTAAATCCACCAAGTGCTACTGAAGAACTTTGTTTTTAAGAGAAAGGAAGAAATGGTAGGGGTAGAGAGAAGGATTCAAGCCTTCATCCTATCTGATACCCAAGACCTCTGACCAAGAAGCTAAGGGTAAATAGAGGCATTAAACTTTTCACACCTCTGAAAGGAGACGAACCATAACTGAAATGGAAGGAGGAAAGGGCTGGTGATTGTTCTGCCTAATTCAGCTGGACCACCCCTCTTTGTTTCCCTTGTTATTGGCTGGAGTAACTTCTGTCCTGCACTACAAGTTACCTTGCATTACAGGTTACCTACAGCACAAAATAGCCAGTGTGTTCTTAAAAGGCTGCTGACTATTTGACAAAGTCCTTAATTCTGTTCATCATACCAAGCAAGACTATCTAGAGTACGAGAATACCATAAAGAGTCAGACTGCTGTAAAGAACAAAACATCACTGCTCACTGAATGATAATAGGGCATTAGTAATCATAGTTAATAATATTCTCTGCACATTTTTGTAGTACTCAGAAATGTCTTTTTTATTGTTGTTTGTAGATAGGGCTATTAAACATCACCTAATAATTATCATCTATTTCAGATATGCCTACTTCACGGACAGGATTTGTCTCTTGCCTTGTAGAATCAATTGTCTGCGAAGTTGAACAGACTGTTGATCAACTTTCCAAGAGCTATTATACAAATCTTGTCCATGCTTGCAGAAAATAATACCAATATTACTAAAGTTTTGAACACCATGAAATCGAAGTGCCGCAGTATTTGCTATGCTACTGTGCTTACATCAAAACATGTAAGCACTGAGAAAATTGGATAGCATAGAATACAAAACAAAATCAAGCAGATCATTAAGTTTACTTTCAAAATAAAAGCATAAGCTTTAACAACTATTCTGTTCCACTACATTACTTGATTATATCATGACAATGATATCAACGCACATTTTGATGTTTGGTACATTTTCATCCAGCCAGCTTCACTTCTCACCATCCCAGGTGAGGCAGGCCAGATGTGCCCTTTGCCACAGCCTAGCAGAGGGCACTTCTTTTACCTGCCTAGTTGAGAAGATGGAGCTATCCTCACGACGTTACTATGAGAATGTAAGAATCAAGGACTCGGGAGCTAATGCTCCTGACTGCCCAGGCTGTCATTTGCCTTTTCACAGACAGACAAGTGTAGCTCATTGTGTCCTTTTACTCTAGGTGTGCAAATAACCCCTCTCCAGCTCCCTTTTGCCTATGCTATCCCAAGTCAACTAAATATAGAAATGCCCTTAAACCTAAGTAAATACTATTCTGCCTCTTTGTCTGGATTGTGTATCTTCTCATATATTTTCTATGCTTCATATTCCTTCAGTTAATCACTCTGGTTGACTACTTTCCAGACACTTCTCCCTTTTCCCAACTAACAACCTTATGTCATGATTACTTTGCCTATAGAACATTTTTTGCTCATGATTCTAGTCTCCAGAAGACACTTTACTCTTGAGACTGTCACTTATCATTCTTTCCTACTTATTCCTTTCTGTTCTCTTCTGCATTGCATCTTTCATTTCCTAGCATACTTTGTGACTCATCTTCCACTAATGTCTTTCAGTCCTACTATACAAATTGCTACCTAGCAAATGCCCTAAAATGATCAGTTCAAGCTGCCTCTCTCTCTCTTTCCCTAATTAGTCCCTTATTGAGGGAACTCTGCTCTTCTTAAGATGTACAAATTAATGTTCTCTGGTTTCACTGTGAATACTTAAGTCCTGCCCTGCAGAGACGACTGGAAAAGGACAGTTGTGTGTATGTTCCTCCTCAAGCAAGAAGCAGAGATGTGCTGGATCACTTAAGAGAAAAATAATCTTGGGCTTCTAACGCATGAAAATGGCTAGAATAGGTCAACAGTTAACTACATTATGAGTTTGATTTAATTGCTATTTCTTACTCAGTTGTCTTCTGCAGGTGCCATCAGAAGTTAGGGAAGGAAGGGAGGAGATGAAAGGTAGGGAGGTGGGATATGTGAAGGGGCAAAGCCAAACAATTATTACCTCAGAATTATCCTCTACATTAAATTTAAGAAACAACGGTGTTAGGTATTCCCTCATGTGTTAACAAAGGTGCAGGCCCACAGGGCTGCCTTTAGAATGAAAGAAGAATTCATCTAAGAGTCAGGACAGTCTGCTACCCTCCTGTATCAAGAATCCCTGGTAGAAAACAAACTAATAAGCTTTTTTCTCTTTGTTCAGGAAGCAGTGAGAATTACTAATATTTGAATAAATCCATATGTTTAGATTTCAAGCAGCTGCCACAGAGCAAGACAGAAACTAGAAATAGTATTTCCTTACATTTTATAAAAATAACCACTGAACCCGATTCTGTCATTTGTCTTATTTGTTCTGTTTACCAGTTCATTTTCACCAGTTCATGCCATGTTGTTATCTTCACAACCGTCTATTATTTATCTGAATCAAGCTAATCAGAATATCAAAACTAAAATCAAATTCCTATCCACCGATTATGCAAATGTATTGTTGAGACAATTTCAGAATGAAGAACTGCAACATCAAAATTAATTTAAGTAATGACACATCAAGTGCAGCTTCATGAACTGTCCTACAAAGGGCAATGATGCTAGACCCAAGTGCACATCCAAAGGCACTGGGAAGTGAAAAGCCCAGTCTGGCAATCCTTAGCACTTAACACCATAAAGGGTATGGGATTGGGAAGCCAACAGGAAGATTAGAGAGACAAGAGCAATCCAGAGAAATCATTCAGGAGAACCGCTGGCAAAGGGAGCAACTTCATGATAAAGACAATTTATCAAATTGTTTTGAAAATTTATCTTTAAAAGTGGTATTTGTCCACTAACATGAGGTCTTTTAGTAAAAAATATTCATTATTCCATGGATGGAAATTGGACGTTTTGGGTTTTTTCTCAGTATGGGTTTTATCTACCCTCTGCAGCCACCAAAACTTCAAGCATTAAATAAGACCTGAGTCAAGTCATATGTTTCACAGTGGTCCAGAAACTGAATACGCCTGATAGAGATCTTCACAGCCTTCAGACAGGTTAAGAACTCCTGATTTCAGAGCACACCAAGAGGGTATTTGGTTATTTTCATGTTTTGTATCTGCTAGGTGGTTTGTATTGACCCATTTGAATGTTGGGAGAGGTAAAACAGCTCAAAAGAAATTTGGCTGATACTCAGAGCTGATCTCACTTTACTCTGTTCTTTACAATCTTAAAGTAATCCCTCAGTCCTTTCCCAGAGAGACATGTGTTGATGCTAAGCAAAAGACACAGCAAAAGCAGTAGACAGCAAAAAGCAGCTGATACAAAAAAAAAGTAAAAAAAAAAAAATATCTAAATTTAGGCTGAATAGCCTTGTGGATTTATTAAATTCCCAAGAATCTTAAGGTCGTAACATTAAAGAGGAAAAACATATAGCTTTTGACTATAAATATACTATACAAAACAAACTGGTGCACTGATGATCATTTGAATCGTCAAGTACAGACAAATAACAGCACTGAGGTAAAGCTGGGAATCCCTGGTGAGATGAATAGAGAAAGCCTGATTACAGCTACACAAATAAATAAATAATCTCCTGGATTGAAATCTTTCATAGGAGTATCTCAGAAACCACAGAACTTCCTGAAATACACAGGCTGTAGAATGTACAATATTGGCTCTATCTTGTTGTAACCTATTATATGAGAAAAACCGCACCTCAATTAATGTCACAAGTAGTATGTGTATATTACTAAGCAGATCCTATGGTATCATGCGAAATTCCATATACTGCACATCTATAAACTCCAAGTAAATGTCATTATTTAGGGTGGTGTTCACAACAAATTATTGTTAATCTGTTGTACCAGACACACATGAGCAGTTAAAATTGGGGCACACACTTCCTGAAGAAAACAGCAAAATCTATGGTAGTTTAATTTGGCAGAAATCTAGGGACAGGTTTGGACACAAACCAGACCTGATAGACCATCCTGTAAGTAGAAGGAAAACAGAATGTCGGTTTCAAACAGGATGAAAACATCATAGCAATGCTCCTATCCATCTGACACTGAATATTGTTCAGAAGCTTCAAAACTGGGCTTTAGAATGTAACATTTGCTTCTTCCAGCTTCTCTGCTTTCTTTGTTGGACTGTGTTTTCAGTTGTTCTTATCCTTTTTCACTGGATTGTTTCACTCTTCCCTTTCACTGAATAACATGGGGGTGAGAGAAAGAGCTCACAACAAGGTAATAATCAGATAAGCACAGAGGTTGCAACTTCAGAAAGTCAGCAGTGGGTATGTTGTTGCAAAATCTTAATGAAGGCAAAAAAAACCCCTTAAGTCTGAAAAAACCCAGACTTAATAGCCACAATTTTGCCTACATGCAACAGCAAGTTTGCAGGTAACATCAGCCTGAAGGAATCAATTCATACATTGGAGGGCAGGACTACCATTCAGAGGAACCTTGACAAGTTGAAGGAACACGCCAAAGATAGTGTCATGAAGTTCAAGAAAGAAAAATGATAAATCCTGCATGGAGGATGGAGTCCCACATAACAACACAGCACCTCCACAGAAAGGACCCGCGGTCTGGTGAATGATGATTACCTGTGACTCCGCAGTGCATTCCTGTGGTGATGATGCCCAACCACTTATTTCACTGCACTAGCAAGAGAGCTTCTAGCAGAACAAGGAAGTAATTATTCCCTTTTATTTGGTACTCCTGAAGCTGCATTTTGAGTACAGTGCCTGGTTTTGGACCGCCAGGACAAGAGACATGACAAGATTTTGAAGCAAGGCCACCAGAGGCCCACAAAGATGGTGAGGAGATTGATGCACACACATTATACAAGAAGCTGAAGGTATTTGATTTGTTTAGTGTGGAGATGAGAAGGACTAGGGAGGATTTAATTGCAGCCTTTTTAATGGGGAATTATAGTGAAGACATCACCAGGCTCTTGGCAGAGGTATAGAGCAAAGAGACAAAGGCAAGAAGTCACAAGTTGCAATGAGGTAAATTCTGACTGGATATAAGGAAAAAACCCACAAACAAACAACAGCAACAAAAAAACCCACCCAAGTCCCAAAAGCAAACACAGCAAGGGTGGTTAAACACTGAAACAGGCTGCCCAGGTAGGTTGTAGAATCTCCATTCTTCAAGATTTTGAAAGTCAACTTACATCTGATCTAACAACAGAGTTAGACCTGCTTGGAGTAGACCTCCAGAGGTTTCTTAATCTAGTTTTTCCATGGCCCTAGAACTGATGAGCTCTGGAAATTTTTCCAAGTCTTATGGTAATCTGCATTATGGATTAGAGATCAGAGGCTATCAAACTCTCTTGACGATCATCAAGGTTACATGAAGACACATCTGACTTGATGTAAGCGCTAATATTTTATCAGCTGGAACCTGTGTTTCTCTAGCTTACTCCCTCACCTGATCTGAGGGTTTTAGCAAACCCATGCTTCTTTACTTGAGATTAGCATGGCATCTGGGCTATTATGCATATGGGTTATTTACAAGGTAAAGAACTAGTCTGGTTGATTACAATGTTTAAAAATAAATTATTCTGTCTTTTTCGTGTAAGATTACTTGAAAGAAGTCCCTTTCATGCCTTTAACAATTTTAATAGAAATCAGACCCTATTTTTTTTTTCTATTTTTAGGACCCTGATACAAATGAGGTCACAATTGCATTCAGTTGCATGTTTCAGCTCTCCAGGCACAATGCCCTGTTCCTCTGTGAGTTACAGACAAGCCTTGCTCTCTGAAGGCACACTGCCCAATTGCCTGGACTTCTGTTCCTAGGGAAATTGTATTATTTCTTCTCCAGCACAATCACCAAAGTTATTTAAATTATCTCCATTTTTCTGTTACAAATTGCCTGGTCCTTTTTTATCCCATTTTTTCTTCTCGCTGTTTTGTATTCAGCTTTAGTCTTTTAGCTCATTCCTTTCTTTTTTTTCTTCTCACTAGTTTTTGCATCCCTTGCCAACACGCCTAATGGTTTATCACCCACCATGATCACTGTGCTATTCCTCCCATGCAAACTATTTCAGTCCCCTAAGTAATAAAGCGTAAGTAAAAGCCTTGGAGTGTTAAGACAGGATCCGAATTACTAAGAGTCTTCTAAATCTCATACTTCTGTTTCTCCATCTTCTGCAGAAGGAATTTAAGATAAATTGATTTCCTAACTCGCTCGCTTTGACTTGCTTTAAGGATTACTGTTGTTAATTGTAAACCTCAATGTAGGAGCAAAACAAAACCTCAGAGATGGTGGATCTTCTCGAAGGAGAGTGAGAAAAACAGAGCGGGAGTTTAGTAACAGACCCTGACTCTTCAGTGTTACACTGGACCAAGCTTCTAATTCTCATTTTGTCCATGCAGAAAGATTTCTTTCAGTTGTCCCAGCGCAAAGATTTACTACATCTAAGTGGAAAGGAAAAGGGTAATTCCATTTACATTAGCAGTTTTTGGAGGCTGACTTTGCATGTTTGGCAAATCTAATATAACAGACAGAACTGTGCCTTTTACCTTGATTTTCCAATATATATCTGTAGGGTAGTTTTGTTCTGAGAACAGCAATACAGTCCTTTTGCAGCTGGAAAATGCTTTATTACTATGTAAAAAATATTTGCATGGTTTAAAGACGTGAAAAGCCAAGAAAGTGAGACAAAATGGTTTCAAAAAGTGAAACTTCTAAAAATATTGTAGACATCAAAGCACTAAGAAAACATTTTTCTCATTCTGACAACACACTCGGTTTCCAGTCTCCCTTTCTCCTCTGATCTGATCTGTGGTCTGATGGGCATTATGCCAAGATGCTACCAATAGCTACAGAAGTGTCAGAATACACAGCAACATATGTGCATACCAGTAACACACAACACTTTTTGTGCAGTCTATCTACATGCTTAGATATCTAAAGTCTTCTCCAGCATTTTATTCACAGGGTTCTCCAGTTCCCTATTTATACATCTTTAAACTAGTTCTCCCTTACAGAGTTTTCAAGATGCACATCATCCTAGGCATTGCGTAAAGATGGAGAGCCAGCATTATAAATCATTGCCTTAACACTAATTCAGAATGGTCTAATGGATTAGACATCTCCTTCCTTCTTCTGCTTCCATTGGAGAAATTAACTCTGGTGAACAATTTTCTCTTTTGATTTTCCTTGCCTCGTAAGACAGACTGACTTCTCAATCCATACGTAGAATGTCAGTGCAGCACATCCAAGGATAGACTCCATAATTTACAATTATCCTTGAATCTCTGAATTAATTGGGATATTAGATCTGAATATTTCCATGAGCATCTATATAAAGAGCTAGTCATTAGCATGATAGTAAAGGATTCAAAAGTTATCTAACAAAACAAATTGGGCTTATTTTTCTTAGGGTAACCTACTGCATGCAAATCAATACCTATAGGATTTTGGGTCTTCTTGTCTTACAGCTAACAACACAGAAGCTTGATCTTTTGCATACTTGCAAGACTCAGTTTGCTATACTAACTGAATGTGGATGCCCTTTCAAATAAATAGAGGATTACAACAATACTGTAAGGAACAAACATAGAGATGTTTCTGAACAAAAAAAGGGTAGCAGACACTACATGATTAGTCAAATAATTCACTTATTTGCAGTAATATTGTTACAGAAAAAAACAAAGAACAAAAAACAAAAGCCAAGTTTTCAAACGGCTAAAAAAATTTGAACTCAGGAACTGCAAACCCTCGAGATTAGCACATTTTCTCTCACAGATGATTCTGTGGAAGTAGCAGTTAACTTTAATAGCCCAAACTGTGCTTTTGAATCTTTACTCTTTTATTACACCTTTTATTACAAAGAAGACAACTAGTAAAATAATTAGGCAATTCATTCCTTTTCTGGCTACCCTGCAGAAATACCAGATTAATGAAATTCCCAACAGATTCTTATTGTTCCTTATGAAAGAGAAAAGCAATTAGTAATGAAAATGTTATTTTTAAGAAGTATCATTATGATCTTACTATCCTAATTTCTAGCTCATCTTTTGAACAAAGTAAAAAGGTTTTCATAATGAAATTACAGTCTAAAAATTACCTGTTTGAAAACAAATAGGTGAGGAACATGCAGTTCAGGATAACATTTTTAGTACAGTCAAAGATAGGGAAACAGCTTAGAACTAATTCAAATTAACAATCTCATTGAATAAAAAGAACTTGCATGGGTTGACACAGTATGGAGTCGGCAGTACTGGCTGTCCATCAGGACCAAGACATATTTTGAAAGAAGGGTACAAAATGCTATAGTTTTGGGAGTCTTCAATTACCCCTGTAGTTTGTACAGTCAAAAAACATGACCAGGAAAGCATGGCACAGACTGAATTTTGGACACTATCATAGGCAGCTGCTTCAGATGCCCACAAGAAAAGATGCAATTCTTGACTTGGTCTCAGGTAATGCACAAAAGCTGGTTTGACATCTTGCAGCTGAGAAGCCACTCTGATTATTCTGTGCTCAGATCCAACATCCTTATAGAAGTCAGAAAACCTGCCAGTTATAAACTACATAAAAAGAGAAAATATGTAATAAAAAATCAAAAAGTTTGTTTCAAGCTAAGTGTCAACTCCTCCTAGGCAGTATGGAAACTACTTGATGCCCCATATTGGAAGCACAGAGCCAATGCAGTGTATCAAGCAAAGCCTAAGACATATCAAAAAGAAGTTAGCACAGTTGAGCAGGAGGGCAAAGGAAGTCACTGGAAACAAAAATGTTTTTTCTGAAAGCTGAAATCATCTTCAAATGAAGAAATTCAAAGACCATAAATGCTGACAGGTTAAATATAAAAACACAAGACAGCACAATATGGTTCTATAGGGACGAACAGTCGAAGTTTCCAAAGCAAACAAAAAAAATCTTTCTTCAAATGCATCAGGAGCAAGAAGCTGCCTGGAGAGTCTACAGAGCCCCTGGGTGATCAGGATACAAAAAGGTTCATTGAAGAGAAACTAAATGAATCCTTTAGAACAGTTTTTTACTATTTCATGGGAAAATCCCATGCTAAGAACTCACTGAGCTAGTCTTATCACAGAATCTGCCTGAAATTGAAGTGACTGTAGAACAGGTCATGAAACAAACTGACAGAATAAACAGTAACAAATTGGAAGATCATACAGTATTCACTCAAGAGTTCTGCAGGGACTAAAAAATACATAGCTTAAAACAGATGTAATACCCGAGAACCGAAAGAAATTGAATGCAATGTCAGTTCCCAAGGAGATCTGTAAGACTACAGAGCAGGAAGCCAGACAGTCGTATCAGGCAAATTAGTTGAGCCTACAACATGAATGCAATTAGTGTACACCAACATAAACATAAACTACTTATCCAGAAGGTTTCTGTATGGATAAGTACTTTCTTAAATAGGAGGTCAAGACTAGAAATAAGTGGTAAATTCTTACAGCTGAAGGTGTCCACCAGTGACTTGTCTTGTGTTCCACAGAGTTCAATACATAAACAAACTACTCGAAACAAGGAGTGAACAACAGCGTGCCCACATCTGGCAACAACACAAAATCATGCAGAACAGTAACGCTGAAGGGCAACAACAGAGAATTTCAGAAGGATGTTTTCACAGCCTGAAAAAGCATACAAAGTGGGAGACGAAATTCCATGCAGATAAACAGAATGTGACCCTCATGGAGCCAAATCGATCCTAACTTCACATGCCCTTCAACAGCCTGCCAGTGCTTCCACTGAGTTGCATACTTTTTCCCAGAAACATAAGGGTGACTGGTCTGTAGTTTCATGGATCTACCTTTCTGTCCTTTTTGTAGATGTCTGTATATTGCTCTCTTCCAGATATATGGGATTGCCCCTTACTTCCATGACCCTTCAAAGATGTTAAGTATTAGTTTTTTAATGATACCAGACAACTCTCAGCACCTTCAGCCACATCCTATCAGGTCACACAGGAGTTGTACTTGTCCAATTTGTACAGATGGTCCCTCACTTGATCCTCTTCTATCAGTAGTTTGCCATTTGTTTCATCATCGCTGCTTGACATACAAGTTTTGGGGCCCAACGTTACCTGGAAGACAGGCTGAGCGCCTCAGTCTTTCCTGTCCCATTTTTTTGAAGATGCTGGCCCTATTCAGCAATGGGCTAACATCTTTCTTGTACTTGCGCTTCCTGCTAACATACCTGCAGAAACTTTTATGTTATTCCTGCTATCTCTTGCTAGTTAGAGCTCCAGCTGAACTTTCGCCTAATTGCATCTCTGCACACTGAAGCAGTATTTCTATATTCCTCTTTGGGAGTTTACACCCGTCTGCAATGCTCTAGTGCACCTCATCTCATTTGAGCTCTCTTAGTAGCTCAGTGTTTTTCCAAATTGTTTGTTTTTATGTCTTTCCAATGACACCGTAACTGCGACTGCACAAAAAACTTCACTATTTCTGTTTTCTTCCCCAGAGCGCAAGGGCTGGTGCACAGGCATTTGAGATGATGAGCCACTGCTCCTTGTCTCTCAGGGGAGGGTGGTAGCTGGTAGCCTCACCTACAGCTCTGCTCCACACATGCTTTCACCTTGCCCCCTCCAGCCTTAATTGTCTTCACCCTGAAAAAAACTCATTTAAAGTCCAATTTGCCAGTCTATTGGTAAAGGCTTCCTTGTACTTCTTTAAAAAGTGGATCCCTTAACTCTGAAGATCACAGTCCCCTGATCATGTAGAAGGACTGTCAGTGACACCAGCTACACAGCCAGGTGTTGACCTAGACAACGTGCCTGTTTCTGTCTACACCCTTCCCTGGCAATACTAAGGAGAAAACAACCTTAGCTCCTTTTTCCTTAACTTTAACCCCAAAGACTCTGCAGTCCTGGTTAATTTTTTCCCAATCACACTTTGCAGTATCATTGGTGTCCACATGGAAGAGTAGCAAGTCCTTGGAACCGATGAGTCTTGGCTGTGTAGCTATGAAGGATTTCAGCTGTATTTTGACTCCAGGCAAGCAGCAAACTTTACATGACTGTGTCAGGTCAGCAGATGCATACCCTCAGTTTGCCACCAAAGAAGTCTCTGCTGTTAACCCTCAGTACTTTTTTTTCCCCTGACAGTTGAGACCTCTTGATCTGTTGGCCTGGTTGTTTCTTCCCAGGTAATGTGTTGATTCTTCCAGTCTGTTCCCAGGAGCCCATAACTGTTCTTCAGCTGAATGTTTCCAGATGAGGGAAGAGCTGCTGTCTTACTGCCACAGTCACAAGCTTCCAGGGTGCCTTGTTCTGTGCACTGCTATTCCTTCCCTGTTTAAGCTTGCCTCTGGGCTTCCCTTGTCCGTACACCAGGGCCTTGGCCCTCGCCCCTGCAGCACTGCCGCTTGACATCCTATTAGTTTCCTGCTCACTCCACCTGCTGCAGCACAACCTGCGGAGCTCTGCCTGCAGGTCCTATGCCTGCCAGCTTTGGCAGTCCCCATCCTGCCCACCCCAGCCAGGAGTACCAGGCCCTCCCCACTGTCCCTCAACCAAATGGCCACATCCCCCCACAGGGGCTCTGGCTGGTCAATGTTTCTGCATCCCAGGAACAGCCTTATGTGCTGCCACAGGAGTGTCGTGTCACTACCATTTGATCACCAGCTTTCTTACCAAGACACGAACACCAACAGTCTTATGCCACTGAATAAATTCGCGGTGCGCTAGCATCTTGAAAATCGTGTGAAGTCCAGCTCTTCCCATGTCTGAAATGATGTAGCAGAAGTGGAGAGAGAGAAAAAAGGGCTATGAAGATAATTACAGGTATGAAATGGATTCTGTAGAAGGAACAATGAAATCAGGAATCTTCAGTTTGGAAAGGAGAGAGCTTAAGGAGGACACTGCAGAGATCTACAAAATCCCGCATGGCATATTCGCTGGCTCTTCCAATACAAGAAGTCAGAACATATCAAATGAAGCAAATAAGAGCCAGACTTGAAAACAGATGAAAAAAGATGGCTCTTTATGTAACAGGCATGCTTCTGATGGTTACTAAGCACTTAACTTCAATGGGTTACGGAAATCTGAAAACAGGTGGCTTTTGAGTATTAGGAGACAGTATCATTTACGCTTGCCCTGTTCTTACTCTTCCTTCAGCATATACTTATAGTCACTGGTGAAGGCAAGTTGTCCAACTTCCAAGTTCTCTTTAATGAAACATACATTTATGGCCACAAACCAGAAAAACAGAAACCAGAAAACACAATTAATCAGTTTGTTGGTGGGGTTTTTTTGTTTGTGTGGGGGTTTTTTTGTGGGGGTTTTTTGGTGTTTTTTTTTTTATTATTATTATTATTTAAAACCAGATTTTCATCCATAAAACATCCAGTTTGGGAATCTGGGCTATTCTTCCAATAAAACACAAAACAGTCTTGCTATTGAATCCTCAAACAAACAAACAAAAGGACTCCTTGATTTCCACTACTCATTCTAAGTAAAACAGTGAATGGAACAAAAGAATTAAACGTACTGGACTAGATACGTGGTTATGGCTCTGGGAGATCAAACACATAATCAACACTCGTTGCACTCCAAAATTACAAAGCCTCACTAAAATAATCATGTTGCTTCCGCAATTACAGGACCGATTTCAGTTCAAAGACTAGTCGTCACTAAAATGCTGTTCAGGAAACTGTCAATAAATTAAAATGGACAGAAGCATCTCTACAGGGATGTTCCTTACAGGAGAGATAGTGGAGTTACTGCTGTGATACAATTACACAATAAAAGCACCATAGGATTCATTGTTACTGTCATTGAATCAGGGGAATGACAAAAAGAGAAAGGGAGGGAGGGAGTGAAAATAATAAATTAATCAACTTGTTCTGTAACTGTAATCAGGATATCTCATTGACATTACTGTGGAAGTCATCTGAAATTCAAGCCTTTACTACAGCAAAACACTGCGGCCAAAATTGTATCTATCCCCATGTGATAAATACAGGAACCTTCTATTACTGTTAATAACTCCAACGATTTTGTCCAAGATGTGCATTTGTATGTGCCTGGTCACTGAAGTCCCCAACCCCCAGTGCAGAACAAGCAGGTAGGAGTTGCAACTCCCTTTTCAGAACAGATCAGTTCATGATATCACAGTATTGAAAAGGAAATGCAAAGTAAATAAAAACCAGCCAGCACATACTGAATTTTAAATTTAGTCCTTTAAGCAAATTTAATGGCAGAAATAGGGTTCAAATTGATTTCCAACCATGGCTTCTGAGCTGTGATTTAAAGCCATATCTGTTCTTCCCCCTGCCCCCCATCTTAAATCAGACATCTCTCCCCACAGTGGGAACTTGGACTGGCTAAAACGCAGGCTCTCTCCTCCCCACACCTGGCAGCCACTGAATGCCACACACATTCCCCCTTCTTCAAATGCAGGCACTGTTTCCATAGCAGCGCCAGCCAACCCACTCCAAAATGGTCAGGGAGGGAGGGAGGCAAGAAGAACCACTGCCCCAGAAAAGCTCCCTCTCACCTCCCTGGACAAGGCACTGTGAGGCATCAGGAGCAGAAGCGAGCTGACTACACGGCCTGTGAGGGATGGAAGGACCAGGCAGCACCATGCAGCACAGAAACCTCCTTTGTGTCTGGTGAGAGCTGCTGTGATCCACACTGGCTGGAGTGCCCAGTTGTGCAGGTAAGCAGAAAGGTGCAGGTCTGTGATGGCCAGCAAGTGCTTGGCTCTCCCCTCCTCCCAGGGTCTCAGAGCACATTGCCTGCGATTCTCTGTCAGATGCATTTCTGGCTGCTCCCTGGTAAAGGAGATGTGGAGATGTACACCTGCCATGAATTGAAACAGCACGAGGGGACCTCATTTTTACTTCACAAATCACCAACACCAAACCTGTGGGTACCAAAGTCTTAACTGGATTTTTTAGCATCTCAGGACCACGTGTGTGTTGGGATTATTTTGTTACAGCCGTACGATTCCCACAGCTCAATGTCTCAGACACAGAAAGGAGATGAAATGTGACACTCCTGAGTGATTGTGGCTAGATGAAACAATGAGAGTTTGGAATTGCAATCCATGCTTGCACACCACACCAAAGACATGAAATTACTCGGCCACTTCCAACCCCCAACCTGCTCACAAACTGCAATGCGATCTACCAGCACCACACATAGGCTTGAACCATACATGGCATGCGTCTCTACAGGATCACGGATGGGCTGAAGTTGGAAGGGACCTCTGGAGCTCATCTGGTCTAAACCCCTCGTTCAAGCAGGGCCACCTACAGCTGGTTGTCCAGGACCATGTCCAGACAGCTTCTGAATATCTCCATGGATGGAGGTGTCACAACCCCTTTGGGTAACCTGTGCCAGTGCTTGGTCACCCTCACAGTGAAAAAGCATTTCCTGATATTCAAGGAGAACCTCCTGTGTTTCAGTTTGTGCCCACTACTTCTGGTCCTGTCACTGGGCACCACGGAAAAGAGCCTGGCCCCCTCTTCTCTTCAAGTGTTTAGATAGGTTAATAAGATCACCTCGAGCCATCTCTTCTCCAGGCTGAACAGTCCCAGCTCTCTCAGCCTCTCTAGTCCCTTCATCAGCTTCGTGGCCCTTCACTGGGCACCCTCCAATGCATCCATATCTATATGGAACTGAGATGCCCTGAATTGGACCCAGGTGTGCTCCAGATGTTCCAGGTGTGGAATCACCAGTACTGACCAGAAGGGAAGGATCACCTCCCCTGACCTGCTGGTAACACTCCTCCCAAGGCAGCCCAGGATACCGGTGGCCGCCTTTGCCACAAGGGCATGTTTCTGGCTCCTGTTCAATTTGGCATCCACTAGGACCCCCAGGTTCTTTTCTGCAAAGCTGCTTGCCACCTGGGCGGCCCCCAGCATGTTCTGGTGCATGGGATTAGGGGGCATACCCCTGTCTGCAACTAGCATTACCAAGGTTATTGAGGCAAACACGTCATCCCTGAAGCATAAAAATTTTACTAGACAGTTGCCATGCACATAGTATTAGGTAACTTCCCGAGCCATTAGAATTACTCTCCCCCTTAGAATACCACTGCAGTGAAAGTGAGAATTTCTCAAGTGTTCTGACCAGTGTGAAAGGTATAATTTACTCCTTGCGTGCCTGAAGACTAGGAATGTCCATTTATATGAAAAGTTATATGGGAGAATATAATTTTCTGAATTGATCATGGATGCTTCATCTTGTTGAATCTTGCAAGATTCATTGCTGTCTGTTCACAGACACTCTCCAATTTCAGTAACAGCCTGTCCCATGCAAAACACTAACTCTCCCTACTCTGTTTGAGAAGCTACATTAGATATAGCCCCGAGAAGCCTCTTTGCTGAGTAAGCCTGGCTCTTTTGATTCAAACCTTTCGAGGAGAGTCTCAGCAGACTGGAATACACAAGTAACAGCAACAATTGCAATGCTAAAGAAAGTCTACTTAATTTTCTGGGCCTGTTTTGTTGTCTATTCCTTGTGTGGTTTAGATTATCCAACCACTTGACAAGCAAAATGTGACATCAAACTGATTACTTAGCAAGTGCTGGAAACTTCAAATTTCCTCTTTGGCTTAAAAAACAAGAGAACATATTTAGTGTAGGAAAGTCAGATTTTTAAGCCAAATTTCACCTAAAGTTAAGTTTTCTTATTTTTGTCTTACATTCCCAATCCTACAGCTTGATTTCTATTGGGTAAGGACCGGGTTTTGATATTACATGCCTGGCAAAGTGTGTATCATTTCCAAAAGCAGTCACTGGAATTAGAATGAAAGAAATGATTTAATGAGATGCACCAACTGTAGTCACTCTATTTCATTTCCTCCAACAAGTGACTGCATTGACCAAGAGAGACGTTTCTCTGGCTCATGTCCATGGCAGAGCAAAGTCAGAAAAAGAAAGACAGAGAGAAAGAAATACAGCATTCCCTCCTTTGAATACATTCGTTAAAAGTGGGCAGAGACCTTTCAATAATTTTTGGGATTTCTTTGACAGCATCATTGGAATTTGAAGTGTCTCTAACCACTTTTGACATTATTTTTTTGGAAAAGATAACCTCTCCACAACAGTGCAATACCACTTAATGTGGATTTTTAAAATCTAACCCTTATAAAACTTCAGATCCATTCCCTTTAAGCAGCTTTGTATCTCCACACTGCAAACAGTTTCTACCTTTTGTTCTTCCAGTTTGTGTTTGACACAGGAGAGAGGTAGGGAACCCTTTCAGACTCAGTACTACCACAAGCATAAGGCACTGTCTCTACAGCCGAGAGGCAGCCTGGAAAATTAAAACCAACCCTAATGCTGTTATGAAGTTTGGCAGCTTGATTATTGTCAGGACTGGACAGAGGGGAGCATAACCTCCTGGAGTTGTGCTGAAGCGGATACCAATTATTTTTTCTTCCCCAGGATTTTAATTGCCTTCCCTGAATTTAGAGAGCACATCTCCCAACCGAGTGAAACAGGCACTGTACCTGCTAGTCAGTTTACAGACAGTTTTATACACATCACTGCTACCTCGCTCATCTGTCTGTATCTTGGGAGGAGAGGATGACAAGTATCGCCGTAGCAACTGAGTAGACATGGCTCTGGATACAGGACTTAAGGCAAATAACTTGCAACTATGTTTTGCCTAAAAAAAGCTCAACCAAAAACAAAACCCCAAAACAGTTAGAATCTCTACTAAAATGGAGGCTACAATATTATTTAAAGTGAAACAAACCTGAGCCTGAGAAGCAATCATGTGAGAAATAACACTGAAAATAATGGTTAAAACAACAAGAACTACATGACCTAAATTATAATTTTAAACATATAGAAATGGGAAAGATTTGGATAACTCTGATACCATGACATTGTAACTACTGAAAATGTTAACTTTTTAATGACAACCACTATATGCAAATGATCTAATTACAAACGTCAACACACAATGCCTTGTTGAAAAACAGGGGGAATTGTTTTGAGCAGCTTAAGAAGAAGAAAAAATTGCACTTTGAAAATATTACTATGTATATGGAATAATGAGGCCTTATAATAGATGCTGGATCTTATTTACTAAAATTTTGCAGTTTGATTCAGATGTTAATTTCATGCTGCATTAAATGAATAACAGATAAAACCCCAAAATTACAGTTTGATACATTTTTTAATTAATCTTGCAAAGCACTGAATCTAAATTTGCAAGCAGTGATGATTTAGAATTTTAAAGAGTTCTAGTAGTGGAAATGAAGAGAGAAGAGACTGGAACAGATAACAGACAGGGGATGCTCTATCCATATCTGCATACTGACAACAGTACCTTCTGACTACAGGACAGCTGGATTCACCACCAGTTTCTTTCATGCATATATGGACCTGAAGAACAACGACTCACAATTTAACAATCTGACTAAATATTTTTAATTATTGATGTATTTTAATATTCTATTGATCAAGTTTAGCCCACGTTCCATTTCAGAATTGACTGTACTCCAGGGACACACAGTAGAAAACCAAATGCAAAAATCGTTCAGTTCAATAAATCTAGAGACATTTTTGTATTTTTTTTAAGGGTGAAGTTTGAAAAGTGTGTAATATATCTTCTTTCTGTCTGGGAAGGTCTGAAGTCTCACTGTGGTTTTGACATGTAGCAGGTTATTCTTGCAAAGCAATTCATCCCGCTGTAGACAAACCTAACACTCAAATATGTTTTGAAAGAAAGATTTTTATTTTTTAAAAAAAAAAAGTAATTCTGCAGCTAAGACACTGCAAAACATGGCTGCTATAACAGGTGAACCATTTTGTAGGATTAGCAGCCTACAATAAAATCCTTCTCTGTAACAAACCACAACGTGAAAGTAGATAAACTCCATTAGAGTGAATTTAAGTACATGTAACCATGTAGACAGAATAAGCCAAACATCTGCCCATGTTTTTTTTCTGTACTTTGTTGATGTTGCTGTCATCTGGACACATTACCCACATGTCCCCTGAAACCATGCATTGCAATTTCCATCAGCTGGTATTACACCTGCTGAAGAGGGCAGAACCGATCGATTACAGCTTCTCCTGCTGTTGAGCTCAGCCAACAAGCTGTTCATGAATCCTGCAGATGTTTTGGTAAACTGGGCCAAACTGATTTTTTTTTAAAAAAAAAAATCAGTTTCCTACCCAATTAAAAAATAAATAAATAAAAGCTACTGGTTTTCCAGTTACACTGTGCCTTACTGATGTATGTTTCAAAACTTCAACTGAGATGAGCATGAGGTAAATGACAAAAATCATAATGAATAATAATTCCGTAATATATATAGAAAATATATTATGTCATGACAGAAAGGTGTCCTGAAGCAAAAAGGACAGTGCTAGCAAACAATAATGATGGGGCTCCCATCCGCAGGAACGTTTTCAATCCCTTCACAATGTACAGATTTTATTTTTCCAAATTTCTTTCCAAGGTATATTGTTTTTTAGATGACATAGCATGTTTTTGGTTTGTTTGATTGGTTTGGGGTTTTTTGCTAAACCTACGCTGTCATTCAAAAAAAAGATTAATCAGAAAAAGCAAAGTCCCAGGTCTGACTGTCTCAAATCTGCACTTAATTTCTCCTACCAGATAACCAAATGACTAATTATTCTTTTAAGGCATTCCATGAATATTAAAAATACAAGTTTAAGGGAAGGAAAGAGAGAAACTTGCATAAGTAGGTTGTGTTTAGAGCTTGGAGAACCTGCTTACATCCAAATAGGATTTCCACTGATTTTATGAGCAGCATTTCTGTTTTTCAAGAGCCAGTATTAATTAAAACTTAGGTTCAGTTTGTTTCCCATCATAGAAATGTAAATACAGGGCCAGGAGGCCCTGGCAGGACAAAAGGTTTAACCATAAAGACTTTTAGGGTTTGTCCAAATGGATATCCAGAGTCTGTTTGGAGATCACAGCCTATCAGGCAGTTTCTTTGCATGCTCTATCTTGCAGCCATGCCACAGCCACCCCTATGGTACAACCTATTAACAGAAGTTAATTCTAGAAACCAACATTTGGACACCTTGCCTTTACATCAAGCTCCTTTCCATTTTGAGGCAGTATAACACTGATGCCAAAGAACTAAAAGTAAGAACAGGAAACAGTGAAGATCATTGCTGCCAACCATTCTGAGCTGAAGCCGTACAGTAGCCTCATGATTTCTGAGCACGCTACAGAAAGAAGCAGGGTAAAGGCATACTGACATTCAAATAATGTCATAGGAGATTTTAAGGACTCAAAACATCAATTGGTAACAGCCCACTAGTAGTGGAATTCAATAATATCTGAAATACGAAAAAACAAATCATGTTTTGTGTGAAAAAAGCTCAGAAATCAGAAATATACAAAACCCACTTTAATTTGCATGCATATATAGACAAATAAAGCCTCAGTCATTTAGGTGAATGCAGGTACTATTTGTGTATGTGCTTCTGTTCAGGAGCAAGTGAGTCCACTTATCTCAAATATTGCATTTACCACAGCTACATGTGCAATTTCTAAGCACTTCAATGACTAAAAAAAGAACATCGAATTTAGGTAGAAAACTTCTGCTTTTAGATGAGCTCAAGCAATTCCTAATGAAAAACATTCCATATGGTGCGATACGTAGTATCAGATAAAGAGAATGACACCCCTAAGTTGGAGCAGCCTTTGAGAACTTGGCAAGCCTTGTCCATAGCAGGACAGGATGGCAACACTGCAGAAGTTTAAGAGAAGAGAAAGTTGAGCAAAACTGCCTGAATCATTGCCACACTTGGTTACTCCCAATGCAACAAACTTTATTCCTGGGAAAAAAAACCCAAAAACCAAACAAACAAAAAAAAATCCCAACCCACCACACCAAAATGACAGCAAAATCAAAGAAACATTATGTTTCTGAAAGCTGCACAAGCCACAGAAGACAACTCTCAGACTCAGGAGACCCAATGGAAGTAAGGCCACCCTGCAGCCTGCCAGAACAGCCACCCCCCCAACTGCCTGAGACTTGCTCAATGGTCTCATCAAGCACGGAAACAATTTAAATATGAGAGAACACTTCAACCACCTCAGCGTGATTTAAGACGGCTGCCCTAAGGATAGGTTTGTGCTTGTATGGTATAGTGGACACATATCCCTGACTCGACTTGCTGTCTTTTGTTATGGATTATGATAACGACTGACCATTTCCTTGTCAGTCCTGTATTTTTGAACCAAAACACGGGCTGCATATACCCAAATGCTTGAGAACAAATGCAAAAATCTGTACAGCATCCTCTTCAGCATGCCCTCCTGGTATCCTTAGAATGCTTTTACTGACCTGTAACTTACATATGCTACGCTGGAGGCAGCCACTCAGCACTCCAAGGGCTAGATCTAGCCTGCAAGGTAATCTCACCTGGCTTCCAGAAGTGCTGGCTGCTTAGCAGACTAACAAAACCTGTCAAGTTGCTTCTGCATTTGTCATTTCCAGAAAGGTGAAGAAGTGCAAACCCAAGTCAGGGAGGTCAAGATTTTTTTAGCTCAGATGCTGCACCGTACAAACTCGCTCACTAGTCTGGTACCTGAACATCCAGGTAGTAACAGAGATGGCCCCAAGTTGCACTATAAACCGACCATTCCTGTCCTCTGCTGTTGTGAGCACTTGCAAGTGATAGGTGGCTGCTTTGTAACTTACTTGTCTACATACTGTAACTACAGCTTATGGTCTAAAACATGTACAATTTGCTACTATTTAAAACAATAAGCATCTTATCTTATGAAGCACTACCATTTCTGTCTTAATGCATGCATCTACAGGAAAATGGATGACAAAGGAGCCATAGCCGAAGTTATTCCAACTGTTTTTCCTCAAACATCACCAAGCACATTCACATGACTGAGATGCGTTGTGTCTTTCCAGACGGTATAAATATATATTTGTATACTTGGCAGACTTTTGGTGTTTCCAAAAGATTAGAACAGGTGACATTTTCTGCAAAGAGAGAAATTCACACATGTAACAGATGTGCTCTGAAGTAGCACTGTTGTGTTTGTACGCAAGTTATCATGTGTATAAACTGACAATTTAAAAAAAAAAAAAAAATCCTGCTATGACAGGCTAAAGACGACAGCCTAAAGATACAAGTTTCAGGAAAATGTTATCACAAGAGCTTATCCATGAAAGCAAATCCTGTAACTTTTAAGGAATGTTTTCCAGTAATCCTCCAAATAGTTCATTGTCATAGCCCAGAGGAAAAAGATTAACTTTTCCCCATTCTGTTGACCTACTTCATTTCAGTGGAACCTACTACTGAGATGTATCCAAAGACACTGGATAGGTGCTTTGGGTCTCATTAAACGTGTGATGGATCTGTAACCCTTCCTGATTACATCTTTCCTTAAGACTGTCTACGCTCTGTTAAAATAAGAACAGCCTTCTCCTTTGGTTGGAAGTATCAACATCTGAGCTAGATGTCCAAATGAAAAACGTGCCCCCAGCATCTTTTAAGAATTTGTGTGTCATTTTCACCTTCCCCTTCCCTCCCTCACTGAAGTTGTGACTTTGCTTTAGGATTCTAGCACAGAGCTACAGCTACAAAGCAAATGAAGTTCTGGCATACACAGTCAAATGAAAGGGATAGTTTGGCACCTCAGAACATATGAACACACGTCTAATTTACATCTAATTTAAATCCTCAGCATACCAAAGTTATTTAGAATATATGCCAGTCAGCTCCTACAACACTAGAAACAAATTATTTATTATGTGCTATGCAGGTTCATTATATTGATTTAAAACTAATTTTAAGACATACTTTAAATTATTATTAAACAGTGAAAATAACACAGATTGTCAAAGGTACTGTGAAAATAACAGTTTTTTAGGAATGTTGTGTAAAACATCACTCTTCAAAGACAGGCAACTTGTGCAATGAACACTGGGAGAGCACACAGATCCAGCATGTTCTAGATGAAGTTCCTATTTAAATGCAGAGCTAATGTTGATATTCTTTATGTAATTCTGCACTGTATGTATATATACATGGACTTTTAAACAATTGCAGAAGCTTACTTAAGAGGGACAGTAACACTTGAAAAATCTGTTTACAGGAACACTACAAAAAAGTAAATTTTATTGGTGGTAAATATTTGTTAGCAATAAAGTACATAGCATAGCTAGTGCAACTGCAAAATTATAGCTGAAAAGCTAACAGAGTAGTAGTTACTTCATCTACATAACAAAACTAGAGCACCAGTCTTTAAAAGGCCCTAAACCCATGGATTGTCAGCACAACAGTGAATACAGCTATCCATACTGACGGGACATCGGAGGTATACCCTCATCTCCCCTAAAAAAGGACAAGAGAAATAGCTAAAGCCAAAGTCCTAAGACAAAAATGAATGAGAAATCTATATACTCTATTACGTTATTGCTGAAGAAAATTCCCAACCTCTGTAACTACAGCTTCAATACAGTTCATATTTTGGCAGTGAATACACAGTCTCTCTTACAGAAGCTCTATAATTTCCAATGAAAATTACGCAGCACTGGTACACCGAAGCATATAGGCTTAAAGTGAACTGAGGCAGAAAAGAATTAAGAAGGAAGTAAGATTAATGCAAGGGTTACTCAATACTCATACGTAGTATTAATCTTGTGTGAAAACAATTATATTAAAATAAAACTGCTCTAAATTATTTTCTGTATGTTTGTTCAATTAATAGTTTTGGGAAAGCAAGCTATTCATCTCATCCTAGCACCACTATATTATTTACTGGGAATTACTTTTTAGGCACCCGTGCCTGGTAAAAATTAAACCAAAAATATTACGGTGTGTGAAGCTTTACGAATGTCAAGCACTTGCCCTTCCAGTCCAATATCTTATCTTATGACTGTTTAGAAGGGAACAAATATAACCAGGATGCTATACAATTATTTATGAAAGCTCAAGGGCTTTTGCAGTTTATATTTTTTTTCCCTCTTTTAATTACATCATTCTGAGTTAATAATTTAAAACACAATTCAAGCAGATAAAGCTAGTGACATTTCAGCTCCTCCATAGAATATGCCTGTATGTGGCTTGGTTTACTATGTCTGAAGTTACTTAAAGTAGTTGTGTAACTATTTCAGCAAAAGAACACCACCACCTATGAATTCTGGAAGCTCTGGTAAGTCTCTTCCACAACTACAAAATGTACCATAAAACAACCCAGCACATACCTCCTCTAAGTAAGCCAAGTTCCACTAAATTCAGTAGATTGTGGTATCTCATTTTAAACCATCTCATAACTTGTTCCAGCTTTTACTGAATATCATTGATTCAACTAGAAAAAGAAAAAAATTCTAAAATAATAGAGACAAATCACTAAAAATAATTCCTCTGACTCAGCAGCCACAAACTTTCCTCCCTAATGGCGCTGAATTTCCTATGAGAACTGAGGACCAGTTCTCTCCCCAGCTAATGGCTGGAGCTGGGCTGACAGTATTTTGAAGGACTCAGGAATAAGTCTTTACCCTTGTGACTGACTAACAGTTAGGGGGGGAAATTATTCAAAAAGAGTCATAGCCTAGGAATATAGGGCTGTACACACATAATGGCTTTGAATGTCAGGGTAAGACAGACAATGAAAAATAGCAGAGCCACTGCGCAGGGCGGGCTAGAGAAAAGGAGCACAGCCCAGGCACAAAGATGAGAACTTGTTCCACACAAAGCGGACGTTAAAGCCATTCCCATGCTTGACTCAGCCTGAAATTTGGCTATTAAGTCTTTAGCACAACCAAAGCCATTTGGGAGAATCAGCTGTGGAGCCAAAAGAAATCTAATCTGAAATCAGGGCAAGGCGGATGCATAACACTGTAACCATGAAGAAAAGAAAAAGAAAAAAGACGACAAAAATATCAGTGTTTGTTGGTTGTTGTTTTTTGTTTGTTTAAAATCTCTGCTAGCAGATTTTTTATTTTAATTCTTTGTTTTTATTTATTTACAATCATCTCTAGTAGAAGAAAAAATTTCAAGGTTTTACAATTTAGAGGTTTCTAGCAACAGGCTGAATTTTCTATTGTTTAAAGGCCAGTTTGTGAGAACTAACAGTTTCAACAGCCTAAAAGGTAAAAGCATTAGAAGGTTCATGCTAAACTGGGCCCAGTAATAAAATACTGACCCTTCTGAAGATAAGCCATTAAAATAACAGGAAAAAAACCTGCAAGTGTTTATCACCTCTTCACTTTTAAGTTATCTACATTTTAGTCAACAGCACCCCTCTGATATTATCAATGATGGATTAATCTTAATCCTCTATGCATGAGAATTTATATCAGGTTTGTTTTGGCATGTCCCTTTCGCATGTTCAAAAAATCTGGCACTTAAGGGAAGTTGAAAGAGTTGGAAACACAGAAAAGAAAAGCCAGTACTGGACCAAGTCAGCTCACATAAAAAAATCAAAATAGAACTTTTACTGTAGAAATAAGTTTTAAAAATAAATTCACTCAAAAAAAGAAAAAAAAAAAAAAAAAAAGGACTGAAAGGTCAAGCAGCAGAGGCTAACTCAACCATATTAGACTTCAGATTCACGACCAATCCCAATCGTGCGGTGGTTTCACAAAATAGAAATGAGCCACTGCACAACCAAGCCCATAATGAAGATGCTGGAACTTCCTGCTTAGTCTGCTAGGACATGCTGCAGGCTAGGCAAACAGTCTACCTTTTTCTCACCACAGCAGCCAACATCATCTTTGAGCCACTGTTCATGCAAGTCTAGCAAGAAATGGGTACGTGTTTCTAGCTGAAATAGCCCTGTGCATACGCCAGAATGACAGCGAGACTGTATATACATAAGGCAAAGGCATCTGCCCTCAGTTTTCAAATGAACTATTTGCTACCACTCCAGGTGTAGATATCCTTACACAACACTTGTACAACCCTAAAAGAATGGTAATAATGAGTATTAATTTGTTTATTAAACAATCAAAATATCTTAACATATAGTGCACACATACTAAGTGATAATACTATTCAGAAGAATGCAAGCTTTCCTTTAAACAGAAATTAGCTGTATTCATCACTACCAGGAAAACTGAGGCCACAACTAGAAAAAAGACCCCAAACACAATGACATCTGCCTGCGTGCCTGTTCGTCACCGAACAATTTAATGTTATAACTCGACAGTTCAAAAAGATACTGTTTCTCTGCCTACAGTTTTAGCAGAAACTGTCAAGAAATGCTTACTGCGTTTGTAAAACTCAGTAAGAGTTTTAAAGCCTTTCCTAACCCCGGAGGGAGCAGTCTCCCTACGCAGCTTGTCTGACAACTTCTACAGCTCTGAAAGTTTTCTGGCTTCAACATGTTTCTAGTCCACTAAGAATAAAACTTTTAGAATTGGTCTAAATACAAATTATACACAACTGTTATAATTCCCAGGTAATATACTAAATAAATAGGCATTTTTCTTACGAACTCCAAAGGTCTGATTTGTTCCACCACACTGCCACAAAATCAAGGACCTCTGCTGAATAACTCTGCCATACACACTGTTATTAGAAGGTGTTAGACACAGGGTGTGTTAAGGACAGCCTTACTTCAATGGACATATCCTTGTGTTTCCAACTACTTTTTCTTCCAGGTTCTTCAAACTGCACAATTTCGTAGTACTCCAGATTGACAGAGATGTGTTTCATGTATTCACGGCTGGGAGGACGAAGTCCCTGCTTTGTCAAGTTAGCTTTTTCAAAAGCCAATTCATAGAATAGTTGTTCCAAGAATGTCATAAAAAGGTCTTGACCTCTGGCAGAAACTATTTGTAACAGCATGAATCCCATGCTAAAAGTTTTCTGAGAGGATCTCCCTGGATGTCAAAAAGAACTATTTTAAATCTTTCATTATTTCTACTAAAGTAAATAAATAAAACCAAGAAACACACACACCCCGACACCACCACCACTCAAAAAAACCCCCACAATACCTGTTTTCATATACCAGACTTAAATGTAAGGATAGTAGCTTCCATCAAATGCCTTCTCCACTCTGCCACCTGAATGGCCTGCCCAGTGCCAGCATTTCAAATCTAGAGCATGCAGTTAAATCAGGGCTTACAATTTTCTGTTACCTCTGCCTTTACTCATAGGTTAAAACCAGTCCTTAATAAGTACCGATACATGTACAACAGTTTGTATACATGTGTATTTGTATACATGCACACACACAAATGTAGTATGTGTTAGTATCACCCATTGTATGGAAGGCCGCTTAAAACACGAAGAGAATTTCTACTTTAAGTATCATGGTACAGAAACAGGTGTGTCAAGACTTTCTGCTTTAGTAGGTTATTGGGATGACTTTTTACCAGTGACAGAAAGCTGCTTTACCATATTATTCTGTCAGTCACTTTAGGATTCAACAGCTAGAAGACTGAATATGTGCTTTGGTTGTTTGGGTTTTTTTTTCAGAAAAAGTAGAAGAAAGAATAAATTCTACCTTCTGCTTACAATTACTTCAGTGAAAGAATGCCTAAGCTACTGAACATTACTAGTTAGTATATAAACAACTATTACCCGTTTAACAAAATCACTGAAGTAATTCCAACTTTGCCTTGAACTTCCAAAAAGCAAGATGTACACGTATGGTCGAATTAGTTCAGTTACTCAGAAGTCACTGGAGTAATACCAAAGATAGATTTGGCCCATTATCTACCTGCACAGCACAAATGAATAATGCAAATTTGTATGCAAAGGACCATGAAGTATCTTGGCTTAGCAGTGCATTTAAAATGTATCACTAACTTTCAGCTTCTTGAAATATTTATCAACCACAGGAGGTTCCACCCAGAGCACACTCTATTAGGGACTCACTGATTATTTATTTTTTTTTTTTTTCTACACCTGACTCAGAGGACTTTAAAAAACGAGACTGGAATTAACTGCTAAAACAACTTCAGATACTGTTCTGTCACCACAGGCTTCACGAGCCTCTTCCTAACTGTTTGTAAGTCTCTTCCATGTTCCTCCCACAGCCAAGACTAATTGGGGTCTTTACACAGCCCACCTCGAAGGGGATAAGAGGAAGGTAAGAAATTTCTGGACACTTGACTTCAGAAGCCAGTAAAATTAAATTGCATGCCATTAGAAAGCTACAGAAAGAATCCTCATTAACAAGCATGCTTTAAGACACCACAGTCACCTCAGAAGTATCACATAACAAGCTAAGCTGTCCTATTAAAATCAGTCTCATGGTACACGCTAGTTAACATGATTAGTTGGATCAACTAGGAACAAGCTTGAATCAATCACACAAAGCATTTAAACTACTGAGTGCCAGCCAAACATTAGTTTTACTAAACTCTTTTTTTAAAATAAAATTAGTTCCTAACCTTGAAGTAATTAAAACAGTTTTATTGGTCTGTTAAAGGCCAGAACATCTGAAGTAAGATTTTTTTTTTCATCCTAAATACTCTGGAATAAACAAACAAAAAAACAACAAACCCAAACTATAAAAAAGCCTTTAGTTTAAGATTGAGCAGTTAAACTGGTTTCATCTAGAAAATCTTTTGTTTCCAATTTTCACTAATAAAAACTAACAGTTATGGTTATATCAGAAGATAATTCCCTGATTCATTATGCACTTCAGGAGGGTACATGCTTATTCATCTAACTGACAAATGCAATCACCTAGTAAACAGTATTAATCCACAATACATATTCCTGCGGTGTCTTGAGTCAGGAATAAATAAAACCTATCTGCTCTAAAACCCTTCCTCCCCCCCCCCCCCATCCCCTTTTTTTTTTTTAGGAAGTACTAGACACAGAGGGTGTGCGTGTGTGTTTTACATTTTAGATATTTCACTTTAATTCAAACAAGTAAATAAAATGTTACTTTAACAGGCATACAGATCTGTTTTGGAAAACACTGTTGGGACTTTTACACATAACTGACCTCCACATTAATTTATTTAATCCCTTGAACAGTCGGTCACATTTCCATGGGACCTGAGCAGCACCGGATGAAACTAGAAGGTCATAACCATGCATCACTTTCACTAATCTTCTATAATGAATTTCAAATTAGCTGAACCATTACGAAAAAAAAAAAAAAATCTACCTGAAAAGCTTAGTAAAGACTTAAATGTTAAACATAGGCAAAACCCATTCTCACCTATTGAAGATTCTACTCTAAAAAAAATACCACTACAGTTGAATACATAGTATTTCTCAAGAACACTTTCTAGGGTAAAAGTACAAAGCAACAGGTCTGGAAGCTCAAAGCATGCATCTACAAAAATACATTTTTGCACAAGGAAGATGAGCCTGGTAAATTATTTTATCTCAGTGGAATTAGTAATTTCCTTAAATCTTTGCTTTAGGCAATCTGAAACAAGAAGTAACAACAATGAGATAAAATGTTGCTGAATAAGGACGTAAAGCATTTTGGGAAAACAAGACACTTTCACTGAAAAGTAACATTTACCTTCTTGCTTTTAATGGACTTTAAAGTATCCATTTCTCTCCCTCTTTCTGAGCCGAGAACTCCGTTTAAAAACAAAACCACACGCACACACACACACAAACCCAAACAAAAAGACCCAACACCAAGACCTACCAGGCACAAGTCAGACAGCTTTCCACAGGGACTTCAGAACCCAGCATCGCACTCACTGCCCATATGCCCTCGTGCACGCAGATTTAAAGCATCTTGAGGTCCAAAAATATTTCCAAAGCCATTCAGAAGCGGCGTTTAAAAGAAGTTACACACCTTTTCACCAAAGCTCTCATTTAACCTCAAACAAAGTACAAAGCAGCCCCCAACAAGTGATCCATCTTTAACTCTTTTACCTTTGTTGCTCACTTGTAAATTAATCCCCTTAATCACTTCAGCACTGGCTCTGGGGAGTCCTCAAAGCTGAGCTGACTTGCTCTCCTCTCCGGAGCAGCAGCTCAGGCAGGGCTGGTCACTTTTTTATTATTATTATTATTATTATTATTATTATTATTTTCCTCCCTCCTTGTACCACTTACGAAAAGAAACTTGCAAAAAACATTAGCCTGCGAAGGCTGCCGGCCATTCCGAACGCTGGGAAAGGCAGCAGCCGGGACACCAGCACCCGTCCCCTCCGCCGCTGCCCTGCCTCCCAGGCGCGGGGGCAGACGGCGGGGCCGGGGGCGGGCAGGGCCGGGGGTGGGGGGTGGGGGGGACGCAGCGGCGGCGGGGCCGGGGGGCGGGCAGGGCCGGTGGGGGGGGGGCGCGGCGGCGGCGGGGCCGGGGGGCGGGCAGGGCCGGTGGGGGGGGGGCGCGGCGGCGGCGGCGGCGGGGCCGGGGGCGGGCAGCTGCCGCTGGCCCAGCGGGGCAGGCCGGGCGGGGCAGGCGCGCTCCGCCGGGCACAAAGGTCTCCATGGCAACGGCGGGCCGAGCCCCCCATCGCCCTCATTCAGCAACACCTCATCGCCGGCCCCGCCCACCCCCGCCACCCCGCGCTGCACGCGCGCTGGCTGGGACCGCCCCCCCCCCCCCCCCCCCCTACCACCCAGAAAATAAAACCAAAAAAAACCACAAAAAAAGACCAAAAAACCCCCACCCAAACCAAACCACTCTCAGTGATCGCGACAAGGGTGGCAGGGGAACACCCCCGCAGACGCGGGGCCGCGACCCCGCCTCACAGCACCAGCAACAACGGCCGTTCAAACGCAGGCCGGGCGGCACTGGCACCGAGCCCGGCAGATGCCGCCCCCCTGCCCCTGGCCCAGCCAGGCATTTCCAGCGTTTTCTCTTTCTTTTTTTTTCTTTTTTTTTTTTTTTTTTCCTTCCAGAGTGCAGATCAATCTTCATACATGTCCGTATTTATTTAGGTTGATCTAACTGAGAGTAGAAGTCGATATGCTACAGCAGAATCTCAGCACAGCATAACTTCACGCTGAATTAATTAAAGCTCACAATCTTCAGCTTATCAGTCTCCTATACAAAACATTGCAACTTGGGGTATAGTTGGTTTTGTAAAAAAATATTTTTCTTTTAAACTTCTGCTTTGCAGCCTGTATGACCTGAAGCTCTGACACTTGTTTTAAATACACAGGCATCTAGAAATTAAAACTTAACAGATGCTCACATTTTTGGAGGTGCGTACAGCAGTAAAGGGCAAGGTTACAGCTGAGGGCTAAGTGCCTGGCCTGGCCTCCAGCAGGGACAACCCCAAGGCTCCACCACACGTTCCATGTTAACTTTGCCTACAGGGTCACCTCCGCTGAATGCTGCCAGGCTCCTTGCACACCCTGAAGTCTCAGAGGTCTTGGGTCTAGGATCAAGATGCCAAAGGTGGAAATGAGGCTCAAGCAATATTCACGACAAATTCTTACAGACCCCTGCAAGGCCCCCGTAGATGTAATTATGCCTGTTGAAGAACGCTATTGCTCTTTGGTGCAGTCCAAATGTTTAAGTAATTCAATTATTCTGCTGAAGTCTGGAAGACTTGCTTCTGAGGATTTCTTGCTAAAATGCCTTACTCATTCCGTGCATTTCAGATGAGCAACACCTCTGTGATCGCTACACCAGAGGAAAACAACTGTTTATTTTGTATACAAAGATTCTGCCAGGAAAAATAGCCTTCCCTTTTACCTAAGTAAGACCTTCATATGCAAACATTTCATGTGAATAAACTGTCAGCTTAGGCTCTCCAAAATAAGCCCTTCCCTAATCGAAGTTTTTAATGAAACTAAACGTGATTGTTACACCCATTTTAATTAAAAAAAAAAAAATAATAAATCACAGCACACAGCCTTCATTATTTGCTGCTAACATTCAGGCAAAAGGCTGAAGGCCTGGACTGAAGGTGTGCATTTCAGCCTTTTCTTTAAATTCCATATTCAGCCCAGATTTTGAAGAAATGTCTCCTTTCTGCTTCTTACAAAGAGCCGCCCCCTTTTCTGAACCATCATGACCACGTACCTAACACCCACTATCATTAATATTTACCATTAATGATTGGGACTTGTAAAATTTCAGCGCACATTTCAGTAGTCTTCTCTCGAAATGTCACAGTGAAGCTGAGGTCAGTTTTTCTTGATTTGATAGGACACAGTATACACACTGCAGAACAAAGAACGACATTTCAGGGTCTGAAGGGAAAAAAAACACCGACTCAGCTCCTACCAACCTTCCCTGGGTTTATCCACGCTCTCTGGGGCAGACAAAAGCACAGGGGTTGCCCTCAAATCCACCCCAAAAGGGGACAGAGGGAAGAACCAGGAAGCACAGGTTCAAAGGTTTAGCATTAGAAACCTACACTAAACATCTGCTGAGGCCAATGCAATAATAATAATAATAATAATAATTTTCAAAAGGATGCAATTGGCTGCTTCACCCAGAAACTTTTCTAAGGGTAAACCCGACAGGTAAATATATTTCTAAAATTTCAAGAAAGTAAAATGTTGCTGGGGGCAATAGATAGAAAATTATAATGTAAAGCTTTCAGTTCCTGAATGGCAAACCTACTAGATTCCTTGAAACTCTGCCAAGCTGTGTCATTTAAGGAAAGCAATGCAAAAATTTATTGTTATTCTCCATGGCTGCCTAGGATGTAGAAGGAAGAGTGTTTATGATAAATTAAAGGTCACAAATAAATGGCAATTTAATAGAAATAAATCTACTCCACATGAAATAGTATCTCCAAGGGGTAATTAATTACACAGCAGTCTGAGTGTGTTCTCCTTTACTGAAATATTGTGAACGGCCATCCTGTTTCATTTCAGTGTGCTAATATGCATCACCATCTCAGGAAAGTTGTATTGAAAAAGTAAGAAAACAGGCACGATGAAGTTATAGATATTGCAGCAGTGCACAACACACTCCATTTTGCAGTATATTTAATAGAGAAATTTAACCTCACGATAAAATTCAAAGGGATTTCGTTCTCATTGCCAAGATCAATGACTGGTATTAAAATGGATTCCCACATATTCATGAAATAGTTGTTCAATAATTTGACATTTGTACAGATTGCTATGTTTATATAAAGGGACCCTACCTTATAAAACTGATTGATGAAAGTGGAAGAAAACTATTTTCATCCCAAACCCATACACTCTTCCTGTCGTTTGAGCATGTACTTTTTCTGAATCGAAAAAATTCCTATACACTTTGAATTGATCAAATCCTGTTTGACTTACTATAAGCTAAAGCTGTGCAAACTTTGAGAGTTTGGACAGGGAGAAGTAGAAGGGAATCCTAAAATGTATTTTAGGCTTTCCAGTAATACTTACTCAGGGAAAATTGCCTTTAGGTTGGTACACTGAGAAAGGTTAGGTGAAGATTTTTTCTATTGCTTATGCAGCACATGAATGCTATATCTGAACCACAATTCTGTGTATGTATGCTAACAGCCACCACCTCACTTTAATCTACATAAATGCGCATTCCCATCCTTGTCACACTGGTCCTTCAAGGATCAAGAGTGTAGCAACACTAAGTAGATTCTTTGTAATTTGAATGAAAAACATCAATACTGAAATCTGTGCTTTTCAGAAGAGATAAATGTGTAAACATTTCACGGCAGCTTTATTAAGGTCAGAGTTAAGGGTTAACTTGTGCTCTCCTCAATGTGTATAGTGTGCCAACAGGATGCATGAACAGGATAAGTTGCTGTGCAAAGCAGAAATAAGATTATTTTATTTAAAGTCACACAAATATTTACTGGATTAATTTGGTAGTGGTTTCTATACTGGGTTGTGTTTTCCTCCTACTAAATCTTTTCTAGGGCACATTTAGCTGTTCCTTTGCTTGAAAATCCATGCATACTCAGACAGAGATTACTCCAGAATCTTTCCCTTTTCTCTACTAACATTTCATGGTTTGTGACATTAAAGTCACCACGAAATAGTACTGCAAAACCTCAGACGATTTTCAGAAGCTCAGGCCTGTGTCACAGTCTTTTACTGTGTTTTACTCATGCTTCAGCCTTGACTTGGTAACACCGTGGGGAAGACCACTCTAGAAGAACAAGTATGGGTTTTGTGTGATACTGTGGCTCTGCAGATCCCTCCAGTTTCTCTTCCATGACATATTCAGCTCAGGCAAACAGTGTAAACAGGGAATTTTGTTCTTGCATAATGAATGAAGAAAGCTCTTCTCCCCATCTGAACAGACAGTAGTATATACCACTTTCCTCCACCAACTTTTGCTCTTTATGTTCTGCAACACTAATGAAGAGCAGAATTCTTTTAAAAAACAAACAAACAAACAAAAAACAAACCACAAAAAAACCCACCTATTACAGGCCACAGAGTCTTTAAGACTTACTTTGTTTCATTGTGGGTGGGAATAACCAACTCAGTAACATTAAGAAAGAAGACAACATAGCCAAGCACTTGAGTATTTGCTAACCAGCTTTGTTAGAAGAGCTACCAAGACATATCCTACCATATTTCATCATACCTCTAAGTATTTCTGAATGTTTTTCAACACCTAGCAAGAATTTTGCAAAATGTGAGCCACTTTTAAGTCAGACAGTAGAAAAAACAATTTTAGGAGGACTGGACACTTCCATGACTTCCTGGAAACCAGAAGTAAAACACACTCTGATTCTAGTAGGAACTGACTTAGGTCACTAGAATTACCGTGGAGAGCTAACGCTTGTGGACGTACTGTACTTAAATCTCAACTAATTGAGTTAATAGTGGTTTCTCCCTGCTACAAAAGGATTTTCTGGACACACTGTTCAGAAAATGTTTGAAAATGAAGATTTGCAATTTAAAAAGTTCATTGGGAGTTTCTTACCAGATTTCTAAGAGATACACAGTTTAATTTAATTGTATCTCATGACTTCTGTTTTAAAAGTCTGGTTACCCCTCACAACAATCAAATCTAGAAGGGTGATCTGCTGGGGCAGCGTGATAAAGTCAAACACTGAAAATACAGGTGAATTCAGGGGTATGGTGTGGGGTGGGGGTGGGGGGTAAGATATTGCCTTTTGCCAAAATCTACATTTATAAACAAAACAGCTTTTCTCATTTCAGCTGTTTTCCCACTGCGGAGCTTGTGCTTGTAGTACCTGAGAGTTTTCTTCTATTCCTTTTTTTGTGCTGATTGTTTTAAAAGCAGTATGAAACATCTTACAACAGTTTTGCTATGAGATAGGTACACTAACATGTCCATTTGCAATATGAAAACACTTTCCCAACAACGTTCAGCCAGCTTCAATTTCAGAACTGGTAATCTAGAGGCAAGTATGTTTTCTCATTCCTAGACTGACAAGCAGTTCCTTTTATAGGGTTGCTAAATACCTCTCATACTGACGGAAATGACCACCAAACCCTTAAAGGAGAGTTACATTAGTGGAAATGGCAAGCACTTGCCACAATGAAACCTGCAGGTGTCTGACAATGACAGAGCTATGGGAAGACTGGTAAAATGCACAGATGTTAGAATCACTTAATATGACACATTTTAGCTTTATTCTTGGTAATGTACTTGGCTTCCACCTAATTTCTGATACCTGTGATTTTTAGATTATACAGAATAGTTACTTCTGCTGTTGTACATATTTTCAAGTATTAGTGGAAAGTAAAGAAGATATTTTGTGCTGCCAGCCTTGGGGACTTGTATCTCCTATTGTCCTTTCCTAGCTGAAGTTAGAATTACTCTTTTAAATTTTTCCCTTGTCCCTGTACAAAAGAGACTGTTCATGCACTCACTTCTCACCCTCCTATGAATGCTAAAAAAATAGAAGAAATCCATTCTGGATAAACTCTGCAAACGTCAGTGGAAACTCTACCTGACAGGCATGCTGAAGGTACTCCCAGATTTGCAGAGAACATGGATGTCTGCAACATCACCTGGTCTGTGCATGCAGAGCCTTGCAACAGAAAGCAGTTCTGAGCACTGTATTAAAGAAAGAGAGGTAGCATGGGTAAAAAAAGGGCAAAAAAACTCCCAAAGTAGGCTATTTCAAATCGTGAAAACTGCTTATTTCTTTCTGTTCTTGACGTCAACAGCCTGCCGGTCACACTGGCAATACAGAACCATGGAAAACCAAATTAATGACATGTTCGGTTGTATACAATCTTCAGAAGCCTGAGTAACGTGTGCAATTTTCTCTTCAAATGTAGGATTTTTCCAGTTAAAAATTATTCTTCAAATAAAGGAAACCTCAAAGTTGCTTTATTTAATACCAAAGTAAGTCCAAGTGAAAAAACGGTATATCAGAAAAAAGATTTAAATCAATACTGCAACTAATAAATTGAATGTGAAAATGTGTTATTACAGCTGTGTACTCCATTGCTGGTGTAGCGATCAGTGACAGAAATAATTCACCACCACAACACAAAACGATGTCTGTAACCCAGTTTCACTTGCTACATCTTGTATGATGTATACAAATGTCAGGCAAAGTTCAACATCTGTGACGCTGAAGCTTTGTAATAGTCAAACATTATGATGGGTTTTCTATCAAACTAAAAAGAGTTCAAGAACCAAAGGGGTACTTTGAATCCACAGAACAAGCACACACACTGTTGTGTGTCATACCCAGTCTTACACAGTGTCACTTCTTCAGCCTCCGAGTCACTTTTAACAAGTAGAATGCTTTTTAAGTCCGACTTTCTGTCACAAGGCAAAGAAGAAACATATCCTTTTATCTGAAAATTCATCTCTGACCAGGAATAAAGACTTACTGGTCACAACAAGTTATTTTTCTTCTTTCTGAATATAAAAATACTCAACTGGTCTGGTAACGTGAGGCTGCTACCTGTTCCCCAAAAGATCTTGAAGTTATGCTTTTCACTAAAAAGCATGATGTGATACAGAGGATGAGAGCAAATGTTATACTTTGTATGGAAAACAAAGATTTGGGTTTTCAAGCAGACCAGAATATAAACAGGTCAGGTGCTAGTAACCAAAATAAAAACGTAACAGAAATCCATACAAGGAGTGAAGAATATTGACAAACACACTTTTCACTAGAAAAGACATTTTGCATCAATTTTTTAATTAAGAAAATCAATCAGAAGTCAAGATATACTGAAAGCAGCATCAGGAAGCGGCAGAAGTTAAGCTCAACAGAGAGAAGCTGTGCAATCAATTCGACCTTTTGTCAAGACACTGTACCAGCTCTGCAGAAATGGGATATTAAGCAAATAGCCATAAAACAGGTTGAATTATTTAGCAAGGGTGGGACTTCTAAATCATCCTAGGCTACGACCTACCTGTGTCAGCGAATCCAGCAGCACTGGAAAAAACAGTCTCCCAGGATGCAGCCGTGGTTTGATGGGAGGGCAAAAATAAGGAGAAGCCCTTCAGGAAACCCAAAGTCTGTGTTTCATTCAATTAGCAAGCAGATGTAACTAAAATTTTATAGCAAAAATAAAAGTGTAAGGGAGTAAAAAAAAAAAAAAAAGCTGTTTCAGGCTTCTCTTTTTGATAGTTTCAAAACTCCACTTCTTGAAAATAGCTGTATGCTGCTGATTTATTTTTTTTCATGTATATTTAAAATGGACATTAGGAAATCACTGGGCATAGACATAACGTTAATAACTTCTCTTTTTTCATGCAAAATTTCCTTGATAGCTTGGCATATAGTTAATCACTTTCTTAAACTGAGTGCACCCCAACACAGTGGACCTAATTTTTCAATCTGTCAGCCAGAATTTGTCATTAGCAAACTTTACAAAACAGATTAGATTTTTTTCTCAGGCTTGTGACTTGGCAATGGGCTGAAGAAAATGTGTATTTCCATCAAGATTAATAAGTAATTATTAGTTGAGATTAACCTGTTATATAGATTTAATGGATTTCTGTATTGGCTGGGGAAGTTCTCAGAATAAATTGACAAATGATTACCACAAATGAACACAAGGTAACCTGATTGGAAGGAGTCATGGAGGATGATGGAGAAAAGGAGAACAGATAAAAAGCAGGGAGTGAATCTCATGTTCAGAAAGATATCTGAGGCATTGATACTAACAGAAAAGAGAGAGGCACTCGTTAATGGCTGCACCCACCATTCCTTTTGGGGTGACAGGCACATTAACCTTCACTTGTTACAGCAATAATACCAGGTGCAAAATAAATCTATTTCAGAGAATTCTTTGAGACAATCATGACTGCTTGGCTACTGGATTTTAGTTTAGGCTTTTAATCAGATAAAGGCAGAGGTGGTGGTTTGTTTTTTTTTCCTCCAAACAGCACACAGTGAACCTGTTTCGTAAGTTTTATTAAGAATATAATGGTTTTGTAGAACAAGAAGATATGGAAGTATGATCATATGCTTTCAGGGCAAATATTTAAGGCCTCAAATTCCATTTGTAGAACATTTTTTGAAAAATATTTACTGCAAAAAACCAAGGAACACTGTTATGCACTCCTGAGAGAAAGCAACTTGGACAGTGATTAACAGACCAATTAAGTGACTTAAACTTCTGCTAACATGCCCTACTCAATCATGCATTCACTCTAATAACTTACCGATGCCACATTTAGATAACATCCTTTCCACACTGTGTCTTCACTCTGCAGCTCCATCTTTTTCCTCATCTCTCCTCAATCTCTCTCTTTATGTTTTCCTTCCCTTTCACTTTTCTTACCTCCCATTCTTTAGGCTAAGTCCAGTTCCCTGAAGAAACAACAAAAAAATCCCAGCAATCCTCTGCAAGCACATTATTCTCTCTACTGGCATGTTGTTTCTCTGCCTGTCCCTCATGCAAACCCAACAAGATTTGGGGGAGAAAAACCACCTACTGACTTTCCTCTACATACTATAGGAGACATCGTTGCTAGTTGCTAATGCTGTAGTAAGCACAAATGGCAGCAGTATATTTTTTTAAAAAAATCCAACTTGCTTTCTAATTGCCTCTTTACATTTCAAAATACGGAACAGGGCAGTTAGCACCCCAAAAAAACCCATGCCCCCAAAGCACCAAACAACTCAATTCAGACTGGTAGCCAGACCTCCCATTTCCCACTCAACAGCAACAGGCTGTAGTGCCAGACCTTCATGGCCCACCAGCAACTCCTACCTGCACCCTTGCCCATGGGCTCAGCAGCTCTAATTTCAGCTCTGTCTGGGGCACCAGTGCTGGCCCCAGCAATGGTCAGGGAGCAGCAAGCCCAGGGCTGCACTAGGAGGAGGGAGAGGGTGCCCACTGCATGGGCAGGGCAGTGTCCTCCCCAAGCAGGGTGCAGCCCTACAGCAATCTCTTTCATTTTTGAAAGGTGACAATACATATCCCTGCCTACATTATCCTTCACCCCACCTTTACCTGCCCCGTCAGCCATGAGTAACTCTGATCTAGTGGATAATTATTTCTCTGTGCACAGAGTGCTCCACCACACTATTTTCTTCTCCCTCTTCACAAATTTCCAGAGATTTTGATCATTGCCTTTTCCCATGGAGAGATGCAAATTTATTGTCTCTTTTCTTTTTTTGGCAACACATTTTGCAAGAGTTTCTGCTTGTGCCCTGACCCATGCTGAGCTGTCTGTCAGCCTTTACACCTTGCCTGTGAGTGCTAAATTCAAAATCTGTTACCAAGCTTTCTGAGTAGCAGCGCTCACGTGACATGTTTATAGCTACCAGTAAACCAAGCTGATATACTGTGTAGAAAACATGAGTGGAAACCATCTAATGATAACAAAGAGACTGTTCAGTCTAAGAACTTACTTTGATATTTAAGACCACATTATCTCTATCAGCCGGAGGACGCGAAGTTACATTATGTTGACCCACATAAGAGCTCAAACTCACCTACACTCAAAATATCTGCTGGGAGTGTTCAAGGAAAGGTAGCAATGCATTTCCCAGGGTGTCTTACTAGACTAAGAAAGCTAACCCTCCTAATGAGAATCTTTTCTGGCTGTATACATTTATCAAAAGAATGGCTAAAATCTTCCCTAACTCATGCCTCTTGAAGCATCTTTAAAATACCTGGAAACAGCCATACCTCAGGGAAGACCGTCTCTTTCACTTGGCCTCCAGGGGAAAAGGGTTGGCTTTTGGGTGTGTTCATAAAACAGTCCATAGGGCATCATTACTATAAATGAAGTGGCCTCCAAGCTTTGCTAGTGGCAGCAGAATTTCTCTCAACTAGGAAGTTACAGACACTACAGCTGAGGGTATGACAGAGAACAGGAGCTCACTGCATGAAGAAAAACAATTATATCTTCCTAAAACAATCCCAAGACATATTCTGCAGGAATTAGATGCCTGCTGCACATTTTTTAAAAAACAACCAAACCCCAAAATAAAACAACAACAACTACAACAGAAAACCCACATAAACTGGTACATGCCATTTTTATTCCACTTATGGACCAGGCTGCATTCCCTGTGACCTAGGGAGAGCAATTCTGCTCTCACTCACATGCGGACATATCCCATATATGTCAGCTGTTTTGGAGAAGAAAAGAGGAACTGATTCTGACAGACCCACACGTTTTAGCATGCAACCTGGCCTTATTTTAACAATAAAAATCAATGCAAATAAACTTTTAAACTCAGAATAAATGATAATGGAAAGAAGTTACACTTGCACATTTTGAAAGGTCTGAAACAGGTAAATGTTTATGCAATGCTGGTATGCATGCATAGCTGCCATATGCATTCTTAGAGCAGAAAGGGTTGCACCCACTTAAATTACCTTTTCCACACTTGAAATCTTTATGCACTAGGTAGGTAAAGATTAATCCATCTTAGAACTTCCAGAATATTATAGCACTTATAGCTGTATGTAGTACAGCTTTCTAGAAGGTAATATATGACAACCACCTCAAAATACCATGTTCTTCGAGACTGCATTAATACAGCAAGATGTACCAAAAGAATCATCAAAAAGTTGTGGGTTTTTAATGGAAAGATTTTTCTCATACTGTGTAAAACAAGCAGACTTCTCAAGCATCTGGAATTTCAAGCAGATGTAAATAAGTGATAATCACAACTGATAATGATGTCCATGTTTCTGCTCCTTCATGTTACCGAAGACAACGAGAGAATGAGGAATAGTTCAGTTAAAAGTCTTTTGCCAGATGTTTAGCAGTAAGTAGTGGAATAAAGTCAGTCTGGCGATTAATTCACGCTACTTCATAAGCCTAAAACATATTACTTAGCCTGTGGGAACATAATTGAAAGCAGTAAGGAGAGCATAGAGCCCAGCAAGGCTATTTCCCCAGCTCCCATAGCCTGTGGAATATTTGCTGTCAGCATTGCTGCAAGAAACCACAAGCAAGGGGTGTTGGAGGTGTGCTTGTTGCCTTGCTCATGGCTAGTCTTTCACTGAGCAGGATGACAACTTGGAAACACCGTCTTAGGTGTCAGCTATATTCCTTAAACCATTCATCAATTCAGAAGCATCATCCTTTTTTGGGGTTCATCATGAGCTCTTAAACATTTTGGGAACCTGAAATCAAAGACTGTGGAACATCATGGAAAAAAACATGAATGAGTAAATCTCGGTCAATGATAAGGGGCAATGACTTTTCTAGGATTTTTGTCTCCTGATGACAGCTGGCAGTATGAACTGAAGGGGCAGGTAAAGAGGTAGGCAGTGTTTAGTACCGAGCACAAGGCCAGCTGCAGAAAGTCCTTGCTTCCTTTGGTTTTCCTGGCTCTCCACGAGAGCAATTTTTCATATTCTGCCTTTTCCAGTTTCTTTCCCCTGTCCCTCACCACTTTTGCTGTTTCTATTAGTGTGTGTCTCTAATTATTTTCCTGCACGCTAAAGTTAAGGGCAACTATGCTTTCCCTTCTCTTAAATGTAAAATAGTATAAAGTTCCTATGGAAGACTGGAGAGCTATCATGAAGTATTTCTTCTTTTTAATTAAGATAAATACTTCACAAACCAATTAAATTTTATGGCACCTAAAAATGCCAGGTAATTTTCCAATTCAAGATTTTGCATAAAACAACCATACTACTGAGTGCCTAATTAAGGAAAAATTGCTATGGCAATGGCAAAGAATTTTTATTTATGGCCCATACATTTTGTCATCTGCCGCTATATCACTGGAGATAGAAGCCTCAAATACCTTCAGAATTTCTTTTGCAATATGGTTTGATTCAGCTAAGTCAAACACCCAAGAGAACAAAAGCTCATAGAAAATAATGTGTGCCATATGTGTCACATTTTTCTCAATGTGAAGATATTTTTAATTCGATGAACTTACTATGATTAAACGCATAAAGTACATGCTAGCCATACCGAGCAATTAAGTGTCAGTAAGGAGCTCTGTTTAAAAGTTAACAGTATTACATGGCCTTGTAATATATATGCACTTATATATTTAGAGAAAATGTATCTGACTATAAATCAAAATACAATGATTCTTTTCTGGAAAAATACACTTTAGAAATGGGAATAAGTTCATAAGACCATTTCCATATATAAAAAAAACCAATACTTTTTTTGTTGAGAACTGAAACAGGCAGGAGTCATACTTCTGAGCTAAAGGAAATCCTGGATTATAAAAATTGTATATTATATGAAGATAAAAGTAACAATAATAAGAACCGTGTATCATCTTGGAGCATAATTAAGAAGAATACATGGAATGCACACAAGATATTTTAAAGTACAAGACTGAACAATGTCACTTCTTTTCAATTCTACCATTATTTTATATTTTTTTAACTAAGTATGTGAAAAAACCAGACACAGTATACAGTACTTTATGTAAGATAGTTGCAATATGACAGAAGTTAGGACTAAACTGTTGTGTAGAACATAGGGGGAAATCACTTTTTGCTACTCTGTTATTCAAAATAATTCTTTAATCTCCAAACACAAAACCCCCATGGTGCCAACAGCCACTATAGGTACTCAAAGGTTAACCTATAGTTTCAACGTTTCAGGGCTCCAGTTGATATTACTAGTGCTGGTCACATCTATCTGTACAGTTCAACAGTTAGGTATCATGGCTAGAATGAGTTACACTTTCCCTTACAGTTACATTAAAAGTTAAAACTTTCATTCTTTCAATGAGAAGGAATTTGGAATGAAATTGTAAAAGGCCAGTTAAGAAAAATAAAGCAAATAATACCATTAAAGTAGCAGACTATTGTCGCGACGGAGGGAAGACACAGTCACTCAATATGAGTGATCAGCAGACTTCGTTTATTGTACCTTACAGTCACCTTTTATGCCTTGTTATAATTAGCTCATACATATTACAAAAGTTAAGCTCATTATTGGTTAGTTGCCTAAATACCAAGCCCGCCCCTAGTTTCTCTTCTGTAGTTATCTGTTCCCACCTGCAACATTCTTTTCCCACCGAAATCTTCCTGTTACTGTGTAACAAGAACAGCCAAAGACAGTGTATTTTTGCTTTACTTCAGATAAGCTGAGAACGATGTGCATTTTTGTCCAGCCAGCTGGACTATGTCTATGTGAACTTTTTCAGCTAGCCAGTTATCCACAGACTATGTTTTCAAATGGATAAACTCGATCAAAATAATTATGGCACAGCACACATTTTCAAAATGGCTGAGATACAAAGAATAGTACTATGAGAGTATGGCACATGCCACGTCAGGCTGTGTCTGTTCAAAGAAAGACCATTTAATTTTTTAAAGAAAGTTACATGGCTTTAGCACTGTAATAGCCTTATGTATTGTATGTTCTGCATCAGCACTCAACCAAAATGGCACTGCCTTGCATTGAATTTTAAACTTATTTTATGGAAGGTTTTTAAAGCCACCAAACCAGAAAATCTGATGTTTGATAAAGGAACAAAGCTTTCCTAGAGCATTAAACCCACCGATGGTAGGTATTTGAGACAGTCTTGGAAAGAAGTATGGCAAAAAATAAAAACCACTTATGTATCTGTCTCTTGCATAGAAAACTTCATTGCTTGAAGTCCAATCACATGAAATAAATAGTAAGAAAGGAAAAGTTTATCTGTATGATGAAAACAGTATTCAAGCCAACATCAAAAGATAAATACTCTGAAGGCAATATTTCCTGAAAAAATGAAGCTTTCCTTTCTTTCACCCTTCCTTTCTCATGGCCTGACCTCAACAACCTTGTTGTTGTTGAGAGTGCTTTCTCACTCTCTCAAAAACAAACACTAAAATACAGCTTCTCCGTATTTACAGGATCAGATGAACACTTGGAAAAACTACAGCAGACATGCAATTTTGAAAATTTGCAACACACAAATTGAAATATTGGTACCCCCATCTTATCCTCTTTTTTATTTCAGAGGCTCTTTCAACCTCTGGTGTGCAACCTATACACACGAATGTTAGTCTGAGAAGGTGAGCTCCAGGTATGAGGGCTTTGGCACATGGCCATTCACCACGCTACAGGTTTTGCACAATGTTTGCTGTTCAAGTTATGAATGAAAGTAAAGACTGAGGTCACAGTAAAGGACAAAGGTAACTGCAACAATCTTAAGAAGTTCTGTGAATTATTCTCACAAGCACATACTTCTAAATTCTTATGATTTCCACATAGTAAAAATCATTTTCATAAGAAAGAGTGAAGCCATGATAATTCCTATGCTGAATGAGGGCCTCTGGCCTCTGTCGGGGGAATAGACAGACATAATTGTGTTATTATTATTTCATTATTACTTCTTGCATCATTCACTTAGCACTGCACTACACAGGGGTTAGCGATACTAACATCTGCAATTGAAAAACAACTTCAGTCCTACCTTTTGAAAGAATGATAGCAGAAAGATTACTTTCAGGATAAATATGTAACTTCAGACCAAGCAGATCTTTTCATTTTTATGAGGGCTTCCATCAGTGATGTGCAATATTTTTCAGTCTTTACATTTTTTCATCCATTAATTTTTGTACTGTCATACTGTGCTTATTATTTCAGAACTCAACATTTAAAGATAAATTTTAAAATGAAAATGGTTACAGTTATCTTGCAAAGTTTTGTTTATTTCACACATCATATTGCCTTAATACTACTTTTTTCCACATTACCTGAGACGTAACTGGGAAACTTGTGTAATATGAGATCTCCATCTATGCACTAACCTCCAGAGCCCTGCTGTAGTCTCAGTCTGACTTCTCTTTACATTGAATGTAATGCCATGTTATGTTGACTTATGAAGATGAATAATGCGGCAGGGCAGACTCCTTTCTGCAGTTTCTACTGACAGTTTTTTTCTTGGTTATTGTATTTGGAGTTGAAGATGGAAAGTAACATAACATTATTAATGATGCTGATGCTTCCAATTGGCATTGCAAGCTTTACGACTGGGGATACTGAGCCAATTTGGACAAAAAGATTGACAGCAAAAATATAGCAATGCATATAGTAATCACAGACACCAAGGGCCATGCTGCCTCAAAGGCTGGTGCTGCTTCCCAGCATGTCCGAGAGCATTTCGTTGCACAGAGTGGGGCAAGAAAGCCATAAAGAAACATTATGGCACTAGCACTAACCCTGATGTAACACAGTACCCCTTTATTTTCCCCCAGAAAGGTTTTGCTACTGTACCAGGAGAACCAGGATACAGCTGGGGGAAAGGAAGAGCATCTGGGACAATGTTACAGCCCTGTATCTTCTGTAGCTGCATACATAGGAGTTGAGAGCCTTGAGATGTTATGTTCGCTGCTGGCAGCAGATATTCTCTCCAGAACTGTCAAAAGACCAAGAGGCTAGAAAGACAAAAAATTAGCCAAAGGCCATCTAGGCCAAATGTCTCCTGGATCCAGCCCCCGATTTCTACATTCAGCTGAAGTCAGATCAAAGATTTAGATTATTTCCAATAGGTATTAATAAAATACTGTAACACTACAAAAATATTCAGAAAATTGTTGAGTATTGCTTCTCTTCAAGCACAAATATCCTGGATTCTAAAGCCATTACTTTTCCTGCACAGCTCCTGTAGTATTTATTCTTGGTGCCATCTATAGATAGTCTTTACTGTAAAAAAGTTAGTCCAGCAAGACAGTGAAAGGCATTATGATCACAGATATTTTTTTTCTAATACAGACACTGTTGGGCTCTTATTAAGCAGAATTAAAATTGCAGTTGTTATTAAGTTACACCCAAGTATGATTTACCTAAACTCAAGACTTCAACTCGTCTTATTTCTTTTCATTTTTATAATTCACTCAAATAGTCATTGAACATTGTTATAATTAAAACTGTAATCTGAGCAGAAAGTCAAGACACAAGACCCAATCTAAAATAGCTATAAAATTTGAAAAACAGTTTCTTCAGTCAGCATACTGTAAAGATGCAGTATTTTGTACAGGCATGGTTAGGCTGATACGAAGGAATAGATACTTTGAAGTTGTACCAAGAAGAACAGGAAAACAAAACCTTCTAATCCCCGCTTCCAAAACTCCTACACAGAAAAAAAATCCTCTTCTTCAGGAAAATGAAGAGAAAAGAAATGCGTTATTAATAGGCCATGAAGAAAGGAGCACAGTAAAACAACTTTAATATATGCAATATTATGTATTGTGTCTCTTGCACACATGTACCATCACGATAACTTAGCTGCTTTATAATGGGGGAGAGACAAGAAAGTTGTTATTGAAGTCTAAATGAAAAACCTCTATTTGCCATAATATTTGCCATTAGAAAAAAAAAGAATGGATTCATGTGCATGTGGGGTATACCAGATTTCAATTTGTTTTATGAAATCAAAAAGCATTACATGTAGAACTAATACCAATTCCATGACATTTCCCCATATTCAGTTCTAGATCATGCTTGCGTTTGGCTCTCAGCTGAGCCAGAGTATTTCCCAAACAATTCTTTTTAGTTTTAAGTTTTAGAAATTACTTGTTTTAAATTATTACTTAGAAGAAACAGTGCAAAGTGCTTTAGCTATGGTATATAGGGCCTACATGAGAAGGAAGAGCTCTTCAGTTGATAGTTCATCTAGGTTCAGCTGAAGAAAAGCAAAACAAATTCAGAAATAAAAACCATGCCTTTAACAATACAGGAAATAATACACTAGAATAACTTCCCAGCATTGTACTGGATTATGCATCAATTCCTAATTTCAGATCGACTGTCTTTCAAAAATTATGCAATAAATCAGCCGCTGCTTTTGAGAAAAACACTAGGATTGTTGGCTGAAATCTTATGTCTTACAAAATGCATAATGGATTATCAGAATGGCCCCCTTTATCCTTACAATCTACTAAAACAAAATCTGAATGGGTAACAGCAGAAACATCAAATGAAGGCAGACGTTTATAATCATAAATACAAGTGGGTAGGAGGACTAAGCAGACAGAAAAGCTTTTTTTACCTCACTTTACACCTTTAGAAGAAGGGGTATCACCCTTAGGATGTCAGTATACTCAATTATGGTATGTGTTCTGAAAGGCACTGATGTAAATAGTAAGGTTTTCATGGAAATGTGTTATCAATTGCATTCAGCCACAAATCATTTAAGATGTGATAGAACTAGAAAGAGAAAGCAAACACGAAAAAAAAAATTGTGTGTGTGGATGTTAACGTTAATACAAAAAGAAAAACTTAACTGATGCGTTCTTTCATATCATAGCCAACAACAAATACCTTTAACGTCTCTTTATTAGAATTGTAACATCTTTGCCAAAGACAGGCAAAGGTGTAAGACATTTTGTTTCCAAATACGGTATAGTGTACACAGTGAATTCTTACAGTTTATATGGTGAACTGTACGACAAGCCTCTACCAACATTTTCATGGCTTCATCAATCCCTGTCAGGTAACGTCCTCTGGCATCCTTCCTATTTACCATCTTTTCCCTGTTTTATATGTACCCCGGAGTCCAGATTATTTAATTAGCCAATAAACACTAGCAGGGAAAGGTTTGCCTATTGCTCCTTTTGACTGTTCAATTGCATGTTATAAACTGATTACTTGTTGCCCAGTGATGCAAACTGATTACCTGATTTAAAGCCCTTAATTAAATAGCCACTCATTAAACCCACAGTTAAATAGAACATGTGATATTTCGTAATTAAAACAAATTGTTGGACAGAATATCTTTTAATTCAATAGATTTATATGATCGCTTAACAGTATATTAAGGGTGAATACAAAAGCAGCACTGTGACTGAGGAGAAAAAGGGATATACCGTATGCTCGAATGGGAAGTAAATATGTAACAACCAATAGCAAGCTGTTATTTATAACAGCTATTAGCATTTTATATCACTTTTAAACTACCTCACTGTTAACTCACTCACTAGGCCCAGTTTCTAATACCTGTATGTGTATGGTGTGTTTCCCATGAGGTGACTTCTGCTCTCTAAATAGAGTATTTGTCTGGGGCTGCCACCTACTATAATTAGAATAAACCAATCCAGATTCTCCTTGTCACAATATAAACAAACACAAAATCATTCCAATTCAACATTGAAGTATTTGATTTTTTTTCCCTTCCTTGATAAACCAGTTTCCTTCCTAGTGTTTTTCCAACATCACCATTTGCTTTTTTAGCTCCAGCGCTGCTTCCTTTCTTTCTCCTCCTGACTAGCAGCACAGATCTTTCCAGTTCCATCCTTGTCACTCAGCCACTGTGATTCTCCATCCTGAACTACTCCATTCCCTTATCCCTAGCTATCTGATGCCAGTCAGGTCATGCTGCTTTTTCAGACAGGCAGCTAGCTCTTTTTATGTCCTCCCAGGACAGTACATGGACCAGTGGGACTAGACTTAAGAGGAGAGACGGAAGGGAGGTGATTTTTCTCACAGCAGGGTAAAAGGTAAGATAAAAACAGCTTACGCAACTCAATACAACAGGAAAAATACCACTATGAAATATCTGGTTACCTTTGCCCAGGATAAATATTAAAAACAACAGCCTCTTTTCAAGGGGAAGAAAAAAGTTATCTTTAAATCACAAGTTTTTTGCTGGTTTATTCTTCAATAGCCCCTTTGCTGCCCTGTTGTACATAGGTAGATTTTAACCCTCTTACAGAATAAATGTGGATCAGGAGTAAGAATTCTGCCAGTTTTCACAGCTGAAGACAGAAAGAAAAAGAAGAGGAAGAAAGTATAACACCTTTCCTCTTCACACTTAAAATCCTCATATTGTAGAGAATAATGACCCAAGAAATTGAAGTATGTTTCAGGTGAATATTTTTTTTTGAGGGCCAAGACCAAAAAAATAAATCTGAATGCAGTATGCCCAACATGTCTTCTGTATAATACAGAGTACTTGTGGTTTTTTAAATTAAAAGCAGACAAATAATTTCCTGGTTGGAAGCTTCTGAATAATGGCACTTTCCTTTATTTTTGAGCTCCTCTGACTTTTTTTTCTTCTGTCAGTTAAAAATAACTTGATAAAAATAACTGTATAAAGAATAACTTCATAAAATGCTTATAGCTTAATCCTCTAATGAGAATTAGCACAGAGTACCAATTTTATTAAAGTGCATTTAAAAATCTTACCTACTTGCTGCTAAAAACTGAGTTATCTTAAAGTCAAGTAAGTGTCAAATTAAATCTCACTTTTATCTTTCAACAGAAGGCTCATGAAGATCTGAAGAGCTGTAAGATTAAGGCAGCATAACTAATAACTAATACAAAAGAAAAATCACATTTGATTTTATTTTCAGGGTATAGTGCTCTATGCACACCATGGAACTGGACTCACATCTTGACCAAAAGTTTTAAGCTCCATTAGCACAGCTGCCTATGCCAGGGCTACAGCCATGACCATGAAAATACAGATCTGAGTAAAGCCACAACCCTATTTGTTATGTGACAGCACCGATGAAATGTTTTTCGCCACTTCTGTAAAAATGAAGGCAATTCACGGACAAACAGTCATGCAGAAAGAGCCCCAGTCAAGAACCCAGTATTTTAAAATAATATTACTAGAATATACTACGCATAATCCATCTTCGCTACTGATAACTACCATTAAGTTGCAGGCATAGTACAACTCCAAACTTAATCAGTCATCATGAAACCTAGTCTTTTCTCACTGTTAACTACAAACATCAGCTGAAAGCCTTTTATTTACAATCTTCCCAAGCAACCTTTCAGCCCCGCTGTTTTACTGATCAAGGAGATACAAATCTGCAGCAATGAGAAATTTGGCTGCCTAGGTATCAGATCTGATGTGAAGTGAGGAGGTTTGTACTCATTTCAGGGGTCCATGTATCTGTTTCTAAGCCATAGTACTTATTTCCACACAAGAAGTGTTCTGAGAATATCCCAGTTTTGCTGGTAATGGCATATATTATTTAATACTCCTGAAATTGTGGCCTGTGATAAATTTAAAAACAACAAAAAAGTCCATTTCTCAAATTAATTTATTCTTGTGTAAGTGCTATGGTAAAAAATGAGTATTTTCCATTAGATAAAAATATAGTCCAGCAGCAATCACTACAGTTCTTGTAACTCCCTCCCCTTTTTTCCCCCAGGAAAAACTGCATGAAGAACCAAGCCAAATGGTAAATGCCGTAGTTGCCAGACCAGACCTGCCCTGACTGACTCCCTGTTCCTTCACTGTACTCCCCACTTTGATCACCCTATGGTTTTTTCCTTTATACCATCATCTTTCTCCCTCTCAGTGCGTCTCTCCATCCAACTACTTCCCCACGCAAATATAATAGGATCATGGAACTTACACAACGCTACTACTATTACTCGTTTGGTGCACCCTTCACGCTATATACGCTTTAACTGAGTGGCCAACAAACGGTTCAGGATGGGATGGGAACTCTTGACTACCTTCTGTCTGCCCAGTACCTAGCATGACAATGTCCATCCTCGATTGCCTGATCAATGTAATGAAGTTTAAGATTACAATTCATGTGGGGTTAAATGATCTCTGTTACGGTAATATCTGAGTATCTAACCATTTTTTATGTATTTCTTCTTACATACCCCATTAAGTAGGGAAGTGTGGAGAACTGGGAAACAGAGAAATTAAGTGCCATAAAGCAGTAACAAAACAAAACAAAATAATCACATAAGCATCTAGTAGCTACTGCCTTGTCAATTGTGTCTCAGCACCAAAATCCATGAGAATCACTGCCTCTTCTCTCAGGATGAAATTCAACCTCTGTATCACCACTATCCTTTTAAGTGCTCCCATTGGTCTCGCTTTTGATGCCATAGCATCTAAAACTCTAAATACAGTATAGTGTATCAGTAACCACTCTGCCTCCAGCTATTTCAATAACTGTCACAACAAATATGGAGAGCAGCTGAATTGACCTACATAACTACTCACTCATACAGTTACTTTATTTTCACAGCATTGCCACAATGGGTTAGCTTGCTGTATTTTAAATCTTTATTTTGTTGAAATAATGACAATCTTTGCATTGTATTTTCATGCATATGCATGTGAAAAAAACCCAGCCTTTGTTATCACAAACGTTTTTAAAAATCTACAGTGCTTTCAGTTTCTGTTCTCCTGAGAGTCTGAAATATGAGTTGCTATTCACATCTGAGGTATCCCTCTCACTGGGTGCAAGTGAAAAATTGCTAATATTTGAGTGCATTAATAAAGATAATTATATTATTTATTAAGAGTATATAGTAACCAACTAAAAGTTACTTAAGTTACCATAAATTTGCCATCATAAAAGAATGATCAGAGTATTTTCATAATATATTAAGAAAAAAATGCCTACAGCATGAAAAAATATCACAAACATCTTTAATGATAACATTGATCTGTTTTCTTCTAGGGACCTGATTTTGAGAGACATACAAGGCTGAAAGTCCAAGACTACAGGCTGGAGCGGGGTTTCTTGTTAAGGTACAAAATGAAATGGTATTATTTCAGTACCAGAAATATTCAACAAAAAACTGTCCAATCTATTTTTAGAAAACAGCATGTATTAAACCCCTGGATTTTGCTTTCCAGAATCTGACCTTTCAAAATCCAAAACGGACTAAAAATGACAGCAATAGAGATTATGAGATACTTCTTTCAGAGATGATAAACCAGATTTGTGATTAAGTTTCAGTTACATTCTACCTAAATTACAATGTAGTATATTTATATGACTAATTCATGAACACCAGTAGAATTTTTTTGTGGTCCAAAAAATTTGAGTTCCTGTAATGGGAACTGATAACATACTTTGTTGCTTAAGAAGGAGCGCCACCATCTTCCCTGCTAGATGAACTTGCAAGAGAAAGCAGCTGAGAAACACAGCAGAACTGAAGAATGACTTAAAAACTAACCCCCACTCCCCCATCTGCACATACAGATCCTCAGAAAATGCTTCCTTTGCACATAAAAAAATAAAATAAATAAATGCTGTTCAAAGCTCTTAAATAAAATAACTCTATCAGAAATTGTTTGGGTCCTTTTCTTTGCCCCCATTCACCAAACCATAGGAAACAAGTTGTTTTAGATGTACTGCTGAACCCTACTAATCCATCCTTTGCAAAAAGTATTTGCTTTTGTATGGTAAGCAAAATGTGTAAATTTGTGTCCTAGAATAGCTAAGCCTCTGGCCTCGTAGGGTGACAGTGGGTCATGAAGGGGTGAAAAACTTGTCTTCACCAAGCGGACCTGCATTTTGACAGTCTGCTGACCATCACCTAAGCTTGTTATATTATTTCAGGATTTCTTACATAACACAGCATAAAAGATGAGCAATCAGCAAGAACTGACTGGAGCAATTTAGCAAACTATTTAAATAACAGACTTTTTAAACGCTCCCAATAAAATTTATCAATCCTGTGTGACTTCATAGCAAAAGCTACAGAACTATAACAGAGACATTGATATTGAAAGTAACAGGACATACTAGGAGTGGGTAACTGTCCAAGCCAGCACATCCTAGCATGGCTGCAAAGGATGACAACACCAATTAAAGGGATCACTCTGTGCACTCTATTAGATAATTATCCAGATAAGGTCAAGGCTCACATTCTCCTCAAGTGCTTTGATAATGGTTTATTACAGCAGCCCATTTCAAGTTACATTAGGCTGACAGCTGGTATATGGAATACATTTCAGCACAGCTGCAAGGAAACAATCGGGAGGTTAATGGGGAGCCCAGCAGTCAGAAAGGCAGGCTTCTCCTCTCCCCGCTTCCTCCGCAAGGGCTCAGAAAGCAGCACATCAGGCTGCGCTTTCTGTGCCACCCCAACAGGATATGCACCCCAGTGTGCATTACTTCTGTGGTCACAGGAGACCTGGGCATTGAACTGACAGCTTCTGCATCCATGGGGTTTCTGCTGATGGACTTTGAAGATGAAATGTCTCTTGCGGCTTTAGAGTCCACCCCTGGGATTCTTGTTATTTGCACAAGCCCTGCACAGATATCACAGTCAAGCCCTACATATTAAAGCTATTTAATAATTTTAATGAAGTCCTCTTTTCATCTATACTTTATTTATAAACCTGACTCTTCTGAAGCATATTGTAATAATTAAAAACTACTAAAACATTGTTGTTATATATATAATTTTAAAATTAACCAATGCATATATGCACTTGTAAAGCCCTAGCTAAAATACAGAACTTAATAAAAGAATGTACTACTTTCTTCCACTGATTTCAATGAACGTTGAATTATACAGAACTTAATAAAAGAATGTACTACTTTCTTCAACTGATTTCAATGAACTTTGAATTATGCCTGCTGGCACTCTGCCCTTCAAACACCTGCTGTAGCTGCAGACTCTTATTTATTTGATATTAAGAGTTTATTTATGGACGAAGTCTTCAGAGAAGGCACATTATGACTTCCCTATATAATTAAAGCCCTTCTTAATTTTTTGTAATATTCTGAGAAGCCAAGATAACCAAAGTTAGCTTCTTAAATCCACACTTTAAGCAGCTGTTTAAGTGAACTCATTTAGAACAAAGAAAACGAAACCAAAAAACTGTGCACATTTCCTCTTGACTTCAGTGACAGCTGCTAAATACTCAGAACAGAAAATCAAGTCGCACATTCAGCTGCCTTACTTTGATTTAATTCATCATACCGTGGTTCAGAAATCATGGTCAGATAAGATTTTAAATCAAAATTTCAAATTTAAGCTTCATAGGTTTTTCACCTCCCAGGATTCCACTTCTTAGATTAGAAAATGAATTTGGCTTTCTGACATCAGTGAGATTGCCTCAAATAAAAAAACAGATTGTGCTCTCTTGTGTCTTAGGTTTAACACTGGCCTATTAACTCTACTCTTTGAAACCCTTTCTAAATGTCAACTAATTAATCCTTACAACACAGTGGGAAGTAAATACTACGTTTTACAACTCAGAGAAGCAACAGCCACACCTGCAAAAAGAAGTCTTTAACAGCAGGCATGAAAGCTCAGAAGTTCTGTCCTCAATCCACATCAGTAGATCTGGGCATCCTACTGCACTGTGCACACTGGCCCTGTAGGCTGTCCTGCTCAATCGTTTATCAAGAGCAGAAAGTAAGTGGTGGCAGTGCACATGCATCAACAGTCTTGCTGTTACTGCATAATCTTTTGATTACACCACTCTGTCAAGTGACTAAAATAGCTATCTTGAGACAGCACGCTATCTTGCAGCACACTTTTTGAGGTCTCATAGTAATTCCCTTTGTAACAAGAAAATTACTCTCTACCTCCAGCGAAAGGACACTACCAGAAAAGGTGCGCCAATGAAAGAGCTGGTTTCAAATAGTTTCATCAGTCAGCCTTTTCCTCCTGTTGAGAATTTGTGACAGATCATGACTGTTTGTTAGTTCACAGTATGCTTTATGATTTTGCTCGTGTGCTTAGAATGTCAGCTGCCTAAATTGTGCTGATTGTAAAATGAGTAAACATTTCATGGGGTCCAAGAAGCTAAGATGCCTGGATACACCAGACAGAGGCCCTAACCATGCATGGCACGCATCTTCACAGAATTGCAAAATGGCTGAGATTGGGAGGAACATCTGGAGGCCATCAGGTCCTCCCCCCCTGCTCAAGCAGGGCCACTTACAGCAGGTTGCCCAGGAACTGTGTCCAGACAGCTTCTGAGTATCTCCAAGCATGAATACTCCACAACCTCTCTGGACAACCTGTGCCAGTGCTTGGTCACCCACACAGTGAAGAAGTGTTTCCTAATGTTCAAGAGGAACCTCCTGTGTTTCAGTTTGTGCCCATTGCCTCTGGTCCTGTCACTGGGCACCACTGAAAAGAGCCCGACTCCCTCTTCTCTGCATCCTCCTTTCAGGTATCAGTATACATTGGTGAGATTCCCCCAAGCGATCTCTTCTTGAGGTTGAACAGTCCCAGGTTTCCCAGCCTCTAGTCTTATGAGAGATGTTCCAGCTCCTTAATTGCCTTGGTGGCCCTCCTCTGGACTCCCTCCAGTATGTCCATGTCTGCCTTGTAGTAGGGAGCCCAGAACTGGACCCAGTGCTCCGGATGTGGTCTCACCAGTGCTGAGGGGAACGATCACCTCCCTTGACTTGCTGGCAACATTTAGCCTAATGCAGCCCATGACCTCAATCAACTTAGTCCACCAGAACTTCCAGATCCTTTATTTGGCATGATACGAGTGCATTTGGAGAAGTGTCAGTGATATACCACACCAAAATTCAGTCCAGCCTGTCATGATGATGGATGTTTAGAAAAATACGTGAAAAGCTCTCCGCAAACAAAAATGCATTCAGCACTTGTTGGGGTTTATCTGTATTGATGAGACATTTCAATGGCTTAAATCTTTCTTAACAACTTTTTTCCCCGAAACTGCCTATCTGTAGAAGGTATTTTCCAGTATTATTTTTTTCAGACAAGTGAAATTTGAGTTTGTGAGTATAGAAAGCATTACTAAGATACTTAAGTCTAGCAAAGACATAGTATGTGTTCATCCTTTGTCACGCAGTATTTCAGCAAGTATCAGTACACAAAAGTAGAGTTTAAAGTATACACATTTAGAGTGAAAGCAGCATGGTGAGAGTTTGACAAATGCATATGTATCAAGCAGCAACATTTTTTTCTTGAAGCTTAAGACACCTTGCCCATAGCAGGTCTGGGGTTTTTTTATTACTTTCTCCCTTTATATTTGCGAGTTTTAAGCAATAATTCACTACATAGTTTAACAACAGTTTGATACTTAATTAGAAAGCAAGAATACAAAGCTAAGTCCTTCAAGTGTTGAGTAATAAACCCAGCAGCTGTACCAATGAGGCAACATTTTGAAGATCTGACTGTACCAAAAGAGCAAAGTACGCTATCTATGAATAAACTTTTTGAAAATATTTAGACAACTTCCGTCTGGGATTTTATATATTAAATATTTTATTCTTACAATGGTGAAAGAGTGTGAAAGCAAGTGTTTAGTGTTTAGAATAATCCAAACCAAAAACTTTTGAAGTACCTTTTAGACCAAAGGACTTCTGCTCTTCAGGGTCTCCCATCTCCCTCCTCACTCTTCTCACAATGTCAAGCACGACACACTGATATTACAGGGATTCTCCTTATAAATCATGCCTGCCCTCCCACCACATATGCACAAGACGAAACGCCTGTAAGTACAACTGCTCCCTACTCCAACCAAGACCCTTTAATACAAATGGTGTACAGCAAGCCAGCTTGCCTTTCAGACTTACATCTTACTCTATGTCTCACTCATATCTTACTTTATTTCTACAGAGATTTTTTACAAAGATACTGTTATTCAGCTTCCTTACACTTCTTTCGGGGAAAAATAGTACAAAATATATTTTTTCTCATACTTAATTAGCTTAATGGAACAGACCTTTATCCTTATAGGAATTCAACATATTCCAAAGTGTTGGAAATGATCCAAATTTTGATCTGTAAAACGTTAACAGTAATGATCAACACTACACATATAAAACATCTAGTGAGAAACAAAGCCTAAGTTTGTATTACGCAGTAATGATAGGGTTGAAAATCCTGTTAAAAACCACTGGTATTTCACTGTTAAAGTAAAAATTAATGAAAAAATATATTAGCCAGTATACTTAAAACAGCATGATTATTCTCACTCCAAATCTTCTGCAAAAGTTAGACTCATCAGGACACAGTCACATAATGACATACGATGAAAATGTGAAAAAAAGCAATTAAACAAATGAAAGAATGAAACTGGATTAGGCTAGGACATGAGTAAATATTAGCTTACTTGCTTTGGATAGACAAAATGTAACTTGAAGACACTGTTGCTCAGAAATACAGAAAGGTAATATGATTTCTCTTATTTTTCTCCTGGTAAGGACCAATTGTTTATTTGCTTGTATTTTAGAAGACAGAATTACAGGCATCCAATGTTAAGTGGACAGAAGATGAGAGCGAAGTTGTTTATAATTACTAACAGAACAAATCTATTTCATATTGAAATAAATTATCTAACATTACAGAAAACATTATGTTCAATACTGTTGCTGATTATTATATCCTCATACTATGTAGTTATGTTGGCAACATTAAGGTTTACATTTCCCATCTTCTTTCTACTCATTGGCTGAAATAGTTGCTATTGTAGCACACAATAAACCTGCCTTTGTCTTGGGATGGTCTTAGGTACAAAAAAATCCCTATTTACATCACGAAAAAAGGTCACTGTGTATCCCACTTCCGTGGCATACTGCAGGAGAAATAAAATCTGGTTATAAAGCTAGACTGTAAGACTGATTTTTAGACAGGAGTCGAAAGAGAGAAGGTCAACTTAACAGATACCAGTTCCTATCTATAGCAACTAATCTGGCTGCTAAAAGCGAGCAAAAAAACAAACAAAAAAATCACTAAATGTTGGAACTGACTGTCCTCCCATCAGATTATTCTATCAAAGTGAAGACCTCATCATCTTAGATGGAAATTGGAGGAATGCATCAGCAAGAAGTACCAGAGACTACTCTTACAAGAATTTTGATCCTACCTCAGAAAGGAGTGAAATCCATTGAAGTCAATTAAATTTTTCATTCAAAACAGTCAAACATACAGGAAATTAGTTACCTAAAAAAAAAAGTAGCTACAAAAATATTGTGAATTGGTTTTGCCATACTAAATTATAAAAAGTATATCCTATTTATCAGGTACATTTTAATTCAAGGAAAAAATTTGCATCCAAGTAGATGGCCCTAGGTTAAAATGTTCCAACAAATATTTTTTCATCTATAGAGTTGCCTACAGTTCAAACGTGCTGTAAGGGTTAACACTGTTATCAGTACCTATGGCATTTCCTCATTGTAAGTGCACAAAATAGTGAATATTGGTTGAAGTGGTAATAATTACAAATTTGAATGAACTTTTAAAGTGGTTCCATTGCATAGAGTGTTGAAATGTTACAGCAACTAGAACTTTTTTTCCACCAGATTCATTCAGGAAAAATTCCAAGCAATGCTGAAGTAGCTCTTGGGAAATAATTACTAAAATAGTAAATGGAGTTCATAATCAACACAGATGCTAACTTAATGAAGTACAGTTTCCTCCTGAATAGATGGTATGTCATGTCACCCTAGCTAACCTACAGGTCACTTGAAATCCTTGAAATCCTATCTTGAGAAACTGAAAGAAACTGCTACAGGAATGCTGGCTTAAGATCACATTCCTGTTGGAAATGCTTTGATTTGGAGAAGCTGCAGCTACTCATCTCTGCAATTTATCCTCAGAACAATGAAGGACCTGGAGGTAAGAGGAATGAAAGGGAGGAAGAGTTCTAGTCATGATAGTATCATGATAGCTATGACAGAAATAACTTCAATAACTAGTTTCATCAATTTAAAAAAAAAAACTCAAATGTTCTAAACAATTTGGGCCTATTCTGTAGGCTAAAGCTGTAGGCAGATCACATTTGCCATCTATGAGAAAAACTGGAACTTTTGGATCCATTTTGTGGTTTATTTAAAATCTATTTTGTTACAAATCAACAGATTGCCGTATTGTTTAAAATCTGTAGTGGAATTTTTTTGTTACCATCCAAATACAGCTTGGATGCTGCCTTTCAGCATACTGCAGAGAGTTTTGAAATTCTTAACATACCCAAAAAAGGGGAGCCCAAAGTGCCAAGGCAAAAAAACCCACATTTGAAAGCTAGGTTGCAGTAACTGATTCAACAGAACTGGGAGGGCTGGGGGGTGTCAACCAGGCTGAAAGTTCATCCTTCTCCAGTTAAGAAGGGTCCTGACAGGCAAACCCAGGTTGCGTTAGAAATCTGCTCCAGTGCCAGCCCTTCTCTATCTCGGCTACATGCCACCATCTATGTCCCCAGCTGCTGCAGCTAGACATGCATTAGTGGGGCAGTTACATTCAATATGTTGTTAGCGCATTTAATGTTTCAGCAACTCACAGGTCTAAAGCAAGCCTACTGCTTCTCTCTGGGGTTGTGCTCACCCTTTTGATGTTCCTCTGTCTCCTAAGGTTAACAGTTTCAGTCTTCTTCCAGCTGAGTGGAGGGAGAGACACACAAGTTATGAGCATCCTGAGGTACTTGCTGAGAGCAGTACAATGTTCACAGTGGGGGTCTCTTCTTCCCAAGTCTTGGGGTTCTGCTTGGGGCTGTTACAAATCTCCTTGCCACATCCTGCCTCCTTCTCCCTGCTTCCCAGGCAAAGTTTGGGAACCACACGCTACCCTGTCCCAGCCCTGTTATACTGGAGGGGCTGTTTGTCCCACAGTTCACTAGGTAGGGGTGCCAGCCCCTGCCCTGGGCGCTCCCAGAGCAAAGCCAACGTGGAGAGGCCACAGGCACGTGGCCACCAGACGACTGCTGCCACAGCTAAAACAAGCTCCCACCAAGGCCGCACCGGCATGTCCTGAGCCCCTGCACCATCAGGTCAGCACTGTGGCCTTCTGCTAATGCCAAAATCATAGTTACTGGATTACAGGGTGGGAGGAATGATGGTGAATTCAGCTCCTGCAGAGTCTGCTTTTGGCCTATTTAGCCAAAACAAAACTTTAAAGCGTGTGCAATATAGGATCAGTCAAAGGCAGGAAAATAATCAGTCTGATTAGTGTTTTTAATTTTAAGAGAATGGCTGGCAGAAAGGGAAAGACTGCTCCCACAACACCTTGGCTGTTGCACCAAGTTCTCAATATAGACAAGGATACAACAGCTGATTACAAACAGACTATTTTTTGAGGAGAAGCCCAACAGACTGCCTAGGAAGACCGCCTGATGGGGCTTGCAGAATCCAGAGCTAAGTGCAGATAACAGGGTGCACAATGGGTTGGGTTTTTTCTGGCCAGAAGCATAGGACTACAAAGGCACATTTCTGCATTGGCAGCTCTTCCAGTGGCAGCTCTGCCAACACCCCTTCTCAGTGGAGTCAACAAGAGGTGCTTAGATGGAGACTGCAGCTGCTACGGGGGAAGTTCCAGCATGCAAAGGCCGCTAAGGCCCTGGCAGATGATTCTCAAGACAAAGGTCACAAAGAACATGCTTTATCCTACAAGACAGCATAAAGGATGGCTGACAGTGACAGACCCTGGACACCCATTCTGTGGTTTGGGGGGGCTGCACCCACATCCTGCAGCATGCTTGGCTCAGGGGGCCAAAAGCAGTCAACCAGCTACTGCTGGGGATAGATCTCAGAGTCTGGTTTGGCTGCTAGATACAATCAGCTTCACTAGTCTTGATAGTGGCATAAAGGACGATGACTCAGGTCAACATGTTCTCCATAATTCCTTGGCACAGTAAAAACACAGTGATATTCAGGTTATGAGACCTGTTTCAGTGGGTGTCCAACCCAGCTTGGGTGACTGATGACCATACACAAACTACCAACATACACTCTTTTAGAAACAGTTTAATTTAGTCTGTCTTAACCCAGGCAAAAAGTTCTTTGCTTAAGGGACTCTATCTTCCTCTTCTGAGATGAAGAGAAATTGCTTTTAAAGTACTTTATTCTCCTGCTTCTAGCAGATATAACTGCCAGCTCTGAACTCAAAGACAAATAAGGGGAGCAATGGCAAAGGATAGTGAGTTGCCTTAAAAAAGCTAACTGGCTTCCAGGTGCCAGGCACTAACAGGGCTTAACAGCCCTGACCAGCCTCACCTGGGGTCTTCACCCATAGGCTGTGTTCAGGGACTCCACTTACACTCAAACTGGGGCCTTCAGGCCTCAATCCCTAGTCCTGCCTGGACTGCTAGCGAGACCTGTTACTGTCACCACTCTGCTGGCTGGGCTCAGGCACCATGGGGTTGCACCCTGGGTGAGGGCACTGTTGCAGTCACCCTTGGCTTGTTAACCCTCAGGGAGCAGCTCTGCTCCTGCTGCTCCCTCACACCAGAGCTCACCTGTGACAGCCAGCCTTCAGCCTAGTAAAGGACATTCTGGCCTTGGTGCTATTTGAGAGAATGTTTCAGACCTGAAACATTGTGATAGGCTAAAGCTTTTGGCGGCCTTTGTAGCTAATGCATGGAAGCTCAGCCTAGGTGAAGAACTGAAGTGACAATTGACCATTCAGGGACATTCTGGTGAAATACATTGACTTAAAAAAAAAAAATATAACAGCTGATGTTGGGAATAAATTGATACATTTTCCCTTTCAATTAGTACAGAATCATTAAAAGAAAAGCAGCAGCAAGAATATGCAACAGTACAGTATTTACAGAGACCACTGTGGGTCTTTGTAACTAAGTCACTTCCTTCTGCATCTATTTATGTAACCCATCAAGCTACCCAAGCTGGACAGTTCGTATTTGGGGACCATTTGCATATTTTTAAATTATTTTGGACACACAGCTTGATTAAGATAGGACTGAAAGCAAGTAAGCTTGATCTACTGACCCAGGAGGCAGGCGTTTTTCCACTCAAAGCTAAATTTGACTGTGATGTCTCCATTTTTCTGATTCCTTATTTACTGAGGCTCACCCAAAATCCTTGCAGACAGGAGTGTAAAGCAGCACGTTCAAAGACTATATAATCTATAGTTGTGATTTAAACGACAACATTTTCATATACGAGTTTTCAGATTGCTATATAGGTCAGCATGTAGATGTTGAGGTCCCCATGTAATCCCCCTTTACATCTAAAGGGATAAAGGACAGACAGAACAGGCTGGGAGAGAAGTGGCTCATAAATGCGATTCAGGTGACAAGGCAGGTTGGGATGGGAAACATAAAGCTTCCATAAAGGAAAGTGACCTTTGAAGTCTCTTGAATATCCATGAAATGGGTATTATAAAAATTTTCACATATACAAACACATTTTTTCCTGTTTTTAAAGATCAGGTATCAGGTAATCTAGAAATCTAAAGTTTGCTAGGAAGTTAAAATATAAGTTCATAATGAAAATGAAGGGATAGTTCCACGGAGGTTTTAGTTTCTTTTAAAATTTAGGTAATTAGGGCTCCATAAGGCTGTTAGCCCTTGTGGCAGTAAGCTCACCCATCCTGACCCTGCTTCTGTGACTTGAACTGTCACCCTGAGCTTACTCCAGGCCAGGTTGGTAACAACTGACTTACTGTTTATAAACCAAGAACAATCAACCCAAGGGGCTTTGAGCAGGTTGCCTTCTAGTTCCTGATGTTGTTTTCCTGGTCATGGCCAACTTTGCGAAGATGCTCAGTGCACATGGTATAGCCAAAGCACAATCAGTACCTAGCAGTGATTTTGATTTGTGCCCAGCAGATCTTAAGCTTTAAGAGAAACAGGTTAAAGTCTTAGGGAACCTGGCAAAAAGGTTTCTCTTTCCCCTACAGTTTCTACTGAGACTGGGGAATATTTCCCAACCATGGCAGGACATCTGTACCTAAGCATTATTATGACTGGACTTTTTATATTGCAAGATGTACCTTAGCTGTTGCTTCTTGTGTTCATGCCATCCTTTTGCAGAACCTTGGGATCTGTATGGGTCAGCCACAGTTCCAGGTAACAACAATTCAATAATGTTTAATTGGGTTTTTGTTTGATTTTTTGAGTGTGTGTTTGAGGGATTTTGGTGGGGTTATTTTGGATTTTTTAAAATTTGCTCCAGTATAAACTTGGCCAACTGAATTCTAGCAAGACAATCCTGTTATATAAAAACACATACTACGATATAAAGACAAGATACAATAGTCTGTAAAACTCATAGGAAATTTGGCTCATTTCTTCTTTGTCATAGTGCAGAACTAATAAAATAAGAGGGGTTAAACCTTGCCATTTAAACTTTCTCTTTTCTTTAAGAGAAAATCAGAAATGAAAAATACCATACAGTTGGAAGAATAAGTGTTTTGCTTTGGACCCTGCTCTCCACAATAGGAAAATCTTAATTAATAGCTAAATCAAGAGATGAATCAATGATAAACAATGAAAATAACCAGATTAATAGGATATGAAGGTCTGGCAGGTTTTGCCAAACCAGAAACGGGATACACATAAAGTACCATTTCACCTAGAATGTATCCTATTGTGGGTTTACCTGGTTTCTTTCACTCTTTCAAATATGGATATAATTTTTGGTTGGAACAAAATGTCTGCACTGAAAACTATCCAAAAAAGTCCTGCTGGTTTCATGAAACTTTAATTGCAGCAGTAATTGCAAAGGTTTATCTTATTTGAAAAGACTATTTTACTGATCTGTTAATGCAAGAATTAGGAAGTTCATCCTAAATTGTTGTAATACGTATTACTTACCTATGAATTAAATCTGGGAATAAAGAGCAAAAAATATGAAAATAACTGTAGCTTAATCCAGCCCTTTGAAATGGTGAATGAAAACGTGAGGGCTTTTTAACAAACTTATGCCAGGATAAAATGGCACCTTTACATTCAGCTTTCTGAACTGGTAGAAGGATTATTCATGTTCATTTAAGAATAGACTCTGTTATCATCATTTATAAAGGTAACTGCTTTTCTGGGAAGGAAGTCCAAGTCTCTGCTAAAGCTTTAATGTGGAGTAAGGTGTAAGACACTGTGAATAAAGAGGGTAGGAATTGGCACAAAGTCAGCATTTTCATTTCCTTTTGTGAGAAGCCAGATTTCATTTACCATATAAATTTTCAACCGCCTTTTTAAGATGGTTATAAATTCGTCACAATTATTTTTCTTTAAAAAGCAATTGCAGCTGAACATTAACAACTGCAATAAAACTAATTTTAATTTAAGCAGAAATGACCTTTGTTAACACTTCTCAGTAAATCCTTTACAAAACCACAGTTCCACTACAGAACACCTGTTCTGGGAAACCTAATGACCTCCTATCGCAATAAGAAATTAACCTGATAGGCAGAAATTTGGGATCAAGTTTTAGGACAGAATTATTCCTCATTGTTCTAACTGAAGTTTTTCAAGGATGTAATCTAATAATCAAACACATTTGATGATATAAATTCCTTAGAAGTTTTCATTAATATTCATTCATTACATTTGAAGCATTCAGGTAGAGAACTACAAGGACACTCAATTTGTAAGTGATCAGAGAGGAAAGAAGTTTTATTTGTGCCACACTTCGACCAGAGCAGATAGTCTTAAATTGCATCAAATACATTAGCTCAAATTAACCCCTGCTGCTGCAGGAAATTCTATCAGCCACTCGTGAGACGGCACCCCTGTATTTACCAAAATGAGCTGCTGCTAGACTGATGGCTTCCGATTGAACAAGATAGCAACTGCAATGGGGGGTGGGGAGTGGGGGTGCATAATCACAAATAATTACTGCTCTTTTAGCATTACCTTGAAAGCTGAGAGGGGGGAAATAGGAATCTTTGTTCAATTTCAGCACTGGCAAAATATTTTTCACTCAAATGTCTTCTACTTCAGTCTCCTTCAGAAAAGGTGGTTGGTACTCACCATTTCTGACACGCATTCAGTCATATACAAGAGATTCTGTTTAAAAGGCTTATAATTCAGTGTTAGGTTGCAGTCCAGGATATTGAAACTCTTAAATCATGGAAATACTTCACCACATATCAGGTGAGAAAGTATTACTTTCACCATTTTCTTCTTAGGTAAGAAGACCTAAATAACTCATGAAATGCTGAATCCTAGCTTGGTGTCTTAACTTAACTTCCTATATTATATATTAGCTTGTGCATTATTTCACTCTCTCCAACCAGAAGAAAGAAAAGAAGCAAAAGTGTATGTCTACACATGTACAAAAATGAGTTCACTGTGTCAGCTGCCACCGCTCAAGCACTGCAGTTTCTCAAAAACTGAAATAAGAATGACCCTACACAGGTTTTATTCCCCCTAGTTGTGGTCAGTTTATTTACTGGTGCATCTGCACTGCCCCACAAAAATCCAGTAAGATGACAGACTGTACAGATACATTATCACTGAAGGGAAAAACCTGCTTGGACCAGCAACACTTGGACCATTTCCTCCACCAGAAAAATTATTAAGTTATCCTTGCTAGAAGATGTCAAGAGCTGCACTATATATTTATCAGAACAAAACCACAAGCTGCTAGCCAGAAAACCAGCCTCCTTGTTCTAAACTAATAGGGAAATAAAGGGAAATAAATGCTGGTCTCTTCTGAACTCAGGTTTGTATTGCTGAACCTCACAGTGGAACTGAAGAGGAGGGAAGAATTTAATTTGCTTTTGCAATGCTTTGTTCAGAGAAACTCTACAAGCATTAGACAGCCTGCCTCTATTCCTTTAGTCTTCATTGCAGCAAAGCATTTAAACACACAGTTAGTTTCAATTGGCTTTATTGGGATTTAAGGGTATGTTAAAGTGCTTCCAATTGTATTCTGAATTGGCATCTCAATGATTAACAGACCAAGAATATTGTCTGTTGCCATTACTGGGAACCCAAAGGGATTTCCGACAATAGAGCGGTCTGTCAAGAGATGAGAAACTGCTTCACAACAGACTGGAAGAGTTTTCATGCAAGGCTTTTTAACTCCATTGCTTTTAGAGTGGATCATATGTACTAGGGAATCAACACACACGGCGGTGTTTCCACAGGCTTCTGAAATACCTTTTATGATATAATTATTTTGAAAATCAAATTAGAAAATGTGTTATTGGAAACATTCGCTAACTTTATCATCCTCCAAGTTAATTACTTCCATGCTCCTGCAATTTACCAGATCCTGTAAAAAAGAAAAATCACTAGATTTGTGTTTCAAAAACATGTATTTTATAATTACAAGTAACAGCTGAGATGATTCTAACTGAAAGGGATCTGAGAAAGACTTCTTATGTGAAGACAGGAAGGGACTTGACATCTTGCAACTTTCTCTTACCAGGAAGGAAACAGTCCTCCCAGCCCACACTGAAACCTTTTTAAGGAAACAGAGAAATAAAAATAGAAATTATGTGATTATTTTTTTTTTAATTTAAAGAAATTAAAATATAACCATGAGGGAATACTATTTCAAGTAAGGACTAGTCAAGTGTATGGCTCAAGGCCAGCTAACAGTATGAAACTTAAAACTGTTATTATTAACCAAAGGTGTTTGGAAAGGGATTTAAGAAATAAATTCCATATTCCAGGTTTACAAGATACTCCAATTAAATGTTGGGGAAAATTACATAGTATTTTTAATTCATTCTTATTGACCAGCAAAAAATTCTTCAAGAACAACAGCTAATTAATGCATTACAGAAGTAGTCAGTCTGTTCATAACCTGGGAAGTGTCATTAAACTGGTAAGTCAAGACTACTAAATCTTAATACCCTTGTAGTGACTTTTCATGTAAGACTACCCAGTATTGCAGTGGATGGTCCAAAGCAGTCCTGTCTTTGATCCTTATTCCTATATCAGATGTGGCTTATTTCTAAAAACATTAACTTTTAGACATTACTGCAACCTCCACCTGCAACACTAGGTCCTGCCAGGTGTAAAATTAGAATCTGTATTTCCAGGGTCAGCACATAAGGCTCAGATTCAAGAAAGCACTTAAGTAAATGGTTTACTTCTAGCATGAGCTCAAAAGCTTTGCTGCAATTCTTAATGGGCTCTGGAGCAGATTTTAAAAATATCTTCTTTACTAAATGAAAAAAAGCCCACCATGTGGACATTAGCTAGCAGAAAATGAAATGCCCCTGTGGAGCGAAAACTGCTTATATATTAAACTCAGCAGGGAAACTCTCAAGTTCCTTGGCTTGCTGGTACATTTCTCACTTTTTGCCAATAAACTCCATTCATTTGAAAAACGTGATAAAAATAGATCACCGTTCCTGAAATAAACCACATTAAACTGACTCCCATCACACAAGCCCTACGACAAGGCAAGCATTTAGGTAAATTTTGACAGACTTTTGGAATACTGTCCTTGGTCGCAAGAACCGCCCTATGCATGGGAAGTTACTGCAACAAATTATTTCTTCCTTACTAATGAAAAAGAAATCACTGATTCCAGTCATCTCAATATTTAGCAGCTGACAAAGTTCCACACACACCCCTCCCCCCATAAATAAAACTCAGCTATTTAAATATATACAAAGGTTGAAGTAAACACCAAAACTTTCCTTATTTAAATGCTGTCAGTGTTCTTGCATAACACATTTTCAATAAAAAGTGAAAGTTTTGAAAAGAAGGTTAGATCAATATAATTTTATTGAAGGCGCCACTTGTCAATGCTCAAATAATGATGGCTTGCAAATGCATGGAACTTATCTGTTGGGGAGCTGACCAGGCCTCTGCTAAGGTAATGGTGTGCAATTGCAAGCTGGATCTTTACTTCACTTGAAGTAATAATAGAAAAAGGTGAAATAGACACAGTTCAGGGGCTTACCTTCATTCACACCTACAACTTTTATTCAATTGACTACCATGGGCATGCAAGCTTGTAATACTGGTTTTGCCTCTTAATTCTGAATCACTTCTTGCACATATGAATTGCACATCAATGTCCACTAACCTAAACAACCACTCACATCCAAGATGGTTCCACTCTTTCAAGCCATTGTCATCCTACCACCTTCTACTAAGCCCAGAGGCCCACTTCCATGTCAATATATGAAGGAGGCTTATAAGATAGAAACTTTTTAGAGGCCCCCAGTAATAGAAGAAAGGAAGGTTTTATATCAAAAGTGGACAGATTCAGATTAGATCTAAGGAAGAAATTCTTTACAAGAAGAGTGGTGAAATACTGGAACAAGTTGCCCAGAAAAGCTATGGATGCCCCATCACTGGAAGTGTTCAAGGCCAGGCTGGATGTGGCTTTGAGGAGACTGGTCTAGTGAAAGATGTCCCTGGCCATGGCAGGGGTGTGTGTGTGTGTGTGTGGAATAAATTATCTTTAGAGGTTCCTTCCAACTGAAACCAGTCTATGATTCTAAGATTCCATTGCTGTCTCCAAGGTACAGGACCGTAGGTTCTACACAAATGAAGGTTTTGACAGCCAATTCATCATGTGAGGAAGGCTAGCCATTTTGGCCTTGAAATACTTTATTTTCTACTAATGGAAAAAAGAGGATATTGTACTTTTGTCTAGTTAATTACTGTTGTGTGGGTTTTTAAAACTGACTTTTAGATCTGATCAGTTTTTCCCATTTCTGTGTGTATCATGAAACGATGCCGAAACCAATTGAGTATTGTCTAGTCATCACTTTTTTATTTCCTCATTTTTTAAAGCATGGGGTCAGTATCAGTTGTACCTGTTCATACTAACCTTATTTTTAGGTTCAAACTAACCATAGTTTTGGTTCTTCCTTTGCTGGTAAAGCAATAAAATCCAATCAAATTCTTTCCTAACAAACATATTTGGAAATAAATATTGTAATTACACTTTTCTGGAATACAGCAAAATAATTTTGTTTCCTACCTCAGGCAGTTATTGAGCTAATAATTTTCTGAAATCAAAATTGGGACTATGAAAAAGGCAGTTTCCTTTCTAATATTCCTTAAGATTTTCCCTATTAAAAAATATTAAATGCTATTATTTTCCAAGGGCTCCCTAGAGGCAAATTGTCTTCTAGATTTCAAGAAGACTTTATTTCGTAACACAAAGATGATATAACTCAATAAAATCTTCCTTCTACACTCTCATTTTTTATTTAAACAGACATACCCCACCAAGCAGCCTCCAAAAATTGACTGGAGAAGGCAGCCTGACTGAGGTTTTCCAGCTCACCAATTTCACTGCTAAAACTCATCAAGTCTAACCATTTCCCTTATTTATAAAGAAAGAAAAAATCACCTCACTTTTTACTGCTTCATCCTTGAAGAGAGCTTTACTGTTGAAGCTTTAGTGTCTCAGTCACACGGGCTGCCATCAGCAACCCATGTAGCAAACAACAATAAAATGAAATCACCCACAGAGGTCATTCCTTTTGTCCTGTGATAATATGAAGAATCAGAGAACTAGCAATGAATTCCAGAACTTTAACAACTGGAATAAATTGTGAAGTACAAACCAGAATGAATATAGGATGTGACATTCATTTCACATGAGTCAATGCACAGAGGTGCAGTCTGAAATCTGCAAAGATATCTTCCTGGTTTTACTGAGGAAAAATGACAATGGAAGGGGATGACAGGGTTTTATGTGCATCTTTTCCACTGAGGAAAAAATCACAAAAATGGTTTTTTTAAGTTCTAAGAGGCGTGTGAATTAAATACCATCTGATGGAAAGCACTGCAAATTTGTCACTGAAAACCAGCGGCTAGCCCAAAGCTTCCGATTGTTCCACTTTATCCCTCCCTCCATTCCTCCCTCCCTTCCCACCTCTTCCTTTTCTTTGCTTTTCTTTTCCCACCTCCCTCCTTGCTTCCTTTCTTTCCCTTTCCCTGCCTTTTCCATTTTGTGAAAACAAAACCGACAAGCCAAACCAAATCCCCAACCCCCTATCATAAACCTTGTTACACAGCTAATTCTTGAAACAGTCTTGTGATGACTCAAGCTAGATGATTACAACACAAATAATTATTTAACAGCACTGTATTTTGATTGGAAAAAAGCTTCAGTCAAGCCTGACTCATCAAAACAGTGATGTGACTGAAAATTTTCATTCATAGAGTTTATCGCTATAACTTAAGATAAATACTAGCATTGCTTATATGACAGCTCAGAACTCAACATTAACAAAACATACAAAAGGTCAAACTGTCGAAGCCCTCTATAATGATCCCTTAATGGCTCAACTTCAAGGACTCAAGCATGACTGTCACTTTCAGCTTTTTAGACTAATATATAAAGCAGTAAGCACAACAGATTTTGTGGGTTCAGTAACTACAGCACCTTCAAGGATTTCAAGTTGCTTCCTCAAAACATAACCTCACATCTGTTTTTCTTTTTTTCAGACACCTATAACTGACACCTTTGATTCATGCCTGTTGAGGAAATGCACAACTCTCTATCTGTGCATTCTGTTGTCAATTTGTAATTGTAAGAATGTTAAATCTGAGTTGCCCAGGGAAAAATCCATAGCAAACCAGCCTCGAAACAAGGGAGCACAGTATATAAACAGTCATAATTCTAACATATTTCTGAGTAGTTCTATTTTTTACACAGATTCCCCCCCTCCCCAATAATGTTTTATGGCTTTCAATACCTTTATTTATTAATTCAGTTCCTGCATTAAATAAGCCAGGATATTAGGATATTTATATGGCATATAGGTGTAAAAAATCATGCCGTGTTTAGCCTGTTACATATTGCAGTAAAATAATATTTTGCAGATAATAATCTCTCTCGTGACAGAACACATTGCAAAGACAGAAACATAATTTAAGTTGGACAGATAAAGATTTTACAAAAGTTATGACCTTAAGTATCCATGACAATATCTGAAGCTTGAAGGACAAATTATGTCTTTATTTATTCTGCTAAATCCAATGTTAACAACAACCGACATCAACATGAAATCAAGCTTCTAAAAAACAAACAAACAAAAAACCCACTTCAGTTTACACATTTCTATCTCCTGCTCATCCTGTGCTGACATAATAGCAGCAATGAAATAACACCAGTTTTACTATATGAGTTCAAGAGGCTTCAATTCAAATCAGAATTTGAGTTTCCCAGATTCAATTTAAAGATATGAAAGAGCGTCTTTTTCTTCCAGATGCTGCACTCCAAGGGAACAAAGTCTATGGACTCATTGAAAGGGACAATGACAAGGGAGGTACAACATTTCAGAAGATTTAAACAGAATAGTTATTAACCAGAAAAATGCTAAAAATACTGCTTTCTTTCTGCCAGGCCTGGACTTCAGAGTGGAAGAGGATGACAATGCAATATCCAACAGTTTTTCTTTGGAAATAAGAAACAGTAGCATTTTCTTTTTCTAGTGAAAGTGGTTACATCACATTACCATTAATGCAAAGTATACAGGAATAACAGGAGAGAAATAGTAATCAGAAAATGTGTCACCGACTTTGTGAAAACAACACCATTTTTTCTGAAACACAAAAAAGCATGTTCTCAGCAGTGATTGTATGGCTTTCTAACTTTAGAAATTTTAATACTATGTACTGTAAAACCTGCACTGTATTATCTTTTGAAACAGAAGTGTTACATTCCATTTCAAAAATCAGCAGTAGCTGAATTGATTTTCGTACCTTTCCACAGAATCACAGAAAAGCTCAGGTTGGCAGGGACCTCTGGAGGTCACCTGGTCCAACCCCCAGCTCAAGCAGGGTCACCTAGTGCCAGTTGCCCAGGACCACAATCTTTTAGTATCTCCAAAGTGGGAGACTCCACAACCTCTGAGCCAGTGCTCAGTCACCCTCACAACACTAAAGTGGTTTCCTCCCTGCAATAGTGTTAGATACAAATTAAGCATGGCAAGTATCAGATTCAAGGAACATTTTCAAAAAATGCTTATAGGAGACAAGGTCATAAAACAGCCCTCCTTACCAATTTTAGCATCTACTACTGTTACAGTTAACAGAATGCTACTGTAAAGGTGAGTTTTCCAGAATGAAATAAATCCTATGCTTTTCACCTAAATTTTTATGTCTCCACATGATACCTGAATGAATAAATCAAGATTTTTTAGAAAATTCTTACACATCTCATTACCAGCCACATTTGAGAATGAACCAAAATTATCACAGAAAATTCTGAGATTCTTATAGCAAAGTTCCACTCTCCTCACCTGAAAGCCTTTCTTACTCAAGTGGACTACGTGACACCAAGAGCAATTAGCGTGATACTTCCACACTAATTATTCCCCCTTCCAGCAGAGAAGACAGAAAAATACTTTCTGCCTTTCCTAATTCTACCTTCCTATCCTGTTAAGCTTCCCTTGGGCCATTCTAATGAAGAAAACCTTATACTCCCTCACAAATAACATACATGTGTCCAGGAAAGTGAAGGAGAAGGAAACCAAACCCCAACTCCCCATACCATACAACTAGGTAGCTTCCTGAAAAATTCAACTTCATTAAGTCCTATAAGGGAAAGACATCACAAACTACAAAAAAAATCTTTCTGGAAGAAACAAAATGGTTCCTTTTATGTTTGTCAGATCTAACCATGATAATTCTTCTAAACAATTTGTACAATTTTTTTCCCTTTGAAATGAAAATTGTTTTACAGGTAATGCTACTACATAAATGACATTAGTCAGAAATGCAGTAATAGAAGCCCTACTCCCAACACTTTAACCAGTAACTCAAATAAGCTCTACTATTTGCAATTTCTAATGAAGAAAAATGATGACTGATCGTAGGAAGGAGAAATACATCAGCAAGAGACATTGGCAAAGACCTAGTACATCATCTTATATTCTGTCTCTTACAAGCTCTGTTACCTGAACAAAACAAACTTCTGAAGAAAGTAGTGACAGGAGCAGTAACAGAATAAACTAGTGATGGCAAGGCACACGGCTGTGCAAAGAGAAAAGATGTGCTGCCTCTCATTCAGAATCGGGAAGAGGCATCCTGTCCAGCTAATGAACCGGCCCTGCCTAATACCAGATCAACAAATCTCTGGCACAGCAAAACATCGTATTTATGTGGTTTGTGCCCGTTTACACTAGTCAATCACATAATCCCATTTAGGTCTCCAAAGACTCTATACACTCCTGAACATCATCAGTATTTCACCTATCTGCATGAAATAGCTAAGAAACACCTATGTCCTCAGTGCTGATCTATGCATAGAACTGCAATTACTGTCGGTAGCCTCCTTAGTTTCAGTAAGAGAAGCCTGTGTAGGGGATGTGACGGTTCTAGCTCTATAGATGTCAGCATGTTGCCACATACTGAAAGGTATTTTCTCATTTACTTTTGGAAAACTTTCCCATCTATAAATAGCTGAAGGATACATCAAAATGCTATTATCAAGATTGCAAAGCAACTCATTCAAAATTAAGAATTATCACCAAAATATGTTCAATTAATTGCAACAGTTCTTTCTTTAACAAGGGAAATCCTGCTTATTTCACAGTATGGGTTAGGCATATCCTGGGGATATCTAAAAGTTCTGTAGTCAGTGAAACTATTTTCTTCCTTATTTTTTGAGGAAGTTATAATTTACAGTCCTGTCCTTTAGTCTTAATGCATGAATAGACAGAATAGCTAGGTAGTTCAGGCAGTCAAATGCTATACTAGACTAATTTAGATCTTTACAAATGTAAAGCTTTTCACAGAGTCATCACAAGTTGTGTGTTCCATACTGCTTCATCTTAAATAAAAGTTGTGCTTTGAACCAACAAAATGCTGTAAAAAGTAAGTATAATAAAAGCTCATGTTCTAGGAACCTAAGACTGATAATACAAAATAAAGACACCTTTGATTGTAATTGCTCAGTGCCTCAGTTCCCCACCACTGAAAGACGGAACTTATATTCTTCCATTGTAGTACAGCGTGTGCTATTGGAAACTGTCATGGAAAAGCCAATGAGGAAACTAAAAAAGTCTATCCCAAACCACAAGTCATGAGGTAATAATTAATAGGACCCAAGGCCGAATGAAGGTAAAGCAAATTACTGAATAGCCAAATGAATACTAAACACTTAATACATTAGAGAAGGCAAATGCTGTGGAAAATTGTGATGTGATCATGTAACAGGAGATTATCTGAGTGTGAACATCAATAAATTCCTGACAAATCTTAATCCTAATGACTCAAGTTTTGAGCAACTGATTTAATAACCTTGAGTTACTTCTGCTCTCTTTCTTCAACCCTTTTAAAATTTAGCAGTATCCTATTTGGTCCTATTACCCAAGTTTCATAAAACAGAATGCCCAGGGGAATGTAATTCAACTTCTCCAAAACACACAAAGTTCTCATTTCCTTGCTTTCAAATAATTTTCTACCAGCATCTGCATTTACCTTCTACTCCAGAGTTCTTTGTGTAGGCATTTATCTCTGTTGTGAAAGCCTGTCAAATTCTTTTCGAAATGCAAGGATGCTACAATCTAAATTTTCCTTATCTTTCTTAACACTAATACCTTCAAAGAACTCAAACAGATTAGTTCAGCATGATCTCTTCTGCTTGAATTCATGCCGGATGTTCTTTATCAAACTGTTTTACTAGGTGTTATTCTGCCACATCTTCAAAATAGCTTTCCAAACATTTTCTAAAAATAGGAGCTTTAGGGTATTGTTTCCTCATTTTTCTTTCTCTTCAGACAACTATTGTACCATCTAAGAAACCTCAAGCATTGTATCAAATAATTAATTCATCTTCATAACATCAAGAGAGAGTTGAGCGGGGTTATTTTCAACTTTATATACTTCGCAGATTATGTATATATTTAATTAAGACTACATTTATTTTCACTGTACTGCATCTCAGGTCTGTGCACAGAATTTCTGTACTCATTTCTTTGATCTTTTGCTAGCACCATATAGTTTCAGGTAGTAAGCAAGCTGGCCCACGTTCTCAACAGATACCCAAGTCCTTTGGCACAGTTTCTCTATGTGCACTTTTTAAGCAGTCAAGGCTATTTCAGTTAGTGTTAGAATGGAAAAGAAAATGAGAGGGACCCATACTCAGATCACCTCTCAGTGCCCGAGAATTTTGCAACTCTTCCCCTGAGCTGTGTTTCACTACAATTATACAGGGCTGTCAACAATTTTTAGCTATTTCTAGCAATAATTTCAGTGCAAGAAAACTACCCTGAGATACATCTCACCAGACAGAGGAGCACACTAGCCTTAAACTGCACCCAAGCAGAGAAGGCAGGGCAAGTAGCACGGACAGCTGACAGAAGTAAGACTACAGATCTTAGAAGAGAGTGAGCGCATATGGAAAGTCAAACCACTGCAACAGGTTTGGTTGCTTTATGAACTACTATAGTTCTGGTTTTTGTCATAAATGGTGTGGCTATTTCCCATGTGATTTTAGCCCCTCACCTCTCAAAACCAATACTTACTTGCAATAAATCCATAAATAACAAAATTTTCCATAAATAAGAAACCACCTCACACCTCGTCTTTAGCCTTAATAACACACATTTAGGCCTCTTTATGGGGTGGCTAGTTTCTTTTTTTATCAGCCCCCCCTTCCAATTAGAAAATCTACATTTCATCGTTTCTGCTATCAGATTACTGGTTCTCTGTTTCATTCTTTACGCTTATTCTATAACATTAATACTAAATAACAGTGTTCAACCACTTTACTTACTTCTTTGCATTTAGAAGTTCTCAGTGTGTTCTTAATTCTACTAAGTCACAATTATTTCTGTTACTTTCTCAGATATTTTAGGTTCTCAATACAACTTCCAAGTATGGATAACTCGGTATTTTTCAGTATCTCTTTACCTTCCAATACAGATTTTTCAGATGCTACTGAGTTTTCCTCACCTTATTCCATGTTCTTTCAAAGCCTGTTTTTCTCAAGTCAAATATTTTCCTACTACTGCTTACAGAACCTATTTTTGGTATATTATATTATAGGTGCTGTCCCAGATAACTGTATTTCTTTATCATACTTAACTCAGAGCCAGTAATTTCTGATGCGCAGTGTAGCTTTTGACTTAATTCTGTGTTCAGTATCTGTGCTCCCCTGTATATGACTCTGTCAGAGAATTCTGCCAGCTGTGATCAGTACAGAGTCAGGACAGGACATTCATTGGCGTCACTGGAGGTGATTCTCACACCAAATTGCAAAGTGTGCTTATTCTCCCCTCACACATCATCCTTCTCCCTCTACTCTAGCTTGTTTTTCTTTGCACCATTCCCTTTGCACACTCCCAACACTTTCTAGTCCCTTCCTACCTATTTTAAACTGAGAAAACAGTCTTTCCAGCTCTGACGTTGTGCTCAAGAGGATGCTACCCAGCATCCAACTCTGCAGTACACTGTAAGTCAGAGTCCCATCCTGGGGTTCACTCTGGACACCCTGCGGTGAGGCAGAAGAGGCTGACAGTGCCCTCGCATGGCCTCTTGGGCAGCATATTCTTGGGACCAGCTAGACCCCGCTGTGTGCACTGAGAAGCTCCTGCTAAGCTGTTGTGCTTATGAGGTCATTTGTGGGAACACAGTGAACAAGAGCTGCTTGTCTTTGTCCTTATTCTGTGTTTAGCTGTCACAAATAATTTTTTGTGCCAACTGTTCAGTGTTTGAAAACACTGTTCTTTTTTCTGCGCTTGCTTCCTGCCAGATTTTCCCATTACCCTTATAATTATCTACTTAAATGAATCTTTTACCACCAAGGTATAATGGACTAGTTTAAATGGGTAAGTCATCACACAATCCAATGATGGAAAGGGTTAAAGCCTGATTTTATAACACTTATAGTTACATTTGTTGATGATTACAGTCATAAATTGTAATACGAAAAAAGAACTACAAGAACCTCATAATAGTGTCTAATCCCTAGGAATGGAAGTATTACATTATTTTCCAATCAACTTTAAATACCTAAGTCAAATTAATCTATCCTGGGCAACCAGCCTGAATATAATAAAGTGTGTCACTTGCAGGAAGAACAGGCCTTCTGGTCTTATTCTTTATCCCTCTGTTTGGAAAGCAACTATAACAGCAACGGATTCTTTCCATTGCTTACCTTTTTTCAAAAACTCATATATATGTACATATATATATATATGTACACATATAGCCAGTGTCACCTTCCCATACACACACTAGACATACTTTCTTTACCAATTTTATATGATGACACAGGCTTAATAACATCAACGTAATGTTTTCTTCAAACAGATCTCTTAAAGACTTCTTCCTGGGTTGGCAAGTAGCAAACAGCTGAGCTCATCAAGTTTATGATCTAGGGCAAAATCCAAAATGAGATCTCCACTGGGGACAGGCTGATTAAAGGAACAATCTTGTCCTCTGATTTCAATGGCAATCATCAGTCCTCAGTTCAGTAGGAGTGTCAAAAGTGTTAAACAGCCTCCCTATCTGAAGTGTAGATGATATTCCCTTCAGTTCTTTGTTATAGTTTCTCTTTTATTGTGTAATTTTAAGTACCTGAATTTCCAAAGGAAAAACCCAAACAAAAACCAAATCTGCAATAACATATGTTAATAAAGATGAAAAAAATGGTCTAGAGTCTATTAAATATTATATTTCATATATTTCATATGAGGGGTAAGATTGCAAAAAGCATTTTTTTTTAAAAAAAAGGGGAAAATGCATCCTTGATTTGCCTTCCTTTTAAAGCCTCGCAATCATTTTGTGTGGACAGAAACACCCTGACAATCAGACAATTTTGTGTAAAAATTAGAGTTAAAACGTCATTCTTACTAAGATTTATTGTTCCTCTTGTAATTTATCACATTCCAAATATAAACTTCCTAATGTACTCACTGGCTCAAAACCAAATCATGCTTATTTATTTGTCTTGTACAGACATGTTTGGATTTGGTTGAATCCCTGCCACAGTTTGTGAATTATGCATGTAAAAAGCAAAAAATTCCTGTACCACATATACACACACACACACACAAAAAAGAACAAAACCCAAACAAAAATATCCTACACATCAGGCTTATCACTTTTCTACCATTTCCTGTGGAATTAAAAGATAAGATTTTCAGTTCTGTCTCAGCCAAGATTGCCAATTCAGCTTGTAAAATCTAAAAACAAACTCATGTATTTGAAGTTCTAAAGAACTACTTAAATTGTCCTTTTTAATGTTCGCTCTTAGGCATTCTACATCTTTCAAACACCTCGATACATAAATATTGATTGTGGTATACAAAGGATGCTTTTTTTTCATCCTTATGGTTCTTTGATTTAAATAAAAATGAAATTAAGTCACTAAGTTTTAAAACTCTTTTTCTGTTTTTTTTTTTTTTTTTTTAATATCCTTCAAAAGAGTTCACATCCTTTGATCGGTAACCATTAAGACATATTTCATTTTCACTTTAAAATATCTAAATATGGATACAACTACTATATACACAAATGAAAAAGGAAGAGTTTACATAGTGAGGAGGTTGGGGACAAATTAAAGGCAATCAATATATGGCTTAAAACCTAAATGAGTAATTCTTTCCATTTTTAGGAAGAACAACTGTTTCCAAAGGAGTGAAAGGAAGATGTCAAGTGCAATGGGGATACAGAAATAGTGATGTCCACATCAGGACCAAGAAAAAAAAAAAAAAAAAAAAAAGGAAAATGTTACTCAATGACAAGTAGCAGCAAGTGTACCAAGTAACTGTAAACACATCATAACTAGGCTTCAGAAGGGGAAAAAGACTTTACAGAGTAGAGATACATTGAACACACCTGTTCATGATGAAGACCATGAGGTATTTCCACACAGTGCTTTTGGTCCCTTGCCTTTTGTACAGGTAAGAGCCCCTTAGCTGCGGCTCGGTATCCCTTCACCCAAACTGCCAGGGTACTGCTTTCTAGAGCCTCTGTGGCAGTATTTTTCACTGCTGTTCTCATGCAATCGCCCTTGTGCTGTTACTGCCATGGCCTTGCACCTACAAAACCCAACAGTGTTGTTACGGTGGTTCTCCAGGGAAGCAACTGGTCATTCCTTCCTTCCCCTCTTTTCCTAGTCCATCATTGTAGCTCTTGGTTTACATTTGGGCAAACAATATATGCATGCAGAGAGCTTAATATCCAAGCAGTGTGTGGCACCTTCGGCTGATAAAAGTGTGCTCCAGCCAGTGTTAACATCATATGCAGCTGTGAGTCTGAGCTGGTCCTGAGGAAAACTACATAGCTGCTGTGGGAAAAATACTATGGGGGAAAGCACCTTCTGCACTAGAGAGGGCACACAGGGAAGGATGCTCTTTTGGGGTCCCCCAGCCCCTCTCCTCCCAGCTGGCCACTGTTGGAGTTTGCCCTTTCTCTCTCATTTCCTCTCTTCTCCTCTTTTCTTTTTTCCATTTTTCCCCAAAAGTAACTTCCACCATTAGAATCTGCATGGACCACAGCCACAGATCCCTGCTAGTAAAGCTTCACTTGTAACCTTCTCTCAACATTTTTTGTCTAACAGCCTGGTTATCTGCCCCAGCAGAAGACAGGCACTTGGAACTCAGGGAGACTCTGCCACTCTTTGTGTCCCTTCTAAGCAAGTCTCAAGATTACCAAGCACCTTCTTTCCTAGTGTTCCTCACTCCTCATTTTCTTAACCACCCACAGAAATAATTTTGTCCAGAAAAGCGTTTGAACCAAAAGCCAGGTAGACTCAAACATTATTTTGCTAAAATACCAATGTGAGACTTCCAATACACTGTTTGGTGCATTCAGTGTATTTTGCACTTATCCTGTAATTTCAACTCACAGTCCCTTATTATTTATACCTAAAATTCACAAGACAATTTACCAGTCCCATTTGAATCACTACAAAACAACTGTGGTAGATGTTAAGTCCTCATTTCCTTTCTAATCTGAATGTGTTGCCACAGTGAGAAACTGTTTTCTAGACCTTTGGTGATTCTCGTTCTCTAAATATTCTTAAGGTTATCAGCATCTTTCTTGAACACACATAAGAACTAGTTCGTATACTCCTGTAGAATTGAATTAAAAACAAAGGCACTGTTAAAATAACCACTCCAACTAAATACTCTCGCTGGGCTTCAGTCACACCAGGAACTTGTGTGTCACATGTCCCATCATGGCTTCCAATCATTTCCACAAGAAAGCTGACTATTTTAAAGTATGGTTTGAAATCCTTGTATACACAATATACAAAGATATATCTATATAGTGATACAGATACATATGATGTATGGCTTGTTCTTTGTCTGTTCTGAAATAAAACTGATTAACCTGTCTATAAATTCACCAGTATGACTTTACCAACAATAAGTCCTTTTCAATTGCAGTATTCATCCTTAAGGTACTTGCAAATATCTTAACCAATAAGTTTATTCTGTCATCTGAGAAACTGCCAAAAAAAAGTTACAAAAAGAAGAGCCAAAGCTTTTTGCTGTCCACTACACATCAAAGCATTTGGTAACGTTTCTCTAAGAATTTTGATATTCGCCAAATATCTGGGGTTTAATTTATTTAATGCATGCCATTTTGATTTCCTAGTACAGAGGTAATTATCAATTACAGTGTATTAGGAAAGCCTGTTCTACCATTGCTGTCACCTTTACCAATCCAATTTGAATCTTAAAAAATTAAAAATACAATCATCTTGCTTCTAAAATTCCTGATTAAATAGCAGTGACCCTATCTCCTCTTTCAATTGTCAAGTAGTAGTAATTATAACAATAAAACCCCCTGTTAATCAAAGTAACTTTTTGACTGTGAACAAGCTGTGTATCAACTCCTCTTATCCTTAAAAAGACACTTTTTTGTTGCCTTAACTTAGCTAACTACCCTTCTGTTTACAGCTCTTACCACCTATTAAGTTTTGTAAACTTATCTAATTCCCTAATTGCATTTACAACCAATAGCTTGAACTTTTCATCTCTTTGGATGTGTGTACATACACACATAAATATGTATGTATTTTTAAACTGCCTTCAGATTGCACTTTTCTTGCTGCTGTTCTTTTCTACCCCAGTTTCTTTCTAACCAGCATTATTTCCTAGATATCTTGAAAATTAATTGCTTCCCAATTATTGTTTCCTCTACTTGTTTAAATACTTTACTCCAGGTAACGTGCTATAAAATGGTTTTCACTGCCTTAAAATCCACTATTTAGAAACAGCAGCTACCATTCCTAGTCACATACGATTTTAGTCCATTTCAATGCAATAATTAATAATCAAATATTTTATGCAGATGAATTCATTAACCTTTATTTAACAGGTCAGACGCAGAAAGGATCTCTGAATCATTAACTTAAGCTTAAAAAGTAACCTCTCCACACCTACGATCTGAGAGCTCTGGGCATACTCTCACTTCCTTTTGCTAGTCAGTATTTGCTATGGCAATGTGGTTTTTTCAGTTGTGATTTTCTGAGCTACTTGTAATCCTGGAAGATGATCATAGATAAAAGAAACCTTAAAACCTATCTCACTCACTGACATTTCAAGTCTTTGCATTTCTTTTGTGTTTCTCGCTCATCTTGATAGGCCTTTTTCATTTCTGCTCTTAGCTAGCTTCACAACATGCTGTTCTTTTTTGTGCCATGGAATTCTGATATATCCCATCACATAGGTAAGCAGGTTTTTACTGTCCCAAATTATTCACAAATATAAGAAAAAAGAATGGCATAATTGGGACCTTCTATTTTAATAAACATAGGCTGATACAAAACTCATCCCTATTTCAAGGGAAATCTGCCATTAAAAGTAAAACTAATCCAGCTTAAAGTTAATTACTTTGACAAGTAATATGTGGGGTCACAAATACCAAATGTAGAACAGATCTTGTAAAATGAGCTGTCTGAAACATTAATATGAAAGGTGTATCACAGGGAAGAGATTTTCAAAGTGTTACAGTCAATGGCAAATCACCCGCACAACTCTAAGTAAAAGAACCCCAACAAACTGAGTTAATTTTTTATTTTATTTTTAAGTAGGGGGTGTGTGAAGCATTCAACAAACTTATAGTCTTGCTGAGAACACCATGATGGATATTATGAAATCGATATTTTAAGGAGTACTGCAATACGAACAATAAGAAATAAATCATGACAGAAGAGATGAAGATGTTTCTTAGAAAACTATTTCTGCTGTAGGGTGTTGCAGCCAAAATACAAAACTGACCTGTTATTCCACATGTGACAAATAAAAATTATTAGAACTATTTCACTTCACCTTTACCACTGAAGAGAACAAAACACCTGAGGTGGCTTTTGTGCTTTTCTCAAACACAGAGATAAAATACTACAACTCTGGTGTACTTCACTTCAATTGATTAGGGTCATCATTCTTCAAGCTCTGCAGCCTTGGAATAAGTGTGCTTATTCTGAATTTCTGTAGCTGAAATACTGTAAAAGTCTTCCAATTCTGTGCCTAGCTTGAGAAAAGAGAGGGGGAAGCTAAAATATGTTTGAGGAACTTTAGTTTTATTCCTATCTTCTGAAGGGATTTGAGATGAAAAACAGTTAGAAAACACAGTGTGGGATGAAAGAAGATCAATGAAGGCTGAATAAAGATATAATTGATTGACATTATAAGCTGTAGTAAAATAGAGGTCAATTAAATGAATGAATTGCTTATTACAGTAATATTAAGCATTTATTTAACACTTATCTGAAAAGTGCTTTGCTAACAATTAATCTGTACAAGGAAAAAGCATAAAACAAATTACACTGACTGGGAGACAGCAAGGTTATGAAGGCCAGAAAGTTGGTTTAATTCCATTTTTTTCTTCAGAGTTTATTTTAAAGCAGCATTTGTTCCACTGTATTAAAAAATGAGTTACCTTAAAATAGGAGGTCAAGGAGTGAGAATTGGCCATGGCTCAACAAGTCTGAACTATTATCGTGGTTTAAAACACTGTCTCTTGATGACGAGCTTACACACAGCTGACACTGTTTTCTTTAACGAAATGGAGAATTTCAAATGTCAAAAAAAAGATGTCAGATATAAATAAAGTAACCTTTTAGGTTTGCAAAGAAATATTTCATGTCTGTGCAGTAAACTGTAAAGAAAAAGAAGAAAAATCTATGTAAATGTAGACTTCTAGCCATGCGTATTTTGATCTGAGCCTGTGATTCAAATGCAATTTAAAGCTGTGTAAACCCATTAAACCGCTTAAATTGCTGGAAAGAATATAGCGAATGCAAGAGTAAGGGAAATAAAAGCAAAACAAGGGTGTTGTAGTCAAACACAAGAACATGTATTTAAGAAAAATAGTATCTGGAAAAACTAATTAAAGACGGATGATTTGTGTTTGTTTCTGTTGTTTTATTAGTTCACAACAAATTTCTCCATTCTGTTAGTCGAATACAAGCATACAAGCAAAATATGCTTTTTGGCCTTCTTTTATTATTATTTTTTAAAAGAGGCTGTGAATGTATTAGCAATCCCATTTGGGCGAACTGCATCTCAAACCAAATCCTCTGATTCGCTCTTACTGCATTTCCTATGTGCTTGTTCAGTTCTCAGAGCATTTTTGTAAACAAAATAGATTTCAGAGAAGTAAATTAGAAGTACTGCACCAAAGTGCTGTACAACTTTGATGGGGATAATTGGATCTGAACTCACATGGAGCTGACATCACCACATGTAACTTCAGCACCACTAAAAGTTCTTAAACCACAGCAAATATCAGGATATTCCTCCATCACAGAAAGTGATCGCCAGTGGCTGAGAGTCCTCAACTCGTTCTTCAACACTTCTGTTGCTTCTTCAGTCACACCCCCTTCTGGTCTAAAAAACTTTCTCTTACTGCAATCGCCCCTTCCTAAAGTTTTTGCTACTATAACTTATTATTCCTTTTTACTTTCAACTCTCTTCTGTCCTATTAATCAACAGCTACCTCTTCTCGCTCTTGGAAAAACTTGTGTGACTTGGTGCCCCAACAATATGATACTACTTATCAATCTTAACCTCTCTGAGAAGCTTCAAGTTTCTTGGGCAGTAGCTCAGCTTGGTGACAACACCAGCAGGTTTCTAACTTATGACTGCAGTCTGGTATGAGAGGACTGCTTCATTAAACCAAACAAGATTATACCAGTTTTCTTGAAAACCAGTAACAATAATCATAATTTGAGGTCACTGAGGCAGATTTTAATCTATAAAAAAAGAGGCTTCAGATAGGAGCACATGACTGACCCATCCAGCGTATTTGGAGCACATCCCTGAGCTCTGCAGGTTGTTTGAACTCAAACTGCCAGGCTTGCCATGTGGTAGAATCTGAACAGTCCACACCATCCATCACTGAAATATTACTCCTGCATGCCTTCCCTATATGTTTATCCTTGGGGACAATGTGGGGCAACTGGCTGACACAGAAAGCACAGACCAAAATATGTCAATGGATCAACATGAGCTGGGAAGGCACGGTCACTCGATATCCCTTCAATCCTGCATTGTGCTGTATGCACCAGGCACCTGGCCACTAACTGCTCCATGTGCAGAAATACTTTCTAGAACAGAAGCTGCTCCTCTGTGAGGACTCTTCAGACCACAAGTATGACCCTTTGCATGCTGACGATCCATCATAAGGTGGGAGAAGCATAGTCACTCACAGGAGAGACAGGTGATACCTCCTGAGAGTTGGATACAGTGTGGGAAATAGGATGGAAGCTCTGCTCTCACTGGAAGATGGGGAGAAAAAGACTTCCTTGCTGAGAGGGTTCTTTTCCGCAGGCCTGATGAGCTGGTTCTGCCCTTGGTTTAACCCTTATCAAGAAGTTGCCCTCCCTCTCATTCTCAAGCTGTGGCCACTACTTTCACTTCCTTTTTCAAGTCTCCTCTTTCCATTCTCTCTCACAGCGCCTACTTGGAGATCTGCTAGCAAGCAAAGCCTCACCTCCTTGCTCCTGAACAGTGACTGCTGCTTCGCAATTCTTTAGTTCCCTTTCCACTCCCTCCTCCTTTCATCGGGTAGTGACTGGCACAGCTCCCAGCTAGCAACTGGCTAGCTCGATCTTCTACTGCTACATTACAAGTTTAAGCAAAGAAAATACAGGACTGTGGTTGAATGGAGTTGGTAATTAAGTGCCAGTGGATACTGCTGAGGTTCCTGGGCCTCTGTGCTGAAAGGCAGGGTTGAAGAGGAGGAAGAATTACCAGCAGTGAATAATGCTCAGGTGAGGGATTACTTGTGAGAACTCTGCTTACCAACAGTCTGCAGGACCTGTTGCACCTCATCCAAGGCTGCTGAAAGAGCTGGCCAATGTCATAGCAAAGCCAGCCAGCCTCACTTCAGCCCAAGAGAAAATTATGGAGCAAGTCCTCTTGGAGCAAGTTTTTGGGACATGAAGGACAAGTGTCTGTTTGAGGAGGAGGCTGGAGTAAAATCGTCCTGAGGTGGCTTCCAACCAGAATATCATCTGAAATATTTACAGAGACTTGTGCCACCAGCAGTGTTTTCTATATATGAAGATAAAAAGGCATTGAAGCAAGTGTGCAGATAACAGAAGCATGACAACGAATAATCTAAAATAACAGGAAAATCTAAATACAGAAGACACACAGAGTGCACCAGTGACTACAATTCATAAAAGAAATGCCATGTGTAACCTCATTTTCTGCTATCTTATTAGAAATCTGCATAAACCAAATCACAACTAGAAAGAGCAGTGTGTTAGAAGGAATACTGCACATCTACAAAATATTGGCAGGTAATACATATGTACTGTGAAGTAATGTAAAGCTTATGGAAAAAAAAAAACCTCAAAACATATAGGGTTCTTTTCTTCTTAGAAAGATTACAAATGTCGGATATTGTTCCTCATAAACATAAAGAAACCTTTTCATGTTTAAATTTTCATTACTACAAATGATAGGCACTGAAAATTCTACATAGATGAAAACAGCGACTGTCATACAGAAACACAGAGCACTTGCATAAAGCTGATATAAAGAAGTCTTAAGACTTCTGGAGACTGTATGCCACTACTACTGTGTGTACAGATAGCTGAAATACAGGAACGGCAGTCTCCAGGGTAAAGACTGTGCATCACTGACAGTGGATTTCTGAAACGAAATGTGATTAATGATGCAAGGAGACCGGGGGTGGTGGTGGTGGGGAAATCCAGTAGATGCCAAACCCCTTTTTATGATATCCATGAGAAGAACATCCTACATGTAAGCAGGCCTCCCATTAACACTTTCACATGACATTTGAAATGTGATTACATAAAGATACAACTGAAAAGCTCTTTCCTTGTCCTTTCAACAACAGTGCTACTAACTCCTCCTCCATCTTTTTAGGTTCTCTCTGATACTACAGTCTGAAACAAGACAGAAACTGTTATACTCTTTAGAGAAAATCCTTCTTAAATCAACACATAAATGTACTTTAAGCATGCTTAAGTAGCCTGTATACTTTGTTCAGCAGCCCTACACAAGTTCATAAGCTTTTTATACTGTTACTAATAATTGTTGAAAACATGAACACTCCAAGATGCCAAAACAAGTTTCCTTCTGTGTTTCTTCCATTTCATCTGACATTCTCCTGGTCATACTTTTTCCCATGTATATCAGACTTACTATTCTCCCTCTTGGTTTTGGTTTTGGTTTGGGGGTTCTTCTTCTTTTATGGACGGGGCTGGGGGGGTTGTACCTATTATCATGCCTCCCATTCTCTTATTCTGAAACCACTGCATTTTAAAAAATTCAGTTATCTTAAAAATACTTCCTTCTCCTTGGCAACAACCCTTCTTTTTTTTCCTTCCTTCAGTTGCTAAAATCAGAATTGTTTTGTTTGCCTTGACAAAGTTCACAAAATCTGGGGGGCCACCAAGGTATGGGGTTTTTGTAGGATTTTATGAAGTTGGGAACAGAGTGCCACTGAAACAATGGTTATTATAAGCTATTATGGCTACACAATGATTATAGTAATATTATTATTATTATTAAAACAGCAGAACAGAAAAGATTAGGTTTGGCTAAATATTAAAAATATTAATGCTCATATGAATTCTGTGTCCCCCTAATAATTTTACAGAAGAAAAAAAGAGACAGCATGTAATAGCTCTATCACTCATTATACTTGTTGGAAACACAGTTGAGGCAGAATAACTTAAAACAGCAATACTGCAGATACTGTTACATATGAGAAAGAACATGCAAATTGGTCACGATCAAGCTAATCAAACATTTGCAGCAGGGAAAGTCTGAATTGAAAAGCGACATTTTACTTAATGGCAATAATAATTTAGTTGTAGAGTTACTTCTGCCTTTGGACTCTAGGGATGAATGAGATGACCTCATAGGTCTCCTCCAGCTCAATTTTTTAATGATTCTATGAAAAAAACCAAATTAAACAATGTGAAATGACAGATTATATTAATCTTTAAATGAACAACAGAAACAGTATCCAATTCTGTATGGAATTACGTTCATACAGAAAAGACATACAAACTAAATACACCATGAAAGCTTATAATATTAAACCTTCGCCAACAGCAGCCTCCCTCTTACTAAAAGGAGCTACCGGCATTAGTGGTAATTCGTCTGGCTATAGAATTCCTAAATGAAGGATTAAAGAAAAGATAATAACCTTCTTTTGAGAGCAAGATATCATACTGCATCATCTTGCTTGGGTATTGCAAATGAGTGTTGATGTTGGGTTCCCTAAAGCAATTCAACAGAAATAATCAAGCCTAATGCTGTGGAAATGCAAGACACAAAAAGTTTGAAAAAAGACTCTAACCATCTGCAGCAGCTTGGGGGAACCATTTTGACTATGAGAAAAAAAAGCTAGAAGAATATGCTGCATTTTACATGAGTCATTTTCCACCATTTTAAAAAGCTTCTTCCATTTAAAGTCATTAGCCACAGCTAACATGCCATCCAATTGATCATCCTCTCCAAGTCGTCATGCCTTAAGTTGTTATTTTTGAGACAATGAAGTAAAACAAAAGGTTTTAATCTAGGGTAAAATATTAGTTACTCTGGTTGCAATGAAATAAAATACATAAGTGCATACTATATGAATCTGTTTGGCTCAACATATTATGCACAAAGCAGAATTTGGTGCATAAACTTAATATTAAACTCAAACTGTGAAATCAAATGTGTGATTGAGTGTCATTTCTAAACAAAGAACAGAAAGAATACAAGCAGTCTTGTACTGCCAGATGTTGTTTAAAAAAAGTTTCAAAACACAATGAATTATTTAAAGGGAAAAAATTCGGGTGCACCTGCTAACATTGAACAGGACCCCGTAACTGAGCAAACTCGAGGGAATCTGGGACAAATTCCTCTACCAAGAGACACAAAACTGCACAAGCAGTCAGTCAATAAAAACCACTGAGTGATCAGGCTTTCTGCTGTTTTCTAACATAAAAGACATCCTGAAAAGCACCTTGGGGAGTTTGTTCTCCCACAGACGTTTTTCAAACGGGTAGTCAGACTGCTAAAAAGAAAACAAGTTTGAGTAATTCATTTCTACCCAAACTTTGAAATAAAAAGGATTAAAATTATAAGACTCAGTCATCAAAATACATTTTAAATGATGTGATATACCATGTTCCCAGCTAATTGCTTAGATGTTATCTTTTGTCAAAAATAGTTCTTTTCCTACTCAATTGTAAATTGGATACGATTAATTATACTTTCTGTTGTAATACCTATACATTGCTACATACTCATTTCATCCTTCTCATGATGAATGTGTTTGTGAAGTGCTTATCTATAGTGCAGTTAGATTAGAAATACAAAAGCATGCTACATGAGAATCTATCAAAAATTATAAAAAGGACAGAAATATATTTGGTCTGTTAGTAACTGAGCTAAATTGTAGCAAAGCTTGAGTTTCACATTTTTGTCCACATGAAGTTGCTCACATCATATGCTGAGATGCTGTATACATGGCTGTTATCCTTTGTGCATAATGTTAGCTTTACTGTAACTATTTATATGCTGTCTGGAATCCTTGGCATAGAAGTAGAAATTTGGAGAATGCCCTTAATGGGCCCTCAGTCTATGCTAACCCATCCTGAAAAGAGCTTCTTTTTCTCAGTTTCCTCCTGATTACCAGTGAGTCAAAAAAAAAAAAAAAATGTTTAGTGTGCAAAACAGTAAGGCTGCCTTGCACACAACTAGCTCTGAACAGCTTGCTGGCCCCTGTGCAGGTAAATACCACAATACCGCAATTATTGTCCCTGCCTTCCCACTGTTTCTTAGTAATTCAACAACAGACCATCTGTAGCTCACTGCTGGTTAATCACCTCACATCTTAATGCATCATTTGAATTATTTTCATACTATGTAGTAGACATGATGTAAACACTACAAGCAAAATACTTAAGAGAGCTAGCTGGGTATGTGAATAGCTAGCTGCTCCTTACACTGCTAAAGGAAGGTTTATAAAATAATCTAAACCAATCCTATATAGCAGTAGTTTACCACAGAATGCTTCTACATAGCCATACATCCTAGTTGCTACTAATAAATTGATGGCAGTGAGATGATATTGCACATCCTCTGCATTTCCAAAAAACCTGGTGATATAGGTATTTGCAGAGATGTCCTTGCAAGGGAAATATAAAACTCCTAATAGACAAGTAGCCAAGTTCCCAAAGCAGCCCATGGCTCTGATTCCTGTATCAGATGCCAAGCTTAAACCATCCAGTTAAAAGTACCATAACAGCGTACTATTTCTCTAGATAACATCCCTGGGGGGAAGAGTGGGAGAAGACCAGGGAGGAAAAAGCCCCACATAGAAAGCACGCAACAACTGAAATACAGAATCCAAAATTTCTTTTCACAAACCTAAGATACTAGAACCAGAATTTAAAAGAGTCATCTCCAAACCATGGTAATATTCTCAAGAATATGTAAACGTACTACAAAAAGCTGAATTTGTCTGGGCCTGCATGCAGCTTGCTTTCAAAAGCTGCTTGCAAATTTGTTCTGGACTCTTATTTAATGCTAGTTTTACACACGTATTTTCCACTCACAACAGCTACCACTCCTGCTCCAATATGCATTAGTGTAAAATGGTAACCTTGCCCTTTGGTCTTTTCTTTCAGGGAAATGTTTAAGAAGTTGGGGGCAACAGGCAACAGTTGCCATTCATGTGATTATGAACAAACATGAGAAAACAATAAATGAGAACCCCTCCAGTTAAAAATATATTTTTTTTCTTCAGAAAATACCAAGAAAAAAATAAACCTTAACCTCAAAAGTAGCCAGCAACAAGAAGCTAATAAGGCTAGAGGTTGGAGTATTTAATTTCCTCCCTATTTCAAACCTATCAAGACAGGATTTCTGGCACATTAATTTCTTTAACCTGTTTTGCTGTTGGGCTTTTTGTTTTGCTTTAGTTTATTTGTGGGGTTTTTTGGGTTTTTTTTCAACAGTCCACATAAATAGCTGCAGAACAGTAAGAGCAGAAAGTGCACTGGATCCTCTTCCCCTTATAATAATATGTATTATTATACCAATGAAACACAAATGTCCAACGCACCTGCAGTAGTACTTTGGCAAGGCAGTATCAAGCAAGTGGAATATAACTTGGGAAGAGAGTAGGAGAAAAGACTATTTTGCTAGAGGCTCAAAATAATGTGTATCTTATCCTACTCTACCTTGCCGAACTCTGCAAACAGCTCTATATTCATACACGGCACCAGCTTCCTCTATCCTTAATTTCTGCTTTATTATTCTGTTCCTTTATGGGGTCAAATTCCTGCGTGATGCAGCAAATCCAAAGAAGTGTCCAGATGTTGTGAATTACCCTGAACACTCAATTTTGTATTCCATGTATCCCTTGTGTTTCCTCTTCTGTTGTCATGTGCTATAGGCATCAGCAAGAGAAAGCACTTTTGTCTGCCTCAGTTGCTCATCTTCACTTCCCCAGAGCAGAAAGCCTGCCATTCCTAGGCAACCTCAAACAAGTAACTGAAAAATCTCCAGGACCTGCTAGCCAGGGAACAGATTCAAGTGTAAAACCCCTGGGAACATAGGTGGAGAAAGCAATAGAGAGCTAGTGTCTCCCTCTCTTCGTGCATCTGCTAATAAACATCAGCTTTTTGTAATCCATAGAGGCGGTTAAGTAACAGAGGCAGGCCAAAGGGGGAAAGGCAGGCTGCATAACGGTCACAACACTGCAGAGCAACTCCTGAAACAGAAGCAGTAACCAAAAGGACACCAAGCTCTGAAGAAGTTATGTGATATCAGGAAATAAAATTACTTCAGATCTGCTTTTAGAGGCTGTAGTGAATACTCATTGGGACACTGAAGCTTCCGAGAGTGAAGACGTACTCACCAGCTGCCTGGTTTCAAAACAGTGCTCAGCTGGTGGCAGTCAATGGAACACAGAAGCTCCCACATTCATCTTCAGCTCAAGCAGCTTTCCCACACAAGCTGTGTATGCCACACACTTCCGCAGAGCAGCTTAGAAGAATGACAGTGATAGTATTTCCCAGCCACAGGGCTCAGGCCCGGCAAAAAGGAAAAAAAGTGATTCACCCTGAATTAGTGGTCACCTCATATACCACCAAGGCCTGATTTCCTGCTTGTGCAATGCAGCTAACGGGACGGAGCTTCCCTGCTTTTTTCAGAAACTGCCACAGAATTAGATGACAAACTAGTACTTTCTCTGCTTCAAGCTCCTGTAGCACTCTCTTTCCCTGAAACGATACTGAAGAGGAGTTTGGATCAGCCATTTGAAGTCACAGAACAGCAAACTGGGAAGCAAGGGCAGCTGTTGAGTTACCTTACCCAACAGTTCTTTCAACAATCTTTCATATTTTTTATCATATAAATCAATTTACACTTTTCAAATTGGTAATGTACCACATTCTTTTGAGATTTAAAAATCAAATTTTGTAGTTCAGCAGATTACAAGAAATCTGCATCATAGCAAAAGCAAAACAACCTTCTTTTGTGATTTGGCCACGCAGTTAAGATACACACTCCTGAATTTACTGCTTATGATCTGTATGAAGCTGGGGGGAAAAAACACCGTTCTTAACCCTATTGACTTACTGTTCCATTGAGTCATGGAAGTGAAAGAAGTTTCCCATCAATTTTCAGAGTTCTAAAAAGTGATTCTTTTAACACAAAAAGATTCTCCAGCAGGAGTCAACATTTAACGGTGTGTAGGGTACAACCAGACATTTTTTGCTTTCAATTTGGCATAGTGAATAGAAAAACCTGGCTTACAGCAACTCTTTCTTTAACTATGGAGCTCGATTGCTAGGAGTTTTTAGAAGCCCTGCTAAGGTGACACCAAAAATTGACAGTTATTTTAATGCAGAATTTATGAATTTGAATAAATTTTACCACATCCAAGCCACTTTGTGGTTACACATATGTGGCTTGGCAGGTTTTATTTTTCTTTTGTTTTCTGAGTCATTTTATCAAGTCCTTCTCTTCTAAAGCTGAAATTTAAGCCACCTATAAAGTCACCCACCAAATCTTTTATTTGCATATTTAGAGAATTAACATTTTCAAAATTACATGATGTAATAAGATTTTAATAAATCTGTGATCCTGAGATATTTTGCCTCCCACTGTGATTTGACATCTTGCTTAGAGCTGATCTGAAAAGCTATGATTTTCTTTATTCTGAAGCATTTTATTACCTTGTTCTATCAGTCTACTTTATCATTTGTAATTGTATTCAGCTCTCCTGAACGTGTTAACATTCTTAGATGACACATGCTCCTTGTATCTTTATTAAAATTAACACACCCCATTTCTCACCTTGCTTCTGTGTCAGTTTTTGCAATAATCTTTGCACATAAAAGTCTTTGATAACTTCTCACAATGCCCCTATTTATGATTCCCATTGTACTTTAAAGGCCAAATGTGAACAGGTTGATGTATAACCTGTATTTTATTTGAAGTACTTATACTTGCAAGGCACAACTATATATTAAATACTATCTAAATGGTTAGGAAGTTAATTATACCTAAGACAATTGCTTAAGCAAATCATATAGGCCTAACAGGAACAGGAAGTTCAACACCTCGAACAACTGTGCCAACTGATGCTCAGAAAAGTTAAAGGCAATATTTAATCATTAATTTTGATGGACTGAGATTCAGGAAGACTTGCTGAGGCTGAGGTATGCAAAACCTGTAAGAAAGATGTGTAAAATATGAGGCATCTAAGCCATGTTCAAACAGTGCTAAGTCACCTGATCAGAACTAATACTGTTGAAAGACAGAGGAAAGCAATGACCAACAGACCTAGATTTGACAATTAATTCTATCAAACACCTCCGAGACCTAAACTAGTTGATGCTTTAAAAGACTGGAAGAGAACTAAAGACTATGAAAAACAGAACAAAAAACCAAGAATGCTACAGAAAGCTACCTACTTGAAGAACAGTGAGGTAAGAAACACCTAAACCAAAATATAATATTTCTTATTTTTAAAAAATATCAGCAAATTCTACCTACATAGGGCTTGGAAGAAAAATACAATAAATCATACACCACCTAAAAACATAGCAGTTTGCACTTCTGAGAACAGAATGCTATGATCTCTCTAAGAAGAAAATGTAAGGATAACATCAGATTATTTGAGTGCCAGAATTACAATACACCTTTCAAAAGAAAAGAGGAAAAAACCAATGTTCACTAAAAAACCTCACTGTTTCTTCACACTAAACGTTTTAATTTCAATGGAACAGATGAGGCAGGCTTCCTAAGGTAGTTTTTTCCATACTGTTCCAGGCTCTAGTCCAACAGCTATGTAAACCCTGTACACATTATAGAATAAAACAGGCTTCAGGGGGATACAAATGTTGCATTTTTCTATTAACATTATTTGCTAATTTATTAACTCCAAATTCTATGGATGATTGTTGGCACTTCAGTTTCTATTCTCCCTTAACTCCATGTTACAAACAAAATCAGTGTATGTTCCATAACACCTTAGTACGATGCCACTTACAAGGGCTACAAAAAAGGAGAACTGCAGCAATCTACTCTATCGGAAGACTTCAGGTATGCCCCACAGACCTCTGTTTTTTATTATAGTGGTTAAACATAACTTTTAATTTCACAAAGTGTTTCATTGGACTACTGCTAGGCAATAACTGAGAAAATATAAAGAGCCTTATACAATAAACCGTTCTGTCCATACACTGGGTGGCTAGAGCAATGTTTTTGTTCATTTACTGGCTGGTCGGTTTTAAGACACAGAATGGGCAAGAGCAACCCCTTTTTCTAACAGGAGAAACGTGCCATGGTTTACGCTGAACATGGGCACCTATAACTCAGTCAAGTCATTCTCTACAGAAGCCTCCTCCGAGCTTCTGTTTGAAGCTTGTCATCTGCCTTCCAGCACGGTCAGATAAAGGGAAGTTTATCTATGGGAAGCAGCTGTACAGTGAGAATGGGATGTTGCCATTTAACTAGTTCTGGAACCAAAAATAATACCGTTAAAAAATTAAAGCTATTGGGATTATTACTACAGAAGTCATGACAAAGAGAAAAATTATGAAGAAATCTAGTTGAAATCAGTCCTATGTAAGATGCAGAGAGCTGGCAAAATGGGAAAAATCACCAAGCATAAAAACAACAGAGAAAAACTTCAGTTTATTCTCTTGTTCTTCTTGAACTCCTTAATTTTTCTCCCTCTAAAACAGAACACCATTTTAATTCTAGCTAAGAAATCTTTAGCAAAGTTTGTGTATACAAGCAAAAAAAAAAATATCTAATGCCTATCATGTGATCTTAAGACATGCGATTTTAGAAGGTTGCTTCCCATCCCCCAAGAAAACCTAAGCAGTTGAATTTCCTTCATAAATAGTTCTTCTGTTGTACAGACAATAAATTCTATAGTGAGAGCTAGCTGTACCTCAAAAAATGCATCAGTAGCTTCAATTACATGAGGCAGACAAAATTTAAGAAACTTAAGTATGGAATCAAGAAATTAATACTATTTTTAACTTGGAAAAGATTGCCTATTCCAGTGGCCTTGACTACTTCTTGTCATGACAAGCTGAAACACTTTAACTGAAGAGGATGGGATTTCTTTCAGAATAAATGCACATTCTCCCATACAATCCCAGAAATGAAGAGAATACTTTAGACTTTCCTGAAGCCTATACTACACATAATGAATCCCTGAAAGTCAAGCAAAACCAGACACAAGTCCTATAGGTTGTAGGTGTTGGGTTTGGTTTTTTGGGGGGGTTATTTTTTTTTTCTGGTTCCATCTTTCTTCATGAATTTAGCATCATCAAATGAGAATCAAACTGTTGGCTTATTAAGCATAAATTCTGACACTAAAAATCAACATGTAGCTTTGGTTCATTAGTTTACAAAATACACAAAGTATGGGGATGTACACCACATGTCCTAGTTATTCAAGTAGAAAGAAAATTGTATTTCCTTCCTGAAACAGGTTTCAAAATTTATTTTGTTTATTATGCTGTGCCTTAGGATACTGGTCTTTTTAATACACAACCAATTTGACAAGGACAGAGTTCAAGTGATAATTAGATTCTCTTTTATTGATTTTTGCCTGGTAAGTAACCAACCTAATCTTGTTACATTCTGCCCCAACTTTGAGCCCTTTCACTATTAACTACTCCAGACACATATTTGAATTGTGTAGTGGCAGAAGTAAACATGACTCATATTCTGTAAATTAGTATAACAATTCAGTCAGTCCAATACCTATGCTGAAACAATTGCTCTTAGAGTGCATACCTTTTGCTGGTACACAAGAAAGGGGACCTGTATTGAAGAGCGTTCAGGAAGCTTTTGGGACAAAACCATTCTTTCTTTCCACTGCCTTTTCATATGTACTTTTTAAGAGAAGATTCACATTACACACAAACTCTTAGGATACCCACATACTCCACAAACAGAATGAAAAATTTACCAAGATTATATGTTGCAATATTTGGTAATATACACAGCTTACACAGTAAAGATTGGCCTCTTCCTACTTAAGACTTGATTGTACTCTGTAAATGTTGGGCAGAAGGAAAGATAAGCTACTGACAGCTACTAAACTCTGTTGCACAGGATTCAAACTGATAGATTAAAGGAACAAAAATCCCATGTTTTTAGCACTAGCATCCCACATAGAAGGATGCAGCTTCAGTTTATACAAGGGGATGGTTGCACAGACATGTGACTGCCACATGAGCAAGAAGAGCATCTGCTGTACCAACCACTGTCCACAAAAGGCAAAGTCACCTTAGCCCGTGTGGTAAGTCTGTATATGTCTCACACCTGTCACGTCATGCTCTTTTTCTTAGGATGATACTGCAACTTAAATTCAACAGATTACATTAGTTTATCATGAAATACAAATCTATCATAATCTTAAGCATCATAAGTTACCAAAAAAAAGGAAGAGGCAACAATTTTCTGAAATCACACAGATATCTTCTGAATCTGCTTAAGCAGCCAAAAAAGCTGGCCTCTGGCATGCTTCATTAAGTTGAAAAGCCTCTCAGGAAAACAGTATACACCATGATTACATCATTACAGGCAAAAAACAACAACAACAAATCACAACACATAAAACCAGAAGAATTAAGACACCTTTATGCAAACTCCCAAAGTTAAAAGATTTGTATCTTTTCAAACCTATGGCATTGAGAAACCATTTCTAATGTAAGTGAACAAAGCAATGGAAATTAGTTTTTTGGTCAAGCTTTAAAACTACTCCTGTTACAGTTTACTGGCAGAAATTATGAATCTTTAGAAAAACAGGAAGGATATGAATTTAACTAGGGAGAACAGATCAAAACAATTTCTGATCTGAGATGTACAAATAATTTAAAAATCATTCCGAGGCAGCAAAATAAAACACAGATGCTCGACTACACTGAATCTTACACATCTAGGTACTCTAAGGCCAGAACATGGTATAACATCAACTCTAGGTGGTCTTAAGTACAGTATTACCAACATTAGTTGATAAAATGAAATCTAAATAATATTGAGTAGGTATTCAGTGTAATTTCTAGACAAATTCACTAACAAAGCAACAAGATTACAAGACTAACCAAAATAAAAAAAAAGACAGATACATGATTTCATTTCTGGAGTTAGTTAAACATGTCTTTTACAAATAAAAAGCCCTAAATAACCCTGGTGTTTTCATTACAGCCAAGATGCATATAAGAACTCCTGGCAACTAGATAATATGAAACTACTTTAAATCTTTAACACAAAGACAGGTAAAACAACTGTCTAAAAAATAATCCCTACAAAATATCTAGTATAATCACCACTGGACATACTATTCTATCTACACACATATCCACTATTTACTTCACATAACCTCCATTTTGAAGCTCTTTATATGAAGAAAATGTATCACATGCAAAGGAAGCAAAGGAGCATTCTAATTCTCAGCATCCTTAGGTATCAATGTCTCAAACTTTAAAGACAGAATGTTTTAGGAGTAAAACAGATGTGTCATTTAAACTTTCTGTCTGAGAACATGGGCCTCCCTTTTTGGCCACAAAACCAAATCCTCTTTGGTGGAGTTAAATAATGAGTTAAATTAATCCATATTAAAATATAAAATAAAAAATCCTGACCATTGAGGAAAAAAAAAAACAGTACAGGAGAATAACACTTTCTCTTCATTAGTCCTTATCTTGTTTCCCCACACTATGAACTCTGTCAGTCAGTGCTATAGAGGTAGGATTTACTCTCTAATCCCTTTTTACTCTAAACAATTATTCAATGCCACTCTGAGACACATATTTTATATCCTCTTTTCCCACAGAGGGTCAAAACATAGTTGTTAAGATCCAAGATCAAGCTGCTACCCACAATAAAGCAGCAGAAGCATTTACTTAGTATACTGTCATGAATGACTATATTACATCTTTTACAGAGGGGTAAAGACAGTGTTCTTTGCCAGATTTAAATGACTGGATTCCAAAATTACATTTAACATCTTCAACGCAAAATTTTATGTTGTATCTTTTTAAGAACCAATTTAACTCCTCTGCGAATACTTTCAAAAATGTCTGCTGGTTTTACGTAGTTTAGACCCGGTCTAATTTGCAATGTATTGCTATGGAGATACTTGCTAACTGGAATCTCTGTGTAATTACTGTCAAAATAAAAAAACTGCATGGGTGTGTTTGGTTTTTTTTTAATCAATCACATGTTTTTGTTAGTTTTTACCACTCTTCAACATGTAAACTAGAAAATCAATATATAAAGTATAGTTGTAGCTCCTTTTTATTAACAACTGATTTCCTTTATCAGAAGACTCAGCAACGGGGCAGAGAATCAGAAACTAGAAGAGGAGCTAGGAAATATCCTACAAGAGACACTTAGTTGGCTAATGATTCTGAAAGAAGCACAGGTCAGTGTGGGATTTGAACAGTATGTTTTATCAGAACATGACTGTAGCCACATAACAAGCACGACATATGAAAAGAATAAATATTACCTTCATCCAGAATTTTCAGAGCTTTATGCCTTAATTTAGGTTTGTCGATCCTTACTCATTCACCAAATACGTAGGTTGATTTTAAAATATGGAGCACGTGCAGTATCCACGGATATCAATACTATCAGAAGGTTCACTAACCAAAACCAATACCTTTTTCTTATATGCAAATATTTCAGTATCTACACAGTGGCTCAGGACTTCAGAAACCAGGTTTGTAAATTCCTTGTTTTCCTTCAGTTTCTGCACAACAGTATGTTCTCAGTTACATGAATACTTCATTTTGCTTTTACTCACATAGTTACATTATTTTGAATATCCAAGCTATTTATGACTATTATGGATAAGGGTTGTTTCCTCATTAGCAAAGCAAATGAGGAATACTTACAAAATAAAAGCAAATAACCCCTCATCCAAGTCTCGCTTATATGCAGACTAAACAGCAAGTTTTAGTGAAAATATGTAAAAACAAATCCAAAATATGAATGTGGGTGTGTTAAGAGAAAAATGCCAAATTTACAAGCCAACATTATACTTCATGTATTGGGAATTTAAAAGGGAAAGCTGTGAGGCCAGACCTGCACTCTGCATTCCCACAATCTAACAATTACCAATAGCCATGAATAAACTTTAAAATGCATCAGGAAAATAAATCCAGCGTCTTTTTTTACTTCAACAATAGGAATAGTTTCCTCAGCCTTTTTAATGGCACAGAGCTTGACAGCACAGAGCTGAAGTGGTCTCGTTTCTCCACAATTTGACAGAGTTCAATTGTCAATTGAACTTAAGGTATTCCACAACTGACACATAGCTGATACTTGCACTTCATGAATATTGGCATATGCGCTGCAGCTGTAATATTGATATGACTAAATACTAGAGGGGAGTATCAATACTAAGGATCTATCTACACACTTACCTGCTTCTAACCCCACTCCTCCAAGTCATTCCCATATAAAACACTTTCTGTGTGCTTATACCTGAGGTTACCAGGTTTTATTTATAAAAATAGACTGTGACATCCACTTGGCTGCTCAGCAGTGTAGCTGTTCGGGGCTACCAGCAGTGACACCCAGGATTTTCAAACCAGTTGGTACCATGCTATCGCTCCTCAGGTCCTCCTTTTATTTGAATTAACACCTATGTGGCGTTTGAGAGGCACACCGGAACAAACTCTTTGCCTTTTATTTCACAATACCTATTCTATTGCTGCAGTACTCTGGTCATATGCCCCAAACACTGCTTGCAATGCCTTTAATATTTTAAGCTAAATTTTTAACTAACCTTCTGTGAGCTAAGCTTGATTTAGCACCCAGTGCCGGTGCTTCAATATCCAATTACCAGGAACTGCATTCTCAAATACCTGCCCTTGCTATCTCTAGATTAAAAACTGCAGTTAGGTTTCAAAATCTGTCTTTAAAGCATAAAGCAGAATACCTTTTAAGATCTATGGAAGATGATTACTTACCAAAATGTTCTCAGTTATGCAACAACCAACTTCTAAGTCTGACATAAGCTTTGCTATATAAAAATAGGTATATTCCTGCATTCAAATATATTCTGTCTTGAAGATTTCAGTGAAATGGAAGTGTGCATTCAGAAAGCAGATGTGATAAAGCAATTAAGGTTGTGTGGGTGTTTGTGATAGGGCTGTTAAGGTTACATGGGTGCCCTAAGTGTACATTTTCATATCACAATATGGTTCGCCTAATTTTAGAAAAGACAAAAACAGCTGAAACTTCATGTATCTAAATAAAGCACATATCCTGCCATATGTAATGGGCTTTGATTTGATTTACTAAATATTTTTTCTAAATTACTACATTACTACATGAATCCCCTAAAGCTATAAATTCTGGAATATTCAGTATCACTTATTGTCATCTGTACTTCATAACAAATAAACAACATATTGGCTCTGTTGTGAGTGGGTAGTAACAAGACACTGTTAAAAGAAAACATTTGATCATTATGCAGATTATAATTGTAATCATATTAAATACCACAAGACTAATTAAACATCACTTAGATTATTATAATAAATATTTGGAACAAAATAAGTGGTCATTCTTTAAGATAAATGTGTTACTACAATGGTAGGTAGAGACAATACATATAAGTTACTACAACTACAAATTAACATAACTGATATTTTTCAGTGTTTTTCCTTTTATCTGTATGTAAGATCTAGTGATCATGCAATATATAAAGGACGTGTGAAGTAGTTTCAAATTGTAGAAAAAATTAATCTTTCAACATTTTCTAGATAGGTTTTCCAGTTTGCTAATATAGTTCTCCTTCTGAGACACCTTTCCTTTTTAAGTAAAATTTCCCAATCTATGTCAATACCTGAAGCATTTTAGTCCATGAGATTTTTAACTCAAGAAATTGTATTTAAAAAACTCATTTGCTCTCAAGACTTCAACCTCCCTGTCCATCAGTACAAAACACATACACAGAACTCCTGAAAACAGAATCCAAAGAAAAACATATTTTTCTCCAAGATAATTATCAATAGTAAGATCCAAAAATAATAGAACCATGACTCTGAATAATTTTATTACTGACTGGAAAGCTCAAGGCACTAGTCAAATGCAGCTTTGTTGTATTCCATCTATAAATAAATAAAGTGAGCTAAATTACAGTCACATCAGTGATGCTGAGCATAAATGATAAGAGAAAGCAAACGTTTCACATTGCACATATTGCATTTTTCATTTAGAAGCATTTAATAACATTTTTTCACACGGTAACTGTTACATAGAAACTGGCAAGATAAAGTCCATCTAAAAGTCAAAGTTGCACACATGAAAGCACAAGCTGCAACTGCTTCTAGTTTATATGCAGATTCCCAGTTTTCACACACATGCAGTAAGCATTCACATAACTAAAGCTAAATATTTGTGGAATAAAACTCCCTCCTCTGTCAGGAGATGGAAGCAGAGACAAGCTGCAAAGGAGGAGCTCGAAACCATTGCCTAGACATGCAGCGATGGTATTACAAAAGGTCAAGATACAAGAGGTAAGATTGCAACAGAAATTGAATACAACAAAAAGACCACTACTAGTAAAATTGGAACAAGGAAAATGTGGGACCACAGTTGAATAGGGTGGGTGGTTTAATGACAGCAGATATAGATACACACTGAGATGCATGATGCCTCCTCTGCCTCACCCTGGAGGTGAACCAACAAGATCTTCCAGGCCTCTGTGCCCAAAGGCAGGGCTTGGAAAGGTGAGGAAATAGTAGCAGAGAAGGGGGATCACATCAATGATTACATGAGAGAAAGGTCTTGACCCACACGTGGGACATGATGGGCTTCACCCAAGCATGTTGAGAGCCATCTGATATCCAGATCTAGGATACCTGGATAGTGGATTGCAAGCTCATGGGAAAGACAAAGAGTGGGTACAACTCTTGGTTTTGTGCTCATCAGAGGGTGGGGGAAAGGAGTGCCTCAGACCTACAGTGTACTTGAGCCCTTTTCATTTCTGCTTCAAGGGACTTGGATCTGATAGCCCTGTCCTCCAAAGGCACTGGTTCCTTGTCCACGTACTGGAAAGGTGAGCTCCTCCCTTTGTCCTTCCACATTTGAGGGAACACAGCCCTGCCACACTGTAGATGTGAGTGATCTTTAGATTAATCCCTGCTCCTCTGTGAGCAGAGCATGAGAGGCCTGCTGAGGGGCACTCTGGGTGGAGACTGGGATGAAGCAGGGAAAACAGGCGTGACCAGTACCTGAGACAGGTGTCCCCAGCACTGGGAACAGAGATGTACAATCACAGAGCTGAATAAGCCTTTGCACTTTCTAGATCTCCAGATAAGGAATTCTCATCCATCTGAGAACCTGTTGTGCTTCTGTCTTTAGTAGAATCAAGATTAAATTTAAGGTAAGTCTTCTGAAACTTGCATGCTTAATAATGTTCAAAAGGCTTGTGTCAGTAATCCAGATTGGGAAGGGGGGTAGTGAAGGGAGGGAAGGAAGAAAGGAGGAAAAGAGACTGTAAAATGATTTATTTATTTTTTTTACTTATTCATTGGCTTATTGGGTTTGGAGGGTTGTGTTGTTTTGCTTTGGTTGAAGGTTTAAACAAAGGCTCTCACAATATTCTAATTACTAGATACATACTTTAGACACTAACGTGATACAGGTACTTTAAGGAATGAGCATTCAACAAAGAACTATGGCCTACAAACCAGTGGGATGTAACCATATTCAGATTTGCATTTAGGCTCTACTCCCTGTTTTCCCATGTGACTAAGACTTCAGCATCTCCCCTTCCCTTTTTTTACTTTGTATACCATATTACAGTCACAGTCCTCTGCAGATCTACTAAAGTGCAAATGGTCAGAGAGATGAATAAATCCTAAATGTTGGCTGTGAGTGAACAGCTGAAGACATGGTAAATGGGAAAGCATAATTTAACATCATGTGAGCTAAATGACAAACTAGTTTTTGCTGTCTACATGACATGTTGTGATACACACAGAGCAAAAAAGACACAAAAGAGAAAGAGGACACTATTTCAGGTATTATCAGCTTCTAAAATTACTTCAAAATGTTGTGGGTGAAAGTTAAAAGTGATGGCCTGTATGTGTGAAAGGGATGAGGGATTAGGGAGTAGAGCAAAGTAGTTAATCAGCTTAAATTTAAGAGCTATATGATATGCTTAAAATCACTTTTCCCCACAGATGCCTAAGCTGTTAAGGCTGAAATCAAAACTGTGATGTCATTCAACCAGTCTCATTAAGTAGTTAGGCTGAAAAAATTAAGCTTCAGCCACGCCCACAGCAGTGCAGAGAAGTGAGAAGTCCTTTATAATTGTGTATTGATGAAATCATGGTGAGAGCACTGCCACAACCCCTGGCTGCAATCCTCAGATCTGCCCTGTCGTGCTCATGGCCTCCTGAAAGAAATACTTGCATTACATTTTATGTTAATCCAAGATACATGGTCAAAGTATACTTAAATTTGTTCAATGCTATCTATTGTCTTTGCAAACAAAATTCAATTGCTCATATACTCAGAAATCTGGCATTCTAGTTACCTATTTGACAGCCAGCACTGTTCCCCTTCTCCAAATCTGCTTCCAAACCTACACATTTTTACTAAAAAGCTACACTGAATTAATGACTGAAACACCCAGCCTATTCTGTATAAAAAATATAACCTGCTTACACTTAGTTTTTTTCAGCCTACACAATGCCTCCCATGTATACATGCCACCCACCGCAGTATTTGTACTTATCTAGCTTTACCCTTAAGGACCTCATTCAACTTTCAACTCACTGCTAACGATCTCTAAGGAAAAGGCCACCTATGTCTGAATTGGAAAAAAATAATTTGAGAGAAAACTGTGTACATTTGTTTGTTGGGGTTTTGCTTTATTCCAACTTCAGCAAAATAGAGGTACTATCTATATAGCATTCCTGACACACACACACACACACCCCCAAAAAAAAAAAGTGAAATAATGTTTAAAATTAAGTAAACATGAGTAAGGGAAAAAGCCCAGCTTTTCTAGATATAAACCAAATTGTGAGAGTCTGCGAGTTGTGTTTTAAATCCTTGCAAGAGGTAAGTGCTGAGATTATTTCATTCAGAGAAAACCTTCTAATGTGTAGGATACTATATAATTATGATGGGACAATTTTATATAGCAAACTTTCAATAGTTTAGCAGAAAAAAAATTGTCAATATTTAATGAATATAATTTCACTAATAATCATTAACTTTTGCTTTTCTCCATGTGTTTCTAGAAAACTGAGTATCAATGAATAAATTAATTTTGTATCCATTATAGGTCTAACTACTTGAGTCTAACTTCTTTTACAATAAAGTACTTGTGAATGGAACAGGTCAGACTTTCTGGAACCACAAGTCATAGTTCAATATTGCACAGGTATTTTAGGTTCACCTGTTTTTCACAAAAACTATTTCAGCAATCTTTCCCTTACATACAAATCAATGTAATAGTTAAAGAGTTAATATCTCATAAAATAGTGTTTTAAAAAGAAAAGCCCAGAGTTATTACACCAGTTTTCTTTATGTGATGATAACTATTCAAAGGTCTAAGCAGTCTATGAAACAGGGAATTTTTAAACAAAAGCTTTATCTTTTTAGTGCTGTAGTTAAAAAAAAAAAAGGCATCTCTCTTCTGTAATTTGAAATAACGAGGTTTGGTGGGGCTTGGTTTTTTGGTTTTTTTCATTTTTAAAAGAAGCTTAAAAATTAATGATCTCAAGTTGAGCCAGGGACTGAAATAATTTCAACCCCCTGAAAAGCACTTGAGGAAGTTACAAGCATTTAAAAATCTATGAGCTATGTAATGAAAACTGCATTTCAACATGGCATTTCCTTATTAGCACTGCCTTGCACAGGCCTTCAAAAACCATTTAAGTATCGTCTGAGCTTTGTATCTGTAACCTACAGACATGCAAATCTTCCTCTGCTTCCCAGCAACACATCATGAACAAGGAGACACACAGGTGAGATTTGCAGCTGTATTTTTTTTGCAGATATGAACATGCTTAATTGTTAAAACTGCACAAAGAGTAAGCATCCTACTGACTAATCTGTTTTCCATGGGCAGATTTAACTGTGTCCATCAGCACACAGCACTAAGATAAGCAACTCTAACAGAGATAGCTGAGAACCAGGAACAAGGTGTCAACTTTCCTGAGGGCCATTCTACAAAGCCCATCCCTGCTCCAGCACGGTTAACACTGAAACAGAGCCAGAAAGGTGGCTTATACCCAAGCTGAGCTTTAATTAACAAGTCAGGTTATTTGAATCATGAACCCAAAATTTGTGTCCATGGAGATTTACCAGAACAGTCTTGCTGCATATACAGGGGAGCAATTAAGCTGAAAAGCCATGGGCAAGTAAGTAAACTATTCTGGTTCCCAGAACACTGTAGCGCTTAACACATGTAAGTTATGTAGGAGTCACCTCAGAATTAGCCAACATCTATGCTGTCTGGTTGAACCAAATCCATGCTATACATTGGCTGTCCTACTCCTGTGCAGTCACTGGGAGGGGGGGTGTGTGTGTGTGTGGTGTGTATGCTTAAGTTCCCTGGTGTCTAATTCTACAGGTGTTCCAGGGACAGCTGCATTTCCAAGGGTACCCTGACATAGGATAGTCCCATCGCATCTCAGGTAACAGGAGGCTGACTGTATTACGGAAAACTGCACGCTCCGAAATATGTTTATTGAAGAGGAAGTATAAAAGCAGAAAAGGCAGACAATGTACCTAGGTTAAAATTCATACGTCTTTACTACCAGAGTAAAGAACTATTTTTTTCCAGAAGTTACAGTAACAGAGAACAGCTACAGGTGTTGGAAGACATCAGTCATGCTTTTGTATTTGCAAGTGGCTATTACCTTGAGTTAATAGTAATTTGAAAAAGATTCATATGAGTAAGAGAATCTGAAAAATGTGAAGTCTGCCGACATAGTAAGTAGACTACATAGTGAAGAAGTACTTACCTAAAGTACATTATATTTGAAATATAATATGACATGGGTTTTCAGACAGGGATGAATTAAGTGGAAAACAGCATTAAACATCTGTTGTGAACTTTCAGTGTTTACTCTACAGGGGTTAGTACACACAGGATCAACACATTAATTACGAATGAGGCGATAGTGAGTATTTCACATCCTCTGAGCCTCAGTTACCTGCAGAGCTAACTGCGGCTGGGGAAACCAAAACTGTAAATTGAATCATCCATCAAATCAAAATATCAACTTGCCTGTAAAATGTGAGTTGTATTACAAGAAAACTATCTCTATAATCAGTTCTAATTATGACATGGCTATAGACTTCAGCTGGAAGTATTTTTCACTTTATTCCTTATGCTGTCATCAGAAATAGTATGTAACAAAACCACGGTATTAAATGATTCATTCTTACACACTCATCGTTTTTACTAGACATGGTTTTAGTGCTTAAAGGAACGTTAGACAGACTTCTATACAACTTGATGCATATTCCTGACTCAGAAGGAGCCAACAGTAAGCTTTAGAATTTCAGAACTACTGGATAGCAAAGAAAAAAAAAACAACAAAAAAACAAAACCAAGCGCACAAAACCCCAATACCACAGAAAATCATTATGATATTTTTTTACAATAAGAGAGACTACATTTTCCATCTGTTTCTCCCCTCTCTCAGAAATTTTCGATTCAGTTATTTTTGTAATGACTTCTTTAAGCAAAGGAAGTCTTTATACCTCAATGTAATCTTTACTGACTGTGATGATATGATGGATCATCAAGGCTCTCTGATGTTTTCACACATTTTAATAGGTATTAGTTCAGATCAAAATGGGTATCCACTCAGCTTTCAGTGTAACTTAATGCTGCACTAGGGTCTCTCAAAGTCATTTGTGTATGCCCCTTTATAGGACTATTTTAGTAATTAAGGAGTACTGCACCACAGCGTGTATTTCTGGTGACAGCTCTTCTATTCATTTACTAGCACAGAGCTGGAATCTGTTTAAAAACACTGGAGTGTTCAGTAACATTTGGGCACTCCTCTACCTCAGCCAGAATCCTATACTACTTGCTACCACTATCAAGCACCACCCTTCTAGGTGCTTGGGTCACTGTGGTAAAACCATCTAGCACAACACAAATTGGTTTTAAGCTGAACCAAGCTGACTGATTTTAAGGAGAATTGAAACACTTAAATTTCAGTAATACTCAAAAAGCCTCCTTCTACTGTGCTTGAAGTTGCAGAGATCTATCATTTCCCCATAAACCATGCTAAACAGCATTTGCAAAAATTACTGTTGCCCATTTTCAGCTTGCTTAATTGTTTTCTAGCCTATCCTAAGCAGGTGTCATGTAATTTTTATTTTCTGTCCAGGTAAAATTCTGCCATTTGTGCCATAGCGCTCAAGTTTTGAGATTTCTGCACAAACACAGCAGCATGCTGAAAAGTAAGTTAAAAAACTGTACCTGTGCTGACCTGTCAGCATTTCTAATAAGACTGTTATATAAATTTAGCTTTGACAGCAAGTTAAATATTAGTTTAATTGCAAATTACACTCTAAATCAGATTTTTACTAGGGGCAATGAATGTTTGCCATTGAGTGATGGTTTAATTTATTTCTAACAGGAGCTTAAAAGACTTCTCTTGCAATTGTAACTCGAAACAAAGTGGAACAGACTGAATATCCTTTGTAGATATAAGTTTAAAGGGAATTTTGGGCATTATAAAAATGCCAATGCAAAAACTTACACTGACTCAGGTTGTGAAATGCAGAGATTAGAAGTACCTTTTGAACTTTTTTAATCACTAAAGGAAAAAAAATAAGGTGATCGAGCAGAAACAGCATTTGAGAGACTGCATTTATATTTTGTTTTAAATAACTCTGTGAATATTGTAAAAAATTTCTGAGTCACTTAATAGTTTGAGACCACTCCTCCCTTTTGCCACACACTGCTACTAGTAGTGTTAAAAAAGACTGGATTCCCCAAAACATTCAAATATGACTGCTAAATGCTTAACATGGCTAGTTTCAAGATGTCCCACCACTCTTGGACATTAGATCATTTATATACACACCCAAACATGAATTTGGTAGGCCAATATTAAGCTTAAAAGAGGGGGAAAAGACCAAAACAATACACACACAGACACACAAATTTGGCCTCAAAAAAAGGAATACTACTAAAATTAACAGACTCTATAATAAAGGGAGCGGAAGCAATAATGCCTCATTCTTATGGCCTCCAAAAGCCAAAAATATCTTTCATGTACCCACCACTGCTCACTGCTTCTGAGTGCAACACTCTGCATCACAGACTGCACTTCAACAACTTACAAGACTGGGATAGCACTTTGACTATGCAATAAGGAGTGTTACTTACTGCCTTTTTCAAGCAGTGCTGCCACTGCCACTGTTCCCACGTTACAAAGATTTAGGTCAGTGATTAAAAAAGGGGGGGGGGGGAGGCAAGGAGGGGAAGGTATTCTTTTGCCCACTGCACTGTAGATGATGTCTATTAAAAGCACTACAAAGTATAATAGAAAGACTTGAAAACAACTTAAAATAACAGTGGCTCCAGCGGCTGTTTTATCTTTCTTTCCCTGAACATTCTGAGAAAGCTTCTGCAAGCAATCACAGTAATTCTGCCTTATTTTTCCACTGAAATGAGTGGAAGTCAAGAAATTGTAGAAATACTTAATTCTTAAACTTAGATAAGGCTTTGCTCAGAGTTTTTTGAAACCAAACTAGGAATTATTTCTCATTCTGAGCTTAATTATTTTATTGTGAAATTATTTCAAACAGGAAAGAATAAGTGTTCTTCCTGACAAAGATTTGGTAATGCTTTGTGTTTTACTACTCATACTGTTACCTGAAATAAAAGCTGATTTTATCCTTTGTGTTTATTCTACAGAAATCAAACTTTTTACTTCATTAACACTTGTACAATCTATTTGTATTTTGGCTCTTAAATGAACCAAAACTGATTTACCTATACCTCAACAATACTCAATCTATACTTCAAAGAAATAATTTCAGTAACGTTAAACATACACATTAACAGATTCAACATACAGTATCTGCTGTTTATTTGGTATACAAATAAGCATAAATACAGACAGTTAATCCTAATTAATGTTTGAGCAAAATTAGCTATGCTCAGACAACTTTATACGCTATTTCTTAGTTTAAGATTCTGTAATGAACCCTGAAGAGTTATTCCCTCTGTAAATTGGAATTCTTTCTGGAGAATTCTGAAAAATTCTCAAGAATATTAAGAAATCTTACTGTTCCTAAAGGGATGCAGCAATTTTTTCACATACTTGGTCCCCACCTACTACAAAAGGTAGGTAAATAAGGAAGCCTTCAGACATTTGGTGTTACATATCCTGAAAGCTCTGGCTTCTTTGTTCTCTGTTAATTACAAGAAGATCTCATTTTTCATAAAAAAAGACATGCCTATGTTTATGTGGAAGCATGAAAATGTGGATTCCTATGTTCAAAATCTGAAAGACTAAATAAAAACAATCCAAAATAAAATACAAAGATTTTTGTTGGCCTTTGTAGGAAGTCACATGCTTGGTACTGAAAATCCTGTATGAGTGAAGCTGACTCTCTCCCCCACGACACAGAAGAAGAAATCCTTAGTCTTGTTTCTGTAGGTACCACTACAGTGACAGAAGGCAACAGGCTGTCTTGCTTCTCTCTCCTACACTAAACAGCTTTGTAGGCATCAGAAGCAGAAGTTTGTCTTTTTATGAGCTACTATATAACCTATCAGTGCAACTGAAAACAGTCACTTTTCTGATTAAGTTTAAAGAAATACTGTAGAACTCCAATTTTCATATCCTTTCTGCTTGCTTTCACAGCATTCTGCTTGATGTAGTATAACCTTGATACAAAAGTGTTTCTTGCAACGGAAGACTAGCTCATCTGTTTCTGTATGTGAATCACAACATAAAATATACTACTTTCAGCACATGCATAAAAGTGGTATGTGTGAACTTTGAAAAAAACAAACCATGCAAATCCCTTACAGATCCAGAGGCATATTTTAAGCGCTTACTAATACTGAGAAGTCCAAGTCAAAGTATTTCAGTGCTCCTTATTCTCCAGACAGCCAGCTACATATTGATCTCCCCAGATGTACAATGGTTGTTCCTTACAGGTCAGCCAAAGAAGAGATGGTGCTATATATTATATTGCATAAAGAGGAAACACAACAATTAGTGTTAACATCAAGTCAGCAACCCATGTGCACCATCTTCCTTCCTCTTCCCAGGTAGCTTGTAAGAGGAAATCAAGTACGTGCTGTTTTCAGCATTAAACAATTTACTGTCATACGGTGTACTAGCAACAGCGAGAGAACATGGGTTAAGCCAACAGTTGAGGACTGCACCAGGCATTCACAGAGAAATCGAAGCATCAACCATATCTCACTCAAGGACTTGAAACAAAGAGTGAAATTCCAAATAAAAAAGAAAAAAGGGCACAGCAATATTTTTCCCCTCTTGAGACAAAAGCACATTGTGTAAACTTCCATTGTATTCCATTATATATTCTTTTTATTTCTATACTGATGTAGGAACAAATTTACCCTACTCTCCAACCAAGTGAATACAACACCCTTTTTCCTACAGTGGAATAATTTTTCATTCTAACAAAACAAACAAACAAGGATTGTTTTCAGCAACTGAAAGCTTTCACCCTATTAAAATTTGACAGGTACAAGGAAAGCATTTTAAAAACTGTTGACAGGTTTACTTAGAGGGTACACAGGCACATCAGAAAAGAACATAAAAAAATGACAATCAGATCAGGAAAATATGATTTGAATTTTCATGTTTTACTAAGAGCAAAGATAAAATATTTAGATGTTATCTCAAAATGCCTCTTTTGTTTATTACTGTTTGCTTGTTTCACTAAAACTGATACTAAGCAGATGAAGTATAAATACATATGAAACCAAAATAACCCGTAACAAAATACTGAAAAGATTTGGATGGCAGATACTGTTCCTCCCATCCTCCTGTTCACTTCCAAAACCTGCCATTAACAGAAGCAAGAGGGGAAAAGAATAAAGGCTGTTCAAGTTGTTGTGAAGTTTTTTTTTTAAAGTACTAAAGAAACAAAACTTAAAACTTCATTACCTTGAGAAGACCAAAAAGCAAAAAATAAATTGTTACAGAACCTTTTCTTTACAAATAAATTCACAAACGATCACGTCAGATTTGATCCTTAGTAACATTCTGGGAAGTCTAAAGCAAAAACACCAAATACATATTCAAAAACTGTATTATAGTTCTGTTTTGTCTGAAATCTATATAAATGGTGCCGAAGGAAGAAAGCCACAGGGACTGAACTCAGTTCTATTGCTTGCTAACACCTGTTCCAGGTACTGTTACCATGGTTCACATAACTTCATGTGTATGCTCATAAAATTGTTTTCCTACTTTTTAGTTTTATCAGATTAAAACAAGTAAATTTGTTTTAGTAAGCGTAAGACTAGAAAAGAAGCCTATTAAGTAGAAGTACAATCAGTGCATTATTAATGTATTATTTTAATGTCCATAGAGATGTGTGATGCTGTCATAGCCCAGCAACAGTGGTTTGAATAGTTACAATTTTGCAGTAAAAGAAAACCCGTAGCTAAGGAATAAAGTTCTTAAATTTACAAATACAACTGAAGTACTTTTAAAGTTAAATATTATTTAATACCCTACAGACACAACACCCCAGGAAATGCTGAAAGTATAATTTTATCTTTTAAAGCAGGGGTCCTCAAACTGTTTAACCAGGGGGCCCGGCGTGCGGATGAAGTGGCAGGCAGCCATCTGCGGCTGCTTGGTTTCCCCCCCCAACCCCCGGCGGGAGTGGGTGGGGGGTTGTCTCTAAATACCGGGGGCCAGATTGAGAACCCTGGGGGGCTGTATCCAGCCCGCGGGCCGTAGTTTGAGTTTGAGGACCCCTGTTTTACAGACTTCACAATGTCTTTCTGACAGATAAAACCGTTTATAAAACTTTGAAACTTTTTTTGAATGAAGGCAAAACATGATGTACTGTTTTGAACAGCACATCCCTTCAGCTGTTCTACTGCCAAACAGTCTTTTATTACCTTCAACCTAGGATGGCTCTGCACTAAAAGCCCCTGATGTCCTTTTGTGCCTACACAGACTATACAGCCCTTCCGGACTATATAAGCTGAACGTAACTGTACTTAATGGAGTCCCATAACTTCCTTTAATATACTCACTGTTTCATGTCTCTATCAGCTGTTTGCAAAGCCTAACATACACTGTGATTTTGTGACTGTGTTGGAGTGACAAGACGGAAATGCAAGCCAGTACAGATAGGCTGCATGCGTGAAAGCATACGCTGTCTTTTGAGCTGTCACAAGCAATTCCATTCTCAATACCACTGCCACCTGTTGTAACACTACCTTGATCTGTGCTGCTTAAGTCAACTTGCACCACTGCTAAAAATCCCAGGGCAGATCAGCTTGAAATCTTCAGGCACAGTTTTTGCGAACTTACGAAGTAGGAACCCCAGAAAATTTACTTACTAAAAAAAAAAACCAAACAAATAACACAGAGATCACAGATGGATAGGTTTCTTTCTAAAACAAAATGTTAGTAGTTGCCTGCACTAAACATGAATTACAAGCAGCAGTTGAACAGGTACAACCCTGCTAAAGGTCCTTTCACTCCAGTCCTTACACCTTCTGTAATACTGTGGAACTTAACTGCAGAGTATAAAGGGGCTCATTCTGGAAGCTTAAATTATATATTTCTATGTACACAAAAATAAATGGTTTTATTGTGATAGCCAATACAAATTTTCAGCCCCAGCTATTTCTTCCACAATTACACAAGCTCAACTAAAGTGCATTAAGATACACTTCTGTTACAGTGAGATAACTTAAATAACAACAAAGCTCTCTGCATGCTAGTTCAATTTTTAAGACAGTGGCAGCCTACACTTCTTACTGACTGCAGAGGACAAGGAATGCTCAAGCATCTGTGAAAAAAGATACTACCTTTTTCCAATTTTTTTCCCAGGTATTGTTTTTAAAGTTCCTAGTGCAAAATGGTTCAGTTTTGAGAAAATCACTTGTATATTGGTTCTGGCAAAGCTCCTGGGATCTATAATCAAGCCCATTTTTTCCTGTTTGCGTATTACTGCAAGTAAGGATGATGATGCAGTTCAGACTCCTATCACTGCAGCTGTGCAGCTCCTTTTATTTCATTTGGCTTACAGTGGTAACTAATAAAATTCAATGAGCTTGTAAAGGAGAAAGGGAAGACAGAACGCAAACATTCAGAACTCTGAAAAATCAGACAGCAGATGCCTGAGAACAAAAGGGATTTTGCTCACTCTTCCACAACACTACCAGGGATAAAATAACCTTGCAGTTTTCACTAAATGCATCAAATTCTGAAATACATTTAGTAAGGTACGTGAAAACAATTTCACCTCCACATTAAATAAACAAATATAACTTCTTTCATATCAGTAGACTGGCTATATTTATAATATTTACTGTGTATATTACACGTGTAAAGGAATTGGGTTGTAAGTGGTCTAGAATTGCTTTTGCAAAGTGATTACATAACATTAAAATCTTAGCAGTATTCATCATTGACTCACTTTAGAATATTCCTCTGAAATATTTCCTTGTTGTGAAATGCTGGTGAGTTGGGAGCTAGATGTTACCTTGAAAGACAATGGGGGTGGGGGGCTGGGGGCTGGGGGTGATGGTGATGGGAAGAAGGGAAGAGTAGAGTATTTCAATAGGGCCAAAAGATTTCATCTTGGGAATATCTGGAAAATAAAAGTAGTACTTTGGTTTTGGAAAAAAACCAAACCAAACAGGTTTTTGCACAATTCTATTTGGAACCTCTCAATATAGAGAACAAGATTGTACAGAGTTTAATTCTATTTCACTTTTTCACAAGACAGGAAAACTAGCCTTGTTACTCAGTGACAAGTAATCCTCAAAACATTAGCAGAGCCTACACATCACACCACTTTCTGTAAGTCCTCAGTTGTACACTACCTAATGTTCTACTGATACACAGTTATTTTAATAACAAACTCCTGAAGTACAATAAATTTATAACATTTCCATTTTAAAATTATTAATCTGGATGCTTAACTAATCATTTGCTTTCAGATATTTCTCTTTAGCTTTCAGATGTTCCCTTATAGCTATTGGGGGGGGTGGGGTGGTTGTGGTGTGTGTGATAACACACACCTATAAACCACACTTAAAAAAAGAAAAAAAAATACCTTGAAAGACATAAAAACAAAAGTACTTGTTACCAAGAGAAAAACAGTGCTCATTCTCAAAACTCTGCTGAGGCATTACATTTCTTGGTTTAGTTTTTTGTTGGTTTTTTTTCAGTAGCAGACCAGCTTTTACACATTCTCCTGGCTTTTTAGTCTTTTAAAATATATAAAGAATAGTTCCAAATTCTCCCCAAAACTAACAGATACAGAGTCTTAACCTTGAAACAAACCCATCTTAAGCATAAAATACGTGAAAAAATAGACAAAACCCCTCTGAAAGCCAAACAACATACTTTAGGTATATGAGTTATCAATGTAAAATATTTACAAACAAGTTATTTGCTGTATTTAAAATTATGTACATACAAAGGCCTATTTCCTATTCATGCAGGAAATTAAGTTCCAATAGTAGAAAAAAAAATAATAAAAAATAAAAATAATAATAAAAAAAGATGTAAAAAGTCATAGGATTTGGAAATTACATTCCATGTCTGGAAATTTGTATTCTAACATACAAGGATTCATTTTTTGTAATTAACTTTAACATCATTTGAATCCCAGTCTTCAAAGCTGACTCTTCAAAATCAAAATCCCGATTCAATTCAAATCTCTAAGCCCTCTGACTTGCAAGTAACTCATATGAATAACTTCATTAGTAGTAATACAATACTCAAGTGAGTATAGTTAGTCATGGCCAAGGCTGTGCAGGATTAGACACCTTTCCTGATTATATTTACACAGAAACAGGTTGAGAATTTAACCTCTAGCTTCTCAAATGAATGCAGCTGCTTATTCAACAGCTGTATTAGGCTGTCTGTTCTCCACATCCTCTGCGGTATACGTGAGAAAGGACTTCCCAGATACACAACTATAGCAAGGGCATGACAATGGGCTAAGACAAAGAACTGAATAACTCTTCCTTGTCCGAGAGGTAAGATCATTTTGTATTTACCATAAGCAGACAACTAGATGAGCTTTATGACCTCCTTTCGTACCATATAATTTTGTCCCATTACATTTTCTAACATCCCTGTAGCTGGAAACCTTAATACCTTTCACAACAGAGAATGCTGAATACAGTTTGGTCCACTGCGACAACTATGGGGCATGGAGAAAAGGTAGGGTTTAGGGAATTGAAACCCAGGCGATAGAAACGTAACATGATGAATTCTCACACCTAAGGCTGAACTATGGAAAGATGAAAGGTCAAGAAGAGACAGGTACAGTACCAAGTTTTAAATTTCTTTAATTTCTTTACTTTTGAAACTGCAAGTACTCAAAAAACATGGAGAATTCATCTGATCACATGAAGCCAGCTCAGGTCTTACCTGGCATATTAACAAGCTCAGTATTAGCCTTTCCAGACACTGGCTGGCTGCCAAGCCACTGAGAGAGTGCTACACCTGTATTATCTGTGCTGTTCCATTACACAGGTGTACAGATAAAGAAGCCTAGTTTAGAACAACTTACTTCTAGAGATTGTGTTAACTTACTATGAAAGTGTCAGAGATAGAAGATTAAGTTACTCTAATTCAAAAATTGCATGATAGCATCCAGAGTCCCCAGAAACAGGAAAGGATTTTATGATGTTGGGTACAAAAACGCAAACGGGAAAAAAATAAGCTTTTTACTCAATACACTTTTATTCTACAATAAATTAAATCTCACTTCATAAACAAAATTAAGACACACATGATAACTGGGTAGCAATTCTTACAGCGCTGAACTATGGCTTCATTAGGGTTAAAATTAACAAGTGCAGCAATAACCAACACATCATAACTAACAAGCTGTAAAAACCTAACCCCGATACAAAATTCTTCCTTTAACAAGCTCCAAATCTTTATTCAACTATTTCAAAATATGTTTAGAACAGCACAACCTACTGAAAAAATAACACAACAGCCTATGACATCTGTAGCCAAATCTAGGCAGTATGTAAAACAGAAAGCACATTAGTTTGTGTGGTAAGCAAGAAAACTGCTGCAAAACTCCTCTGAACAGCCAAAATTATATATATTCACTGAAGACCATACAGCTTCACAAGCATATGAAAGTTCAGAACATACCCTTTTTACTGGCAGTGATGTAACAGAAGTAATTGGAGAAAGTACACTTTAACTGCAAAGAGACTGCTGTAGAAAACGCTGGTATGCTACCTTAGCCAATACAAGCTGCAACAGGTTTTGCAGAAAACGTCAGTATTACTACATCTCCCTTCTGGGCACTGCCTAAATACATTGGACTCAATAGGGTACAGTACAGAACTGAAAGAAAATACCCACTAAAAGTAGCACAAAAGCTAAATCAGTACTGTTGAATAACACCTCAATAAACTACAAAATGCCCACCAAAAGCTGTTAAAGTATGGATTTTCTTTAAAGCACCAAGCATTTCTTAGGATTTAACCTGGAAGGAAGGAGGGAGGGAACAGGTATTGGTATAAGGCTACTGTAAAAATAGTCAGATCATGTAGACAGGAACAGGCCACAATCCCACTTGTGTTGCATGAAATCCTCATCCTGCATTGTGACACCGGAATTTCCTCTAAATAACCTTTAAAAGAACATGAACCGTCTCTGACTTTAACAACCATCCATTTTCATGACAACCACTTCAGTACTGTAGAGATAACAATCAATGCACTATACCCTAAAATTCATTATTGCAACTATTAAATTGTATTTCTCCCTTAGCTCTAGAGAGAGACGAACAAACACCAGGAAATAACTTGCTGAATCTGAGGATTAACCCAAAGAACAGTCTCCTGCACACCGATCATGCATTCAAAATGTGTTGACTCTTCTCTGTGCCACTGAGATGAATCAGTCAAAGACAGCCAGCTTACTGCAGCAGCGTGAACAGTCACTTGGTTTCCTTTATTGGGAAGAACTGCCCTGATTTCCAGTCTATATATTTATATGCTACACACAGACTATGAGGTGATTATTTTCCTGCTGAAGGCATAATTGGCTTGCCTGGCCTTATTTGATGTGACCTGAGGTCCAAGTCACATGGGGAGATGCAAAGTGTCTATGAATTAGTTCTGAATCCTCTGAAGGGAAGGTTCAGCCCTCACGAGATAGGAATCTTCACCATATTTAAGTGTGTAACATGGTTTTTATACCTTTTTTACTCTCCTCCAGGTATTCAAATCTGATACAAGCAACCGAAAGAAGAAGAAGAAAAAAAAAAAAAAGCACTCTACCACCCTGAAGGGACCTATACTGGCTCTCTTCATGTATATATACATGCAAACTGCCTGAAATATAGGTAAATGTTACTATTCCCAATTCTAAGAAATAGGAGGTGAAGGGATTATGAAGAGAATGGCGCAATCTTATAAAGGCTGACCAAAAGGATATGAAATCTAAATGTGAGGTTACCTTCACACTTTTGGATTATTAAATTAAAGAAAACTTCTTTCCATGTGTTGCTCTCCTGTAAATACTAAGGTCTGGTATAGTTTGAAAAGTAACAGCTTGGTCTCTAAAACCTGCTTAGAAAGTGAAATCTTTATGTAAAAATAGAGGATATTTATATATATACAAAATACATATAAAATAGAGGATATCTCAAGGGGAAAAAAAGTAAATCTTACTAAAATCTTCCATTATCCCATTCTGTGTTAGCTAGTTTTCCCCTTCATGCATTAGTCCTGTTGGGTGATCTGTTATTTCAGCCCTTACCACTATCAGCTATCCTCAGTTTCTTGTTTTTTAAAGCATTAAAAGCTAAGTAACAAATTGGGGGAATTTTTAAGCCACACTATCCTCCCTCAAAATGTATTTTCCATGGTCTACATGCAAAGCATAAAATATAATTTGAGCAAAACTGTGCATTATCATCAAATTACTATAGAATCATCACAGAACCACAGAAAATTTGGCTGGAGGTCACCTAGTCTCATCTGTCACTAAAAATATGGTAATTTCCAACACCAGATCTTGATTTTTGTAGTTGACTGGAAAAGATCAAACTCACAGCCTTTCTGGTCACCTCTTCCATTACTACAGTATACTCTTCATAAAAAAGCTTTCCTGTGTCCAGTCTGAACTCCCCAAGCTGTGATTTATGGCTATTGCCCCTTGGTAAACTGTAACCCACTGCTTCAGAGAAGTTTTGTGTCATGATCTTTGTCACTCCTTTGAAGCTGTTGTGGGCTAACCTAAGATCACCCCCTTAGCCTCCTCTTCACCAGACCCTGCTCCCTAAAAAACCCAGCTCTCCAGCTATTCCAATCACATCATGAGGTCTAGCCCTCTGACCAGTTTAGTATCCCCCCCATTAGACTATTTCCAGTTTCTCAACATCCCCTCTGTACTCAAGGTTATGAAAATGACATACAGTTGTCCAAGAAGCAGCTTCACCAGCCTCAAGTAGGGGTGCTAACAGCTTCCTTCAGTCTGCTAGTCATGCTCCTTGTTCCTTCTAATGTAGCCCAGAACACGTCAGTTTTGTCTGCCCTGAAAGCACACCAATGGCTCATATTCAGCTTGACATTCTTAATATCAGCAGGACTTTGACTCAGCCAGGTGCTTCCCAGCCTGGACTGATGCATGGTGTTATTCCACTTCAGATGCAGAATTTCAGTCTGCTCTTTCTTAAATATATGAGTTTCCTGTTGGCTCAGTCCTCATTTGTTCAAGGTCTCAAGATGCTTTAAGACTGAAGCTCTCTTTGGCTTTCCAAGCACCACCCTAAATGAGTAACATTCACAGATTTGCTGAGGGTGCATTCTGTTCAATTCTGTCATCCAAGTCATTGCAGAATTGATACCATGAATACCAGAATCAACCCTTTAAGTATTCCATTTCTTACTGTCTGGTAACCGGTCAAGCTGTTGATTACTACGCTTTCAGCACTGTAGTCCAGCCAATTTTCAGTTCACTCAATACCCAGCCCATGTTTCTCTGCTTACCATCAACAACAGTGTGGGACATGGCATCAACAGTCTTAATAAAGTTAGTTATACCATATCTCATCCTAGAAGGCAATCAGATTAGCAAAACGCTAACTGCCCTTCAGAAATCTGCGTTGACCCTTCCTGTTTACCTTCTTGCCCTTCACATGTCTAGAAGCAAGTGCCGAGACAATATGTTCCATTATTATTCTGGGGAGTGACCTTAACTTGACACAGCCTGTAGATTCCTGGACCATTCTCCTTTTCTTTCATAAAGACTAGTATAAGGTTAGCTCCCTTCGAGTTCTCAGGACTTTCCTCAATTACTATGTTTTTCTTGGACAACAGCTGCCTTGCAATCCTATCACCTGAACGAGCTCTCTTCAGTCTTGGCAAAGAACCCCAAGACACAGAATACATCCACTTCCCTTAAGCAGCCCTTAACCTGTGGCTCCTCCATGTTACTGTTCCTTGTCTTGCAACAGCTAAAAAACCATGGGAAATTTCTTCCTTTCCTGTCTTGTCCACCATTAGATTGCATCCAGCATTCATCCATGGACCCACATGTCCCTGAGTTCCCTTACGGTATTACTTGAAGAATCCTTTCATGTTACTTTATGTCCCTGAGTTCAGCTCAAATACGCTTTGGCCTTCCTGATTTCAATTTGTCTTTTCCAAATATAATGAAAGAGAAATTAAAGTTACCGTATAAAGCACTGCAGCACAATTACATTCAACTTCTAGATCAGAACATACATAAGGTTAGAAATCAAATTATATTATGGCACTGCATGTTGAAACTTTGATCCAGCAGGGAATGCAGATGACAAATTTCTGAAAAGTCTCAGGAAGCTTTGCAGAAAAAGAAACAGAAACATGAGGTTTTCCCTACTATAAAATAACTAATATGCCATAATAAAGAATAGAGATGCTGCTGATCTTTTCAATTCACTTATTAAAGTGAACGGAATTGAAGTAAGCTTTTTTGTACTATGCTTTTCAGTAATGAATAGAAACATTTTAAAATTTGCACGGTATTGTATTATCTAAACCAATTAATCTTGAACTCCAGGGGAAAAAGGCAGTATTAGACCACAACTTCAAAGGACACATTGACTCCATAATTTGATTACTCTTTCAAGAACGCACTGAGAAAACAAATGCTAACAATAAACACACTCAACTAGGAAGACCGTCAAAAATACTCAAATTAAAATCAGCATTAAGTAACTTGTGCATCTTTGTCAATGTTAATACAATCCTTTTCAATGTTAACCTGAAGATTCACACTTTCCTTTAGTCAGTTCACTCATCTGTCACTTACCACAACCACTGATAAAAGGAAGAACCTCTATGCCTGTTTCTGTCTTTTCAAGTAGTGCTGATTATTAATGCAGATTAGGGATCAAAAAAAAACAACTGAAAAAACATTGTTTGACAAAATAGAAATCTTCACAAATATCTAAAATACTGAACAGAAGAGCTTCAAATTTATATGCTTTCATTAAAAGACTTTATTTCTCTGTATGCATAAATGTGCACTGCTATACTAAAAGGAGCCATTGACTGCATTCATACAGGCATGAACTATGCAAAAAGTGCAGGTACAGCAATAATGCCCATGTATATCAGCAGCGCAAGGTTCATGAAACAACAACTGGGTGTTTGTTTTTTTAAAAAATAGTCTACCAAATTAACCAGAAAAACATTAACACCTATTATCTATCATACGACATCTTCACACCAGGGAAGGCCTGCAATGACAAGGAGTATATGCTATTAAAACAACTAACACTGAAAAAATTAACAGGTCAAACATTCAGATGCATAAGTTAGACCCACAGAAAACTTGCATAATTTTCCCCTTTAATAGTTGGCCTTATAAAAGACATCAATTATGCATGTAAATCTTGCATTGTAAGTACAGACTAACAGCCTACCTTGTTAAATAAAAGTCAAGAAAAAATCATCAAGGGACGCTATATACCATTCAAAATTACAGTAAGAAACCATTAAGTAGCTCTCTGCATGACAGATAAACTGAGAGGGAGTAGATACAGTTGTCAACACAAGAAAATCCAAAGCTACACTGCATGTGGTGGGGAAAACTGAGAAGAGTAAGATTCACGAGTCTCATCAAAGATGAAAAGGGGAGGGAACACACTGTTTTCCGTTCAGACTAATCTGATCACAACCAGACAGATTTCTTTCAATCCTTTTCTTTCCAATGCATAAAGAAAACACAACTAGACATGGTCTTTGCAACCAAAGTGCAGTAAAACTACCTGACAGCAGCAGTGCTTGCTCTCTCTTACACAGAAACAATCTAGCAAGGTTTTAAGTACTGGACTATTTATCGTGTCAAATTAGGGAATACAGCTGCGTATTGTCCACATACCACTGCTGCAGGAAACTCTTTTATTTGTATATGTATTTTTACACCTTTGTGGAATAAACTGTAGTTCACTTCCTAAAATTAAATGAAAAGCATTTAGTGGCCATACCAGCCTTTAAATATTCACCTATTACTAAAGAAATAAGTATATTTACTTGAGTCATTACCTTAGTTCTTCTGCATTTAGGCAGGCATTACTGTGGCATATGCTATCAATGAATTTATATTTCTGTGTCTGACAGCAAATGTGGCATGTAAAAGTACAGCACCAGTAGCAACGCTGATTCAGTCTCAGCAAACAGGCATTGTGACAAACCTCAGTTTGAGTGGCTATCAAATTTATTATGGACAACTGTCCATTTTCTACAGTCCATCATCCAGGCTCAGCATGAAAAACCTCTAAAGGAGATGCTGCTGCTGCATTCGAGCTGTGGGATGCTTACAAATCTTTATAGACCGCAGTGAGAAGTCACTGTTACGTGCACTTTTTACAATGCTTTTCAGTCCCAATATGCATCTCGCTGGTACATCCAGTCCTACTTTCAGCAACAGAGGCGCTTACCTAGTGTTATACCTGGTTTTGTAATACATTTGTTGTGCAGACAGGAAGGGCACAGGATGACACTACACTGTTAATTTAATCTCAATAATTTATTCACCATTTAAATAAGGTTTTAAAGCCGACTAGAAACTGTGAAAGCAGGCACAAAATGTTGGTTATTTTACAGGTGCAGCAGCATACATAGTGATCAAAGGTTTCAGAAAGGTGCCAATGTACACGTTGCCACCGGAACTGCACCTAACTCCCTTTTTGTAGCTGTACAGGAAACACAGCCTACCATAGGTTTTTCCATGCCTGAAAACCTTTAGCCAGTACAGCATCTTGGAGCTGTACCAGAAGGCTGCCTGTCACTGTGGCAAGAATGCATACTGTTTGGTTGGTCCCTGCCACAATTTGTGGTAAACTAGCAAACAAAACCCTAATCCAAAGAATCATCTATTTTCACAGCACAGGTACCTGAAAACATATAGTAAGAGGAACAATATCATCTATTTTCCGTGACCTGAACAAACAGAACAGCATAAACTGTGTTGGAACAGGTATTCATGCAAAAGCACTGCTTTTTGAAATAAAAATAGAAGTTTAAAAAAATTAAAAAAAAAAAAAAAGGTAGTTTAAAGGGTCCATTTTCCTCTCCAGACAAAATTAATAATCCTATGTTAATTCGGAATTATTCCATTCTGGAATGTCAAAGTTCTGAAGATAACAATTCATGAAAAATTATTATGCTACCGATTGACAGAAGTATGCAGTAAATCTTCCATTTCATTGAACCTAGTACAAAACTGAGAATTTTCAAGTGAATCTGCTGACTTACTATAAAGAATCAAGCCTATTTATAGTATCAGATGCACTTACTCTCAAGTGCTCTGTCAACAAAAGCTTCAAATAATGACCTAGATAGACAATGCAGCAGACAAGGAGGGGTGTAACTACATACAAGAAAGACAGAATGAAAGGGAGTGGGGGCTGGAATCCTCAACTGCTTTGGAAAAAAGAAAATAGTTTTTTCAGGGATACCAGTTGTAAGACTGAAGCACAGATGTACTTCAGTAAATAGCACTAAAAATATAAACAGTATTTTACCATGATGTGTTGCCATGCTGAAGACAGGGGGAAAAAAAAAAAAAACCAAAACCCAAACATTTACCAGTTTCAAGGCAGCATACAGTACAATTCTTAAATATACATATTTACATTCAGACTCAGAAGACCGTGAAACACATAGAAGTGAACAGATAAAGTAATTTTTTTTTCCATTCGGCTTTATTTTTTTTTTCACTGAAAATATTGCTGAAAAATGCTTAGCAATGTGAACATAAATGAAAAGACTTCCTAGATGAAGAGGCTAGTAATGCTATACAAAAGTCTTGATTTAAACTTTAATTACACAGTCAAGCATATAATTGCACTGTGTTACTGTTGGGATAGATGGATAATCATGACCATGGGATAACACTGCAACATGAATTACAGGTTAGAGTGACAGAGGATCACACTAACCAGCAAAACGTCATTCCAGATTAATCAGATCATTATATTGGAGGGTGCTAGATACCCAAGGAAGGAAAGCTCAACACAGACAGGCACTAGTTGTGCCTAAGAGATGGGACTGTCTGAAAAATATAAAGAATAATGCTTTATGAGAACTCAAGGAAAAAAAAAAAGTGGCAACTGAGGGAACAGAGATGGAATTTGAGTACAGCTCACATTTTGAAACAACTAAGGAGACAGACTACAAGCAGCTATTTGCTATATGACGATCCAGACTGAAGAAATTGAGTGAATACTAATAGAAACAGAAATATTACTTTGTATGCTGTCAAGTAGAAAACCAGTGAGGGTTTTTCACTTACAAAAGCTGGTGTTACAAGTTATCATCACCCAAAAAGGTAAATTTCTGCACATGAGAAAACAAGATTTCATACCACATGATGTAAAATAAAGGGACAAAGGGCTGATTAAAGATACCCCCAACTCACCCTGCCCCCCAACACATGCACTTACACACCCACAATGAAGAAATGCTCTGAAAAGAAAGAGGCTACATGACCTGAAGGCTCAGGGGAGAATAATGACATGATTGATCACAACTGTTGAAAAGGAAGCCAAACTCTTCTCAATGCCAAAGAAAACCCAAGGGTGCCTTTGTTTTAGAGAAACTGACTATATCAGCAAAGTATTTCAACCGTTTGCCTAACTATCTGTCCCTGAATGAAAGGAATGCAGACCCAGAGCAAAAAAACCCAACTAGTTTTAGGGGTGCTACTGGTTAAAATAACGTAACTTCTATACGTATTGGATCTGCTTATAATTGTGATCCTGTAAGTCTAATCAAGAGTATTTTTCACTCATGTAACTGTAATAGGTATTTAGCTTATTGGTTTATGCTTTTCTGCAGTGCCCAGTCATTCCCTCAGCGAGTGGCTTTGCCTGCTGTGATTCCACGTACATTACTGACTGAAGAAGCCGCAATGCAACAGCAGACTCCAGGCAAGTGGGCTGAGCTGGGGTACACCTCCTGGGAGAGGAGCCTCACTCCACAGCAGTTGCTAACCTCCACCTCCAGGCACACTGGACAGGTTACTCTATTGGACTCAGAAAGTGATGGAGGAAGGAACGTGTTCCCCATCGTGGAGGTTGCTGGATAGCTTCATATTAATTATATGAAGCACTTAATGAACCCAGTAATGGCTCAGCTTTGTACCAAGTCTGCAAGACCTCAGGACTAAGCCCCGCCAGGCTTTCTCTGTCTGAACTTTTTGATCTACATGCAGTTTTGTTTTACTTGGTTAAGCTGTAGCAGCAATTTTGTAATTGAGTAGGTGCCTATGGCTAATTTCTTATGACCACAGTTTATATAGATAGAAGTATCAAGCAGTCATTCTGTGTAGAGTGAGGTATTTACTGCCACTAACAGGATGAGCTACAGGCTTGTCATGAGAGCAGTGGCCTTCAGAAGTAAAGGCAGAGCAGTACAAAAGCAGGGCAGTACATGTGTGAAGCAAGAAGAGATGGGCCATCACTGGAGACCCCACAGCTATGAACAACTCAGCCAGATCAGCATGGGGAGTGTGTATGTGGTTAAGCCCAATATAAAAAATCAAACAACAAACAGAAGAGCTCTTAAGAGAGCTGTGGGCTTCAGCTTACTTCAACAAACACACTCCTTTCTGGTGACCGGGGGATGCTCAGTGTCATGATGGTGGGCATATTCTAGATAATGAGATTCACATTTATATTGTCAATCATATACTGCAATTGGTATACTCCACTAACTGTAATTTCTAATTAAATTGTGATTTGAGTGCATTGTTGTGTTACTGAGCTAAATCAAAATCCCTTGTAACTGCAAGCAACGTCAAATTAATTAAACTTCGTACTGTATATTAAGTCCTTCACATGTGCAATATCTAGAAGAACACGGTCAAAGAGTATTGCATTATGACAGGGTCTCAAGAGCAGAAAAAGGTAACATTCTAGAAACAATTTCAAAATTTAGGCTGCTATCATCTCACCATATCTACCCCTTAAATAAAAAAAAATCCCAAGTTTCTCATTAGAGGCAACTATAGAATAAGTTTGTGTCACCAGAAATTTCACAGATAAATACTTCATTTTCACCACAAAGGAGGAAAAAAGGAGAAGTTCATGCTACACATTGCTAAAATCAATTTATTGTGTAATTCTAAACTGGTTTAGTGTTATCATAATTACATAACTCACAGCCAAAGTCAAGCTTATTTGGGTAGTAATGTACCTTAATTAAGTTTAAACTTAGCTTAGCATTTGCTGGGTTCTATTTTTCTTATTTGGGGTAAACAGAATTGTAACAGATTTTATTAAAGCATAACATGCAGAGCGTTCAACTACCCATTAAGTAGCTTTTTCTAGAAATAGAAAAGAATTGACTTACTCACAGAAAGATACAGTTCCGTTCAGTAGCAAATGCATCAGTAGCAGAAAATGCCATCATGTGAGAAAACACACAGAAACAGATAGGAAAACATAATAGAAGCATTCAGTTTTTCAAACTGACATAAAAGGAACAAAAATGGCTAAAACAAGGACAAAAATTAAATATCCTGCAAAAATCCCTTTCAAAACTCAACTTTTAAGAGCAAGCTGCATGGGAAGTACTGTCAAGACAAGTTAAAGGAGAAGGGTCACTGTGGAATCTGGAGATTGCTCTTACTGTTATTCCTTCATTTCCAGAGAAGACAGAAGAAATAAAAACAATTACTAACTGAAGAGTTCACAGTTTAGTCTTCTAACAGCACTTTCTTTTCTCTGCAGAAGTATGATGGTTTTGAAAGCCATGGGCCTCACCGCCTCATATATTTTCTATGCAAATAAAAATTACTATTGATGGATATTGCTTAATTCAAACATAGAAATAGAAAAATACTGAAAACGTAAGATTGCTAAATCTCATAAAGTGTACAGAAACATGATTTGTGACTTCCTTTTAGACAAGTAGGGCAGAGCTGGGGGAGACACACCCAAAATCTCTGCTCCCCTGTGCATTTAAAAAGGGATGTTATGTTGACCTCTGAATCATTCCAAATGCCACAAAAAAGTTGCCTAAACCCATGGCATGAACTGTATTTTTACAGCAGCAGTGCTGAAAAGCCCAGTCCTTGAAAACTAACTGGCAAATGGATCCACCAAAACCCAAAACAACACACTCAACCTTCCATAACACAAAGCTGCCACCTTCCCTTTTTGGATGGTTATTTTCAACTCAGCATCCCAGCAGCATTCCCCATGTGGCTGCCTAAGTCCACATTTGTCAGTACAACAGAGGGGAGCTGTCTCGGTACAGGAAAAAGCACATCTTGACCAGGCACTTCAAACTCTTTTAAGTTAACTTAGATCTCCATCTCAAGTGACTTTAAGGGGAGATCAAGAATCTATTCCACTATGCTGGTTAAAAGATGTGGGTTGAGGTGTAAAAATATTTTACATTTTAAAAAGCCCTAGTGAACAAGACCAGAGAAAAAGAAATCAACAATGTTAAAATGTTACAATTGTAAAATGTTAAAATGCTATAATTTTAATCTACTAAAATTTAAATTCAATTGAACTTGAGATCAGTATTACTACCTTCTTAGGGTACCTTTATTCCAAGTTTCAAATTCTTCCACTACTGGCAAAAAATCCAAGAAGGCAAAAGTGCTTGTGGATCAGCAAAAGTGTGTTCATATATTGGCTGCATGATAAGAAAGGATATTTTGCCTTTCTTTGTGATGGCCTTAAATTAGCATCAGATTGGGCTGTCACTAAGTGACATTCTACTCAGCTTCTCTGAAATTCTTGGCTTTGAACAACTAATTTTTCAACATTATTTTAAGTCAAAATAGCATCATATTTAACTCTAATTTTAATCTGATAATTGTTATTTTCTTCCCTCTCTGCAAAGATGTTTTTGCTGGGAGGATATTTTCACTCAATACTCTTTTATCAGACTAAATGGTCACATAAACCTTTCCACTCGCAGCTCACTTCAAACAATCCCATAACTACATAGTTTGGATTACCACCACATTCTCTTATCAGTGAAGTAATTTTTAGTTTCTCCATACTGCATCAACTATGGTTATGCATATTTCACATGGCTTACAGGATACAGGGTTCTGAATATGAATCACTTTTCCAGGTCTTCATTCTTGTCAGCTGCCATTTACTGAGGAGCACAACATGAATACATTCACGACTGCTGCACAGTGCTGGGTGAAACCAGTCCCAACTATATCAAGGATGCTATAGAGCAGAATGCATAGTAATTACACTACATGATTTCCTTCTCCACCAACCTCTGCCATGACGCTCTTCAAAACTTCTCCACAGAACTCCCCATTTGCAGTAGTAGAAGCATACATCTCAAAAACAACCCCCATCAACTGGAGGACGTACCTGGGAAGCACTACCTGTACTCACAAAGCTTCGTATTTCAATAGTATGTTGGTCCATCCAGCAACTTTTAAGTATGGCATCCACTGTACAGACTGTACTACTCAATACGTATCATACAGGTAAGTCTAGTTCTTATCTAAAATCAATATATTAATGAAAATAAAAGATGGCAAAAAGGAAGAGGAATATCTCCCGGGAATACTTTAAAAACTTAAGTGGAAACAAGGGAGTCCTGTAACTAAGGAAGTGAATATATTGACATGGTACTTAGAGAGATGATGAAAGAAAGAGATATTGATTTAATATAATTAGCATGGTTCTGAAATACAGCTGGTAAAGCTTTTACAGGCAAAGATAGAGCCTGATGTTTGAAGGGAAGCAAAACATGAATGTATCATAACTGAACCTATTTAGAAAAGCTACAGAATACTTAGGGTTACTAATTACTGGTTCCTGTAAGGCAAGAATGAGATTTTACTTTGGTGAATATCACATATTACAATATGGGATGCATTATATTAGGAAACACAGCTGCAAAAGTCATTCCGTGGTCAGACTTGGGGTCTAATACCTGGATAACTGTATGAAATGTGACAACCTGCTAGTCAGACTAGATGATTCCACAAGTTTCTTCTGGCCTTAAAAAATAGTCGGAATTGAAACACCCATATAGATAGTGACTTTGTTCTAAAACTTCAATCATGAGATAAAGACATGGGAAAAGTAATCTAGCACAGCCAAGAAAAGAAATTAAATCTTTCAACTTCTACAGCCATTTCTATCTGCAGTTTTACTTACATATACATATATAAGATGTGCATGATACATGTAACAGTTTCCAAAGAGTACCAACACCTAACATACAAGTTCACTTAAGTCATGTATATTTTCCTTATTTAATACTGATGTACAATACAATGCTGAGTCATTATTACCCTGTATGTGTTTTTAAGTCTAATTTTAACCATAATTTCTTGACAAACTAGTAGCTTTCTAATGGGAAAATTGGTGAATATTTAAAAGTAACAAGTCTTAAAAAGCTGGGATGTTTTTAACTCTGAAGATGACACTTCTATTCTTGTTTTAGCAAAAAAAAAACCACCAAAAAAACCCCAGAAAACAAAACAAAGAAACAAAAAAAAAAAACAAAACCAAAAATTGTTATCAGCAACTATCTCAAAGCCAAAGACTTCTGTTTTCTCTGCAATCAGAACTATGAGTTAAAGAACCTATTAATTAGTCACTTATTTAAACAGCGTGAGAAATATTCCATAAGTCTTAGAGCCTAAGCTTTTTCTTCTGGAGAGAGGGGGTAAATGAAGACAGGCATCTGGAAACAAGTATCTTTATTTGAAATAAGTAGATTTAAAAAGGATTCAAAAGAAATATTAAACATTATGCAACTTGGTCTTTGCATATGTTTTCTGAAAGGGAAAGGATATTGTAAAAGGCTACTGAAAGGCTTTTGAAAAACAGGCTACTACTAAGATGGCAAAGGGAACTAGAGTCACAAAGAAACTAAAACAAATATCTATTTTTTCTGAGTTGAATATAATTGTCGGTGCTTCAAGATGGAACTCACTCTTAGGAAATTATTTTATCTTACATTCTCCAAGTGTTTTTATTAAACAAATCTGACACAACAAGCTTCTGCTAGGTCACTGTCACATTCCTTCTCAGCTTCCAAGGGAGAAGTTTCTGTATGCCAGGAACTGAAGTACACATATGAGTATGTATGAACCACATCTATCTGCAGACTTCCACGAAAAGCATCAGCTTTAATACTTATTTACTCAAAAGGTCCTCCAGGAGCTATTTCTACCTTCAAAACGTCATTAGTAATAGCTCTTTTCCCAGGAATTTTTTAACACCAAGTGGGGTCAGAAGTGTCTTGCACGTGTGGAAATCCCCACTGAGAAACATACCGTGCTTTTTGCAGAGGAAATAGTTGTATCTATCACATATGTTCTCACAAATCATAGTCCTGATCTCTCACTTTGTTGAAGATTTTTTCCCGTATTTACACATACAAAAGCATATAACAAATCAAAACCAGAAATGGCATTAGGTTTTCCAAAACCTATGAAGCATGTGTTTGCCAGTATATCGTAAGGAAGAAAAGATCCTCTTCATACAGACATTTTATCACGTTTTGTTCAGCACAGACAACTGAAACTATTTGTCTGATAGTTTAACATTGCTTGATAGTTTCTCTTTGAAGAACTTGATTCTGATTGTCTAAAAACAAACAGCACACACACACCCCCCCCAACAATTTCTGTGAAAGTGAAAGCTATTAACCATTCTTCCTCTTCATGAGGACAGCTTGAACATACCTAAGCCAAAGCTCACTGCCTGGCATCTCACGATCTATTAGACATACACTGTACAATTCTGACATTCCCTTCAGCACTGCCTGCTGACCTTAAGAAAGTTTGCAGCAAGGGAAAAAATATGGTTTCATATTCTTTAACCATCAGATCTTCTCAATTGCATCTTAGAAGTCTGAAACCCAAAAGTGATTCAGCACACTTGTCCATAGGTAAAACACAAATTAAATGGCTTATAAATTAAAGCAAGGAGTTTAGGATTTGAGTTTCCTAAAATCAGCCTATCTCCTCAACAACAAAATACAGACTTCCTATTTTGACAGAAGTCCTCACCTTGAAAAGCACATGGCTAAATCATCTGATCCAGTTATTACCAGCATGAATGTCACTTTACATTTGACATATCAAGCACAATTTTTTCGACCCAATAAATTTTCTCAACCCAATAAATCTGTTCCTCAAAATGGCACAGCATAGGGATATGTGTTTTTCAAACTAAGCACAACAAACCTTCAGATTTTCTGAAAAAAATGTTTCACATAGGAAAATTAAGTAGAGCAAATAAATATAACATCTCTAACTTCTCTGTGTCTTTCATGTATCCTGCCTTCTTCAAAGACTGCAAACACCTATCACAGACATCAATATCATAAATTCCACCACTTAATCTGTTGCAGTCACTCAAGGACACTATTCCAGTTATTTCATGAGAAGTAAAACATGAAGTTGCCACAAGTGTTCCAAGAGAATTAAAAAAGGGAACTTTATTTAAAGTTAAGCATCAGCACAGGTGAAGAAAATGTAACATATTTAATTCATCAAAACATACCTTAATTATGAACTCAATAATCTTTTCCTTAGTTAGTAGTACTTTTGAATAATTGTCTGTGTTCGTATTTCCGAAACTCTAAGTATATTTTGGTCTACAGTCAAAGGGCACATAAAGCAACATCACATACCAGGCAGTAAAGTAATTAGTACTTTCTTCTAAAAAAGCAGAGGACTACCCATCTGAACAGTTAGAAATTTACTTCATTTACTCCCCTAATGCAGAATCAGTGTAGTGCATTTCATCTGCCTGAAGCACAGGATGGTGGCAATACCTAGAATTCTTCCAACAGAACATTAAATAATGGAATTCTGTCAAAATACAAAATACTGTGGGGAACAGAAAAATCCCAAAAGTAGGTTTGGAGGTTTTTTGTGGGGTTTTTTTTTTTGGTTTTGGGGTTTTTTTGGTGGGTTTTTTGGGGTTTTGTGTGTGTGTGTGTGTGTGTTTTTTCTTTCTTTCAAATCTTTACTAGAAAATAAGTAAAAGAATATTGGAGTTACATGGTTTTCCCAGTAGTGACTGCGGCTGAACATAAATGTGTGCCATTAAGCCAAATTTACTGAAGTCACCATACAGTCTGAGGAACGCATTCAGATTAAAAAAAAACCAAAACAAAACAGTCTCATTTTTTATCTTAGTACAGTTTTCCAGCTTCAAGACAAGCTTCAAGCTGACTAGAGATCACCTATCAAGAAAGAAGTTTACTTAACAGGACACCTGTGAAATTTTGGTACCTTAAACCACAATATTTAAAGAGATTATCTTCTCTAGTCAGCAGTACCTTACGTTATCTGGCTAGGCTGTTCTTGGTAATAAGGGAATGCAGAACTCCTTTGTTACAGGTTCCTTTTCGCTGTAGTTCACAGGAATCAGAAATGACTTTGCTAATACTTTACCACTTAAGATCCTTTTCATCTAGTGCATTCAGCACTGATCCCCTCTAGTACTCAATTCACTGATTTACAGGGGTGGGAGGTTCAGTTGCAAACTACATAACCAGATATGAATTAGTAATATCATTACAAAACCCAACAACAGAGAACACTATTCAGTATCGTGTTTCAGATTCTAACAGGCAGAGCAGCGTATCTTCTACCTCTGTAATTTCCCTGCACACTTTTTCAACATCAGAAGTCAAAAGCTAAGGCAGGTATTTTTCTTCACAATAGTACAGTAACACAGGCTAAAACACTGGTACATGCCCAAGTAATAAGACTGTCCTGGAAGAGAAACAAACACCTAAACCATGGCTAAATCAAATACAACAACATGCCATAAATCTTAAGACAAAACTCCATGTTACAACTTTTCTTTCTTGCACTCCTCTTAAGAACCAGAAAATAGGACAAACCTTCAACACCAAAATAGAGAACTGGTACATTTCAAGAAGAAAAAATGAAGAGCAAGGTCATAATTTTTATAAAAGCCCAATGATTCAACAGCTATTACTCCAATGGTGTTAGATATCATAAGATAAATTAATGTATAATTTTAATAAAAAAGCACTGAATGTCTTAGGCATGGAAAGATCACTATAATTGGAGAAATAATTTAGACACATTCAGCAAGGAGAAAGCAGACTAAAAGCAGCTATTTTTTGACGTCTCTCTTTGGAATACCTGCTGCTGCTGGTGAGCCAAACAGCGTAACAATGAAAACCAGTTGTTTGCATGAACTGCAATATTAACCATCTCCTGTTGTACAAACAGGCACTAAGCAAAAATTTAGATACTTGGTCCACAAAAATTTACATTAAGATGTCCAAACCTGACTTGTTAGAATTGAGCAGAGTATCACACTAAAGATCTTTCTTTCAAAAATTTCTAATACCTTTGGTTTTAATCATCCAAGGCTTATAGTCTCTGTCCCTACCCAATTTTGCCCTAAAAGAATCAAGTTTTACACAAAAAAAAAATGTATATGTTAAATTTTAATTTTCTTTTAAATCCTTTTAACTAAAAAGTCTAGGATAACATCTTATCTACAACTATTAATTTGTCTATAGTTCTTATATGCCATGCCTATGTGCTATAACTTCACGTGCAAATTGACAACAAGGAGAGATGCCTGAAAACCCCCATTCACAGCACAGAGTGAAAGTGGAGAATAAAATGAACAATTTGATTAAATTATGTTAAATTTATTTTAGGACAGAACACAGAAGTATACTGACATGAAGAAATATTTACAATTCTTTGCAATATGCATCTATGAACAAAATGATTCAGATACCAGCTATGAAACCTTTCTGAAAAAAAGAACTAAATCATATTACTGTTTTCTAGCCTGCAGATGCAGCGCTTGCATACCTGTTCTTTAACTGAAGCTAGAATGGCAGAGGTTGTCTCAGTTTCAGAGCCATCGCCATTGGATGTGTTCAACACGGGACTAAGGGAACTTGTCTTGTCAGAAGACGAGGGCTGGTCTGGAACAGGCATATTTTCTGCAGTATTGGAAAAACAAAAGAGTGATTTTGTTATTAGAAACCTGATACTTATCAGACATCATATGCATGTAAGAATAAAAATACTAATGTTAAGGAAAAAATTGTAGAACATGCTTCTGTTCAATAATATAGAATTACTGTATCACTTATTTAAAACTAAAACTAGTTCTAATTTAATTATAAAAGAAAATATTAAATGATCTCCCAGAGTTACTCCAAAATATTCACCACAGTACATTTAGAGAGGATTCATATAATTTACAGCTGTGATTTTTGTATACTACTCCAGTGGTAGCATCCAACATGAAATTACAATGTCATGAAAGTAATGAATCATGAAATGCTTTGCAAACAGAAAATGAACAAATGATACATGAGAGAAACATAAAACATCTAGTGTTGACTTTCTAACGTGTGATTATTTAGTATGTACTATATTGTAAGCCTAGGTAATTAAATTGAACTTTCATCCAGTCTAGAAGGTGATTTTGAAAACATTTTATCAGAGTATTTTTGAGAAAAACAGTACAGAAGTTAAGTCATTTTTAGAGACCTGTTAAAAAAAAAAAGGATTCTTAGCACTTAAAGGCATTTCTAGTATTCTTTTTTAGAGAGCAAAACAGCGGTGAGACTGGAAAGATTTATCTTTCTGACAGCTGAGCTACGGTGTACCATCTCTTTTTAAACGTCACCATAGGTACAGCTCTGCAGGCAAGTTGTGCCACATTCCAGAAGAAAGGGAGCGGAGAGGCAGCTTGCATAGTTATGTGCAGGCGAGTTATGAATTAGGATAAGAACACATTTAGGTGGGTGCTGGCCAGAATTACTCTGTGTAACTGAACTGGCCCACAGGCTGGCAGCTGGACAGGCCTCCTGAAGAGCAACGGGGATATTCAGAGGGATATCATCAGAGGGATCCTACATGCACAGCACTTGCCATTCACATCAATGGCAGAACGCCTGCCTTGGCTCTATTCTACTTTTCAAAGCACAGATCTTATAAAATACAGCTTCTTCTTGCAGAAATAAGAAGCCCGAAGCGTTGAAAAGGGAACTTGGTAAAAGGAAATATAAAATTCAATACCCACAGCAAGCATGCCTGCACCAGTCTGCCATGGAAATTAGGGCTCTAAAAGAAGGGGAGATGACATTCTATAATGCTTTGGCTCTGAAGCCACAGTGCTGCCCAAGAACACCCATTCAGCCCAGCTGGGTAGCCTGTGCCAAAAGCTTTCTGAAACTGAGGACACTGGCATACGTAAGACAAAACCACAAAAATACAGATTATTCATTAAAAAGTCAATTATTTCTCATAAGAGAAATCTCCCTACATCTCAGGCTAGATTAGTTTATATACTAAATAATGAGATTACATATAATTTTAATTAATGAAGCTACATCTTTTCATATGGCTCACTTTTTGTAAGTAAATCACTGAAAGTAGTAAATACCAAAACTTTTGCTCCAGTAATGTCCTTGCTCCAGTCACGTACACTATTTGAAGTTAAACTTTAAAAACTCAGATGATATACCTGTCTTCCTCTACCACAAGTACACTGTACAAAACTTCTATATGAGTACAATACCTCAATCTAAAAGGACTTCTGAATTGTATTTTCTTATTTTCTGCAACAAAGGAACCAGCTTAACAAGTTACCTAGTTTGTGGCATACAATTAAAGTTGCTACTCTCTTGTAAAGTACCACAGAAAAGACATGTACACACATACATAAACATGCTTATTCTATTACCTTACTTTCAAACAATCTAATTATTTTTCTCTTTACTAAATTATTAACTCCAGTATCACAATAGAAAGCAAAGTAATTTCTTTTTTTGTATTGCAATTTACCTGCAAAAATACAAACGGCCTAACAGTTAATTTTGTAGAGCTATATTTGCAGAAAACATCGAAGTGCAACAATCCCTGCTATCAACTCCATAGCTTATGAAATCCAGCTGAAATTTGTGCACAGGAACGAGAGAGACCACAGATTCAGGAATATGGGTAAGGACACACGAAGCGGTCCTACCATGCTTACAGACACTCTGGGAGGTGGAGAGCCGTACTTCCCAGTCGGGCTGGTTCACCAGGGACACACGTGGAACTACAACTGCACTGGGACAGGAAGAAATACCACAGTTGTGAATGAGATGCCTGCTAAGCAATTTCAGACACACTGGCTGAAAGTAGCTCCCCTGCTGCAGGATCGCTTTATCTGCAGTTGCAAAGAAGCCTCCTGGAAAAAGCCCCTTTGCCTGCTTAGCTCACCCTCATGCTCCTCCAGGGCTGCCTGACCCTGGCAGGGAGACTCTACTGAATCAGCTGTTTCATAAATACTAGTCCAAGGAGGTAAACCCCAGCAAACTAAACAAGACTATGAGTCAAGAACTTGGTCTTGCTCCCAGCTCTGCGAGTAACTGTCATTTGACATCCATTTAAATTTTCCTCTTCACCTGACAAATTAAGATGACTTACCTGCTCACCCCATCCCCAGCACCCTACCACAGAACACAGTTACTGGGCCTGACTGGGAAGACACAAATGCCACCTGGAATGCCTCTTGCTGCAATCCAGGAGACCCTCATTTCCATAGTGCACCTTGCTGTATCAGGTAAAATCAGCAGGGGTTTGATAAGTGTGCATGTCTGGGAGTGGGGTTGCTGCAGAGCTGACCTGTGTTGGAGGACCTCAAGTCTAACATGTAATGAGAAGATGGGACACCAGGATGGGTCCAGATGCCTTCTCTGCATGTTCATTTAATTGGCTATCTTATTTATTTCTGAATACCAAAATCAGTAATTTAAAGCTTACATTAATTGACAACATATCTTAGTAAGTGAAATTCTCAGGCTCAAATACTAGTTTTGGCCTGTGACTAAGAACAAATCCAAATGAGGCCCACCAAAGCATGGTGGTTTTCTGTTCCGATTAGGTTTTCAGGAAGATGGGGGAAATGAGCCTGCCTGAGTTGCTGGAAAAAAAAATTATCTGCTACACAAAATGCTTGCCCTAGCACAAACACTCCAAAATATTTAAAGTGTATTTGAAAGGGACAGCAAGGCCACATGGTCAATGGGGAAGCTGCTTTATGATCGAAACTAAGCTACTGTTAAGACACCACCAATTTCTGTGTGTTCAAAACCATTACATCGCTGCCATACAGGCAGCAACTGCCTTTTGTTATTCTGAACTTCTCTGGGGACTGTATTCAACTTTATCAAATTTTAATTTTTAGGCTCTAAGTTTTTGTAAACTTTGTTTCCACCAAAGAACACCTCAAAAACTGCTTTAGTAATCTAGAATTTTGCAAGCATCAGTTTACATGAAAAAAAAAATCATCAGATTACACAACCAAGTGCTGCAATAAACTGTACTTTTGTCAAATAGGCTCAAAATCTGAACAGAAAAGTAGCTAGTATTCTACAACCACCACATGTTTCCAGGATTTGGGTTTTTCTAAAAAATACATATCTTAAAAGGGGGCTGGGGGGAGAGGTAAAAAAAGGCACATTGCATATCCTCTTCATCTAGAAACAGAGAAATCACAAGGAATGTCTCTGACTTTAAAAGTAATGTTTTGTGCATCTATATGTTATGTATACATTATTTTATATAATGTATCGATTATATATTATATATAGATATGTATATATAATATATAATATCATATATATTGTGCATAAATAAATAAGGTATTTATTTATTTATAGATAATGAGATAGATAACGATCTATCTCATTAGTTTACTACTACAATTGTTCAAAGGGGAAAGATTGCAGCCAATTGCACTTAGTAAGCTATCATCCATCACTGAATCTATAGCATGATGTTACCCAGATGAGCTGTTACCATTATATATTTTAACACTTTTTCATTACACAAATTCATATGAGAAATACCATATAGAAAGGAAGCATAGAATGCGTTTTCAAAAGCTACAGAGAAGCTACTGTACCAAAGGTAGTTGTATAAAATATATATATATATGAATCAGCAACAGTGTTTCAACAGCAAACACCAACACAGCAAAGGCCTGTGTTTGCACTAGTCCATCTGCTCAGAGATGGACTTGTAATTTAGCTCAGACTTCAGTACAAGAAATCGGACAGACTCAGGTTTTAATGAGACTTAAAGCTGCCAGTACTGTAGAATTACAGAAAATATGTCTGAAATAGGCCTCCAAGGCCATAGGCCACTACAAAATCTCTAGATAAGGCAGATTTTTTTCCCTAAGTCATTCTGGATATTTAATACACATAACCAGTCCCTTACAGCTCCCCTCACCACAGCTTCCCTTGGCCGCCTCCCTCTGTTCTGGGCACCACTGGCCTTACTGGTAACAAACTTGCTTCAGTGTTTAATGTAATACACGTACGCTTAGTGTTCCCTGTACTACCCAGCATGGACGCAAAAACCTAATTCCAACAGTTTTCTTCAGAAAAACATTCTCCCACATGATGTTGACCACTGTACCTTTCCTTCTGCTCTGGCTTCTCTCCTCCGGAAAAGCTACCCCAAATTCTTCCCATTTTTCCCCACAGAATAAGCTGGCTGATAGCTTTTTAACCCTCACTCCTGAGAGCTTAGCACTCAAACTGAAAGGAAAACTAAAGCAAATAGAAGAAAAAAAATAAGAATTAAGCAGTTTAACAGAGTACACCATAGCTGAGCAACTATAGCACAGAAGTACATCAGCTGCATTTAATTTCCACAACAGCAACAATATTTCCTAACTGTCATAAAAATACAGATGAGATTCTCCAAGTCAGAGCATACACATGCTCCTGAGAGAATCAAATTAAAATCTTAGATGATCATAGATAGATGAACAGGAAAAATACTACCAGCCTTTTGGGAACATACTGGGAAGTCAGATATAAATCATTCATGAATTCCCATACTCCACAGCATTGGCAAAATTCTATCTCAAGTTCGACAGCACACACACACACCTTTTTTTTCCCCCCGTGTCTTTCTAAGAGCATCCAAAAACTTTATTTCACTTTAACGAAAGAAAAAACCACATAACCAACCCTATAAACCCAAACAAAACCACCCTCTCCCCATGGACCGGGTGCAGGCACTGGCAGCAGCGGCAGCCCCTGTGAGGCAGTGTCAGGGCTGCCCCGCGCCGGGCACAGCCGGTTCCAGCCGGTTCCAGCCGGCTCCACCGGCCCCAGCGCAGGGCACAGCCGAGCCCCGCAGCCACGGGCGGGCGCCTCGGGGAAAGCCGGGCTGAGAAAGGGCAAAACGGTGCCCGGCAGCCAGGGCTGAGGGCAACGGGGTGAGAAACAGCCCGGCCAGCCCCGAGGGGGGAGCGGGAGGGGGGCAGGGGGCTCCGGGCGCCCCCGCACAGATGCCCCCGCGGGCCCAGGGCATACCCCGGCGGGGCCGGTGGTTCCCTGCAGCCCCTGGGAAGGGCCCAGCTAGAGCTGGGAAAAGTGTGAGGCGGAAGGAGCGGCAGAGAGGAGCTGTATGGACTGACCACTGCTTCCCATTCTCATCCCTCGCATCACCCAGGGGGGAGGAGGCAGCGGCTTTGGGAGTGAAGGGAGGACACTGAGCCTGGGGGAAAAAAGTGGAGGTGTGGGGAAGTTATTTTAGCTTTTCTCTGTTTTTCACAGTCCAACTCAATCGGCAGTAAATTAAGTGTATTTTCCTCAGGTCGACTCTGTTTTCCCAGTAACTGGTCAGTGACCTCCATGTCTTCATCTAGACCCGGGAGCTTCTGCATCTTACCTTCTCCCCTGTCCTGTTGAAGAGGGGCTGGGTAGGGTCTGCCAGCCCGACCAGGTCAACCCACCCACCCCCCACCAGCTGCTTTTGACTTTAACAAGAAAGGTAGACAGAAATGGCCTGGGTTTTTCTTTTCTTTTTTTTTTTTTTTTCTCTTTTTTCTCCTTTTTTTTTCTTTTTTTTGTTTTTGTGTGTGTGTGTGTAGGTTTTGTTGTTGGTTTTTTGTTCATTTGTTTCAGTCTTGTGACAACATGGATTCCTGAATAGATGGATACAATCTATGGTTGTATACACTATACAGCTATAATCTGCAACTACCACGGTCACCACCTCATGAGCCAATGAAAGCCTCATCACATTAAGATTCCTGTTAAATCACTATTAAGTACAGTGGTGGAAGTATTTAAAAAAATTGGACAAAATCAGAAGCAGAAAAAAACCTCAACAATATATAGCTATGGAAAACCAGTATGATAAACATTATACAAATAAGGCCAAGCTATGTAACTGAATACCAGTTTATTGTCTGGAGTACAGATGGGCAGACGCTGCTCAGTGAGGAACTGAATCCAAAGAAACTCAATAGTTTACATGGGTACACTGGTTACTTTAACTCTCCATCAAAATAATCTGAGCAACGCTTCTTTATGCTTTGCTGTCCACCTATTATAGTTCCATAATCGACTACCAGGCATTCATCTCAATCCGTACAACTAATTTCAACAAAAACTTCTTGTTTTGCTTTTTGTTGTTGGCTTTGTTTTGAAACTTTTTAGCCTTTATCACTTTGTGTGAATTAAGTTTTTTAAAGAAATTTGAATAAAATCAGTTGACAGAATTAAAAATTATTGACTTTTGGAAAAGCAGGTTAAAAATAACTTTTGCCATGGAACTACTCACCAAAAACTTAAAATCTGACCTGAGTCCTACTGGAAGCATTACTCCTAAGATAAACAGGCCAGAGAGGGTCAGTGGGTTGGTTCTTGACTCTGAAGGTAAGTAAAAAATAAGCTACCCTTCCTTATAGCAGGATTTCATGCCTTCTCTGAAGCAATACAATCAACTTGGCTAGTTCCAAGGTCAAATTGCAAATGGCTGTTCAGGCTGAACTCAGGCACAGAGGTACATACCCAACAAATACACAGAGGTGCCTTCTACACCATACATAAATCCTTAGGTAAAACAAAATAATGATGTCATTTCTAAACGCACATGAAAATGGCAATGTCAGATGTTATGGTTTCACTTGAAAGCTTAATTTTGCACGCACACTTTGATTTTAATCATACTGGGAAAGCACTTTATTAAGCAGGAAACTAAGGAGGTATAGCTATGAAGACATCCCTGGTAAAAGCATTTTGGTGGCATAGTTCGCCAGTGACATGTTGCCACTCTTTCTCAGATGGGGCGGCTACACCTGCCTTTCAAGGATCTTAACTCTCCTCCTCCTCCTCCACATCAGAAATGCTATGCTACATTCACTGCATCCATGTAGAGCATTGAAAAAAAACTAGAACTGAAAAAGTAGCAGCATCAACTGTAAACTGAGCATTTCATTCCTTTTCCAACTTAAACAGCATTGTTTTAATAAGTTATTTTATAATGTACACTTAAAGAAAAAGGGAGTATTGCTTACAGGGGCAGACTTCTATTTTTAAATATTAGATTGATATTCTTTTTAAAGTCACTTCGTTAATGCTGTTTACATAGTCTAATGTTACATCACCTTTTCACGGGTAGAAAGTGTAGACAGGTTAAAAAACCTGAAACAAACAAAACAGCTCTTCAACGGCTGGAAATCTATGGTAAAACCCAAGTTACTCACTACAGTGGCAACTGCATCAAATCAGTGAAATCAGAAAATCCAAATATGTTTCTTTAATAAAAAGATACTGCAGTAAGGAATATGTACTCCCCAGTGGGTCTTTCTTGTACAATGAACCATTTATCAGTGAGAGCATTCATTATAAAAGTGTAAGTTATGCTGTCTTACTGCACAGCAATCAAATGTGGCTTATTACTGAGCTAGTCTGGAGAACCATGAATAACACTTAAGTAGCCTTGGATAAGAACCAATCACTTAAAATAATCCAATATGCAATTATGTATCTAGAAATGCTTCCTTTCCTCTACCTTAGATATGCTGTATAGAGATTACAGTATGACTACCATTTAATAATAAGAATTGTATTGTTCATATTAAAGTTTCTCTTACTTTTTTTGCTATTGTTTCAAAATGATGGGGATTTACTGTAAAATGAAAATACTGGAGCACATTATTTTTTTTACCTAAAACTGCATGTTTATGGCTACACTTAAATTTACTGTTTATGATTTCAGTAACTCATATCAAGATTTCAGAAGCAAGGAGTAATACTGATCCTGTTTCTAGCTGGTTTTAATTAAAAAATAAATATATTAAGTACTCCAACATTCTTCATGATAGTAACTGTATGACTGCCTTAGGAAACTTCTGTTTCTCCCTGCATATGTGAACAACAGTTGTTATTTGAAACCCTACAGTCGTGAATAGCTCTTACATACTAGCTTTGGATAACTGTGGCAAGGAAAAGAAAAAAAAGAAAAAAAAAAAAAGGTTTCGCATCTAAAATCATGAAAACCACCAGCTTTCATGCTGTTCACAGAGTCATTCTGATAAACTAAGAAGTCAGTGGGTGTAAGTTAGGACAACATAGAATACAATAGCCCTGGCCATTCTTGCAAATTATTACCTGTATCACAAGTCATACTTGGTGCAGATATGGAAGGAAAAAATAGCCCAAATAATAATTCTCATTATTACATATTGTAAAGCCAATCTAGACCAACCAAAATGTTTACAGTAGTGTTTTGGAATAAAATCTAAAACAGAAGTAGTAGAAATTGGCACTGCTTGAGGATTTACGTATGCAAGGAATCAGCTTCAGCAGAAAGAGAACCAATTGTATTCCCTTACTAATACCAGACTGTGGAGGTGATGGAAGGCTGAGACAGCAGGATACATATCTACTAACGTATTAAAACTATTCTGCAATGAAGCTGAATCCTTCAGCTGTTCAACAGTGAAACAGGGTAGGAAGACTGTGAAGATGGGCCTTTTGCACACATAACCACTGAAATTATAGATTTCCTCTACTGTCCTATCTTTGCTGACAGGTTGATACAATTTGTGGCTGGGTAAGTATTCTTAAAAATAGGTTGATAATCCATTGCATCAACAGAAAGATAAGAAAATCTGCCAGACCCTGCCAAATACCTCAAAGACGAAATGTCTTAAGATTGCCCAAGTAGTTATCACAACATCCTAAAGCACATATCTCCTAGGTTGAAATTACTAGATGGGAAAAGAGATTAATTAAAGGAGACATGATATCTTTAAAGACCTTTGCAAAGGCTTAAGCTCCGTTAGGGACCAGGGATATGAGGGATCAAGTCAGCAGTCTTCTTATTCTATCTAACCCATCACAGGGGCTTTCCAAAGAGCAAGGGTTCTAGTTTCTTGCTAGGATTGTTCATTGTTCATAGACCCATCCAATTCCCTGTTCACCAAGACAGGCGAGCTTGTCTCTCCTCTTTTGTGACGTCAAGCATTGCATTCTCCATTATTCAGCCATACTATTTGGGTATTAAGCCTCTTAAGTGGATGAAAAAGAATCCTCTAGTTTCAAATTTTAGGTAAAGTTGAGGTTCAGGTTCAGTAAATCATAAAATTTCCGTGTTTTGTTTTGTTGGTTTTTTTCCTACTGCTCTTTGCAGAAGTGTGGTGGAAAATATAAAAGATCCCAACTATCACAGTAAAGGACAAAGACAAGCAAATTCTAAAACCTGACTGAAGAATAGCTATATTGGCAAACTTCTCCCAACACTTTACTCGACTTATCCTACCTTGAAGTCATACAGATAAACATGTAATACCTAACCTGGAAACCACAATTGCTGGCATATATGCAGCCAGTATATATGAAACTTTCTGTTCCTTCCTCTTCCACAGATGCCTGACTCAAAAAGGCATTTCCTGAAACAATACAAAGACTACAGCTCAACAGGAAAAAAAGTTTCTTCCTCAGGGACTCTCTACTCTTGCCCTGAGTCTGATTAAAACATCCCTATTTTCCTACTCTCCAAAGGGGAAACAAAATTAAGGGGGTTATGCACACAGTAGCCAGTATGAGGTCTCTGCAGGCTGCATCAAATACTTTCCTACCACTACCTACATTAACCAGTGCCAGAGTGCTGGAAGCTGTATGAAACCTGAAGTCTTGCCTAGAGCTTAAGGCATCTGCAATGCTTCCAAACTTTTTAGTTCAAGATGATCCTGTTAAGTACTGTTTTGTTTAAGTAATATGCCATAAGACAAGGCAGTTTTGCTTTTTTCTGTAATACTTAAAATTTCAAATGCTTTGAACTACTATAGAGCCTTCCTCCTTAAAATCAAACAAAAAAAATCCTAAAACATTCCCAATTATTTTAGCACTATAACTCTGATGTTATGACATTATGAGAGAGAAGTTACGGCACTTGGCCCAAAGGGCTTTGAAAAAAAAGATGAGCGAAAGATGGCCCAATTGTAGATATCTTGGTTTATTTTCTCTCAGACTTGAGTCAGCACCACTCCTGAGTACACAAATATTTAAAGATCAGACCCAAACCACAAAGACAGTGAGTTCTATGTCAGCCAACTGCCCCCATCCCCTTTATCTGTCAATATATTGTAGCAATTGAGTAAGTGATTAATCAGGACCTGTAAACCACAAGCTAGCTTGAAAGATGTTGCTACTTCATTGGTACTGAAACCACCTACCTAAACTGTAAGAATTTACCCTGAACAGCTAGCATGCACCATCTGAGAACTGAGCAACCTCCTATAATTCTAATGAAAATATTTCACAGTTGGAGTCAACAACACAATCACAAAGAGAAACCAGCACAAAACCTCACACTTCTGTCAATATTTTAGAGATCTCAGCGTGAGGATTTACAATAATTGATTTCAGTTTTTCTGAAAAGTCTATTCATAAATCAAGCAAAATTGTTCCATTCATGGAATACAATAAAAGAACAGTTTGCTGGTGTTACCGAGGGAACGGGGGTTCTTATTTCAGTGACAATGCCAATATCCTCAAGCACACAGCAAAATGCATATCTGTAAGCAAAAGCCAGAAACACTCCTACAGTGAATTCTGGAAGTCTTGTATAACCTAGATAGCATAGGAGTAGATGGTACTGACCAAGGAAACTACAGGCCCCTCAGCTTCACCTCCATCCCTGGGAAGGTGATAGAACGCCTCATCCTGGAGGTCATCTCTAAGTATGTGGAGGAAAAGAAGGTCATCAGGAACAGTCAACATGGATGCACCAAGGGGAAGTCATACACGACCAACCTGATAGCCTTCTATAATGGAATGACTGTCTGGGTAGATGAGGGGAGAGCGGTGGATGTTGTCTGCCTTGACCTCAGCGAGGCTTTTGTCTCTGTCTGTCACAATATCCTCACAGGTAAGTTCAGGCAGTTTGGGTTACATGAGTGTACAGGGAGGTGGATTGAGAACTGGCTGAATGGCAGAGCTCAGAGGGTTGTGATCAGTGGCTCAGTCTAGCAGGAGGCCTGTAGCTAGCAGGGTCCCCAGGGGTCAGTACTCGGTCCAGTCCTGTTCAACTTTTTCAGCAATGACCTGGGTGAAGGGACAGGGTGTGCCCCCAGCAAGTTTGCTGATGATGCAAAACTGGGAGGAATGGCTGACACACCAGCAGGCTGCACTGCCATTCAGCCAGACCTGGGCAGGCTGGAGAGTGTGGTGGAGAGGAACCTCATGAAGCTCCAAAAAGGCAAGTGTAGGGTCCCGCACCGAGGGAGGAACAACCCCATACACCAGTACATGCTGCGGGTTGGCCTGCTGGAAGGCAGCTCTGCAGAGAAGGACCTGGGAATTTTGGGGGACAGCAAGTTGCCCATGATCCAGCAGTGCTCCCTGGGATGCATTAGGAAAAGCATGGCCAGCGGGTCGAGGGAGGTGATCCTTCTCCTCTGCTACAAAATGATTAGGGGACTGGAACATCTCCCTTATGAGGAAAGGCTGAGAGAGCTGGGCCTGTGTAGCCTGGAGAAGACTGAGAGGGGATCTCATCAATGTTTACAAATATCTCAAGGGTGAATGTCAAGAGGATGGAGCCAGACTCTTTTCACTAGTGACCAGTGATGGGACAAGGGGCAATAGGTACAAATTGAACCACAAGAAGTTCCTTCTTTATATGAGGAAGAACTTCGTTACTTCGAGGGAGACAGAGCACTGGAACAGGCTGCCCAGAGAGGCTGTGGAGTCTCCTTCTCTGGAGACATTCAAAACCTGTCTGGACACGACACTGTGCAACCTGCTCTAGGTGACCCTGCTTTAGCAGCGGGGTTGGACTAGATGATCTCCAGAGGTCCCTTCCAACCATGACCATCCTGTGATTCTCTGTAACATAATAATGGTGTGTTTCGTTTGGGTTTTATTCATTGGTCATTTATTAACTGGGAGTAACTTGAAAATTTAAGTGATGTTATGTTCTGGGTCTCGTTGGGATAGAGTTAATTTTCCTTATAGAAGCTCAAATAGTGGTGCTGTGGTTTAGGTTTGTGATCAAAACAGTGTTTCAGATACTGCTGAATGGTACTTGCACAGCATCAAGGCCACCTCTGTTTCTCACTGTGCCCCTCAGCAAGGTTGGGAAAAACCACAGCTGGGACAGCTGATCCCAGCTGACCACAGAGATGCTCCATACCATATGACATCATGCTCAGCCATAAAAGTGAGCGTCAGTTTCTCCAAAGTAGCTGTTGCTTGGGGACTGGCTGGACATCAGTGTTCTGGTGGTAACTGAGTGCTTTTGCATAATTTCTTACTTTTTCTTTCACTTATTAAATTGTCTTTATCTTGACCCACTAGAGCTTATTTCCCCTCAATTTTGCCTGTCCAATTCTCTCCCCTGTCCTGCTGTGGGGATTTCACAAGCAAGTGGGTGGGGGGTTAGCTGCTGGCCAGGGTCAACCCACCACACGCCACGATGAAGCAATTCCCTACCAAAAGTAATAAGAGAAAAAAAAAAAAGTTTGTAATGCAAGAGATGAGGTCAATGGCACCAACACCTAAGGACACATGTTTGTTACAAAGAACAGAAATAGCAAAGCAAAAGCACAGCCCTTTTGATTCTGAGGCAAGTAATCCACTATGTGCTAAAATAGGCTGTTTATTACTACTGCTTTAAATTTAAATTGCAGGCTGATTCATGCTGACTACTCTTAATGTTTCCCATGGCTCTGAACCTGAAGGAGGATAGACAGTTTTGGTATTGGTGTAATCTCAGGACTAATCTACTTCCTCACTAATTCCTCCAGTTAAGGAGCTTACTTATATATCATACTGAATTGCACAGATTCTCTTTGCCTCACATCTCACTTTTACCAGAACCCAGACAGCAGGATGCATATGTCCAAGCCTCATACAACACTGTACAACGTACCTCCAGACTAATCTACAGAGACACAGTGTCTAGCAGTTAGGGCTCCACTAGCCAACCAAGAAAGCAGTCACTCTGGGACTCCTCTCATGGGTGTATCCCTCAAACAGAATGCTGACAGAAGAGCATGAAGTCTCCTCACTTATTTACTACACGCTGAAGTAGGGACCTGCTGGAGTAAGGATGTCTTCTCCTTTAAATGGCTGGATTCACCTCCCCCAGCCTGAGATGAGCATGACAATCAAATGTTTCCTAAGCATTTTCCTGGAGAGCCAAGGTGCGTCTGCAGATAGACGGACTGCAGTGCTTATCTCTCTTTCCACATACAGTATCCTGCTGATGTGATACTGGCAGAGCTGCCTGGTGGGCAGGCAGAGGACTGAGCAGTACTCCTAATGGAAACTGTGGCTGCTTGTCTGCTCACTCCTTTTGATATGGGCTTATGAATACATCCCAGACCCCACAAAAAGCACCAAATCCCACATCAGATTCCTGTGTGATAAAATGAGCTCAGGATCCATAGTTTTAAAGGTGAAGCTGGGAAGTTATACTCTCCTTTCTCCTCCATAAGTGCATCATTTTACATTTATCCACATAATTTTTTATCGCCCAGTATTCTGGGGGTTTGGCTTAATAAACTCCTTACAGTATTTTGAGACCCTAATGCGTCCCCACAGAGAATGCTGTGGTATGAGAAGCTCCCTGAACATACTTCATGGTCAAGAAAGGTGAAAAAAAAAACCTTAGTCTTTCTTTAATTTCTGTAGCAGTTAGCATGAACTATGTCTAGACAGGATAGCTGTTAGCATAAGGGGTAAATGTTAACCAGTTCTTTACTGTGGCAAAAGCAGATGAAATACAGTCAACCAGCCACCCTGAAGAACAAAATACTTTATGTGTGTTAAAAGATAGCCCAACTATGCAAACAGCCCATTGATCATCAAACAGTGCAAACATCCAGAAGTTTCTGGAACAAACAGATTGTGAGCAGCAACAGCAGCAACTGCAGATCAGAAAAGATCACCATTTAAAAGGACTAATCACAAACATGGTACTCCCTGCCCAGTCCTGTACTTAGACCTGGACCAAATCATCTCTCCCATGGAACAGCAAAATCATGTAATTTTTAAAACTGCATATATGTGTGATGAAAGTCTTTAGGTATCCAAATCCATTTAGTCTCCATACTGTCATTTGGTTTTAAATGGCAACAATCTCTAACTGTCCCTATTCATTACTAACCCTGCAGTATCACTGCCAAGCTTCTTGCTCCAGACAAGTTTTTATTAACTTTTTATGCCTTTTCTTGCTTCCTAAGCCATTTCTGATGTTCTTATTATGTTTTTATATTGATCCTGCCAAAGTACAAAATTATTTCTCTCTCTTACATGGGAACTGGGCCTCAGCAGTTGATTATGCTGGATACCCATGGACAGCTTTCTTCTGCTTTCTGGCAGTACTCAGTTGTTCACCACTCCAAGTCATGTCCTTCAAGTATACTCAGTGCCTCCTACAAAGAATTAGTCTTGCTATTGACCACTTCTGGCTTCCTTGAGAAATGTTCTTCCCACACCACCATCTACAGTTGAGCCTAGTCTGGTAGATACTTCGACTCTGCCAATTCCACCATCAGTGAAAAAACTAGAATACAACAAGCTGGCTAGTACCTGCTTTCCTGGTGATAAGCTTTGATCATATAGACTTTTAAAATTGAGGGGTTTACTGCTGCCAATGTACTGCTTCTAACATCATATCTGTACAGCTCTTTGCATTTAACACGCTTGGTATAATAAGTCCAGTTCACTTTCTCCCTCTTTCTCACCTATCAGTAGGTTAATAAACAGTCATATCTGAGCAGTGGTGAGTGAAGGTATTTTAGTTAAGGTCTATAAGAAAAATGATTTTTTGTTTATATAAATATAAATGTATATAAATTTCATTTTTCTATCAATACAATAAACTTGTACTATAAGAAAAATATATATCTTTTGGATCAGAAGATACAAGAAATGTTCATAGGAAAGCAGTGGTAAGTATAATGCTATGAAGTCTGAGAGAAGACAAAGTAACATGTTATCCACGCAGTTTTGCTTTAGGATATGCATGGACTTTGTACCAATGCCATGGTTTTCTTTGTGTACATGACTGTTCAGAAAACTGTAACTACTAAAATAGTAACAAGAGAAATATATAGCTGATATTACAAGTTTACAGAGGCACAAAGGATGCTAAGTAAACATGAAAAATAGACAACTTCTGTTACCAACAAGTCAAACAAAAAAATAAACTAGTCACATGAAATGGTGCATTTGTAAGGATCAGTCTAGTTTTTCCACAAAATTCAATAGTATTCCTGACACTGTGTGCATCTGAGATGCCATAAAACTTTCTCTAAGTAATTTATATGCCATACCTGGTTATCTTAAAGTGGGGACATAAAAAGTATTACTGTACCAGCCAACCCAACACTCTCTGAGAAAAGAAAATGCTACTGTTTCATTTTTACAGAGTGCAGATGCACAAAAAGACAAAGTATCTCACCTAAGATACAACAGAAACCTTTTAAAGCAGACCAAAGTTGAATCCAGCTCTCCCAAGAGTCAAACTTTTTTGACCTTTATGACAGCATGTACAGTTTAATGGAGAAAACCAAACAGATATTACATCAGTATGATCCTAGCTATTTTTCTAAACTGTATACAGAGGAATATTTTATGTGGTACTGAGCATGGAATCTGGTTTTTCATAGAAATAACTACTGAAAGAAATGTCTACTGACACATCAACTAATGAAGTGCATTAAAAACCCAGCAGAGTAGCAAACTGTGTCTACATCTCTGCCTGCCAGAAAGCAGAGGCAGAAGTCCTGGCATTAATGCATAATTTTTTGGAAAGTATATTTAACGTGCATGAACCAAGTTTGAAAGTTTGGATTTAACTGAAATACATTAAAATCAACAATGACAATCAGTATGACAACTCTTCTAAACATGTTTGGTTGAAAACCTATAGCCACATGTTGTGGAATGAACTGAGCAATTTACAGTAAATGACATAAAATAAGAGGTTATCTGTCTACTTATATGCTGTGTCTTGTGACTTAGAGAGAAAATGTCATTTGCATTTTCTTTTCAGTTTGTCTGAAAGTTAGGAAATTACTAATCCCTTCACATAGTTGTTCAACTGAAGCCAGTAATCCCTTCCCATGGTTGTTCAACTGAACCAATGTACCTACACAGCACACATCATCTATTTTAATTTCTTCCTAGCCAAAATGATATTAACCAGGAGATAGCTAACTGATGGGAAAGAATAAAAATATGCATGTTTAAGTTGTGTAAGACTGTAATTAGTCTTAATAGTTTCAATCTTCACTCTGTCACACTAAAAGGGTATCAATTTACAGTGTTATCTTTATACACATATGTTGAGCACATTCTTAAAATATATCTGATAGGAACACATCACTTGCAAGGCATAATAAGCTGGCTATATTAAGTCTTTCTTCTTCCTGTTTTCAATACATCAAGCTGGATAATCTGTTAAATGACAGAAAAAATTGCTGGGAGAAAAATACAGATAAACCTAAACCTTTGCATAACTCCCTCTGAGCCAACTGTTTTAAGGGTCATTTAAGAATTTCTGCCCTCCTTCACTACAAGCTTGGAACTTCTCATCCTCTGATCCTTCCACATAAGGGACTTTGAAACTTTGTTTCAGGAAACTAATTAATCTGGAAGGTACAAAATAAAATTAATGTGCTAATACTTAGAAAGACTACAAAGTGTACGTATGACCAAAAAGTGCAACAGAGCATATAACATCTTAAATATCCACAGAAACACTCAGAGCAGCATCAGAAATAGCAGAGAGAGGTTTGTAACTACAGGCAATAGACGGTCACAACATGTGAGGCAGGAAGTGCAGAAAACTTTCACTCCAATATTTTTACTGCTAAGCGATGAAAGACGGGAAGCAGTCTAACATAAGGATTCTGCTGTTGCTTAAGAAGAAAACCTACAACATTTTTTCCAAACACAAGCTGAATAGACTTCAGTGTGATGGAGAGTGAGGCTGATTTGAACTGTATTTGTGAAGAATGTACATCATGTCCTGCCTATCCACAGCCATTTTGCTACAAGACCACAAGTGACCTACAAGACCTCACCTGGCATCAACAGATTAGTCAAGTGATTCTTAAAACAATGAAGTACCATAGGAACTCACCTAAAGGAACAGTCCCACTGCACTATCTGAAGCTCAATCAAACTTCTTATTTCAATGCCAGGGATGTGTTGCCTCAAGAGCACAAACCTTCCTAGAAAGGAGATAGTAGACCCTTTTTTCAGTGAGGATAAACAACTGAACTAACATGGCAACATTACACTGACCTTTAATTGTGATTACTTTTATATTGCACCTACAGGTATACCAGGCAAGTGAACCTGAAATAATTTTCTTTAAAAGCCTAAAACTAGGGCCTTCTTTTACAATATTGTAATACCACTATCTTTTTCTTAGGGGACTGCTTGACACAACTTACTAAGAACATATGGCAGAACACAACTTGGTTTCTAAACAGGCCCATTACAAAATGGTATGCTCAGATATCAGAAACAACAATGAAGTTGCAGTGGCAACTAAGCATAAGAAGCGAGTCAGCTCTCCCCCTCAGTACTGTACCTTGGCTTTACACCAGCTAGGTGCACAGAACTCAAAATTACCTGTGACTTAACTGTACTTAAATCTTACTATACACTGTGTAACTCTGTTTTCCTAAATCAAAGTTATGAGCAGTAACTGAAAAGAAATCAACATATTCAATTCAGTACATATCCTCCAGCATCCACTTCTGCCATCTATTGTAGCCCTGCAAAGACAGACTAATCTCCCCAACTCCCCTGCTTTTTTTTCAACAATGTCTCATGGATTGACTACTTCCGTAGCATTGTATCCCGGTCTCCAAGCAGTGCAACTCCTTTTCACCATTCTTTCTTTTCAGATTATTATTTTCAAATAAGAACTATCATGCAAGTCTTTGACAGAATTAACAGCAAATTACTGCGATGTTTAAGTACTTAAAATTGCCTCACTGGAGCAGTATAACAACTGCTATCCCCAGTTTTCATTGCAAGGTCATTTTAAGATGCCACTGAATTCCTTTGCACTGTCAAGTGGCTGGAACAGCAACAACATCCACTCAAAGCAGGTAATATTTCACTGCACATGCAAAAGACATGCACACAATTGCTTAAAGTTACACAAATTTTACAGTATCTGTTTTGGCTGTCTACATTACCTAGTTTTAACAACCTAAATACACACTATAAAAATATATTCACAGGATGCTCTCATCTACTTATATCTACAGCATCTAAATTGTATTTATTATTTTACTTACAAGCTTGTCCCGTCAAGTTACACATCATAACAGAAAATCCAGTTTCTTTATATTAAAAAAGTTTGCACAAGTTAAGCAAATGGTGCATTCAGGGATGTACTGCCAGAGACACATCACATGATATCATGGAAGCAGCCAAGGACATGAGCAGGAGGCCAAGAAGGAAAGTGCCGCTCCTCCCTCTGCCTCCCCTTCCCTCTCCCAGCCTGGACCCAGGCGAGAGGTGCCACCTCCTGCAATGGAGCCAGTGCTGAGGGGGAGGTGCACAGGGCAGAGCTGAGCCATCCCAGCTTGTAGGAAAACAGTCAGCAAGAGCGTGGAGTCAGGTTTGCTGGAAGCAGGTTTTGAAAACAGCTCTGGTGGTATTCACTTATTTCATGATGTAAATACTGGTGAGGAAATTTCACAATTATTTCTCTTTTAGTTACAGGCCGAGCTAGCAGTGCTTAGCACTTCCCATTATAAGATCCTATTTTGATCCACTTATGCTTTTCACAAGCTCACTGTTTGGGCTGAAATACTCCATCCAAGCAGCTGGCTCATAATTAAGCACACGCACACATACACACACACCAGTCTTAAACAGTTCAGACATTTCCAAGAATTGTATTTCTGGAAAGTATCTTTTCCTCTCTTCATGATAAAAAAGTCTCTCAGAAAAGTGGAATCTCTGCAAGTGCTTATGTTCTACAGGGCACAGCAGCAAGATTATTGCATTATAGGAGCACCTAGAGCCTTCAGCTGTAACTGAGGATCCACTGGCTTAAAAACTGTAAAAATTAAGAAAAGACAAAAATATCACAAAAACATAATACACAGATCTCTACTGAATTCAATATGCTCCACCAAACAAGCACAGAATTTAACATACGTAATTATTTTCTGACTACAAAATAAATTATTCAAAGGCATTATTCGTAAGTTATTTGATAAGAGGTTTGGGGCTTGTTAGTCCAAACACGCACAGGAAAAAGAAATTCAACTGGAAGTTTACTAGCCTGCAATAAAGCCAGCTAGGAGAAGCAAAGCCAGCTAGGAGAAGCAGTGGATATTCATGGCTCTGAAACCCCCTCATACATTTTACAGTGACTTAAAGCTGAGGCAGTTTGAACTTTATGATCTCATTATGGCCACTACTTAATGAAGATTGCTTTCCCCCTCACCCTTCACTTCCAAAAAAAAAAAACCAAAAAAACCAACAACAACAAAAAAAACCCGAACAAACAAGCCACCACAATCTGAAATCACTAAAGAAGCATTTAAAATAGGCAGCTAATCATTAATTGTTTTATGATCTGCAAACATCTGCAAGATTTACTGAATGAAAATATTACACACAAAGACTGTACAAGGCTAGAAATAGCGATTCATTATCCATTTCCTTTATTAATTTGCTAGAGAAGTTTGAATATACAATCCCAAAAGAACAGTTATTCTAATGAATCCTCTCAACACTCATATGCTGTTGCCCACCAAAGATAGATCTTAACACCATGGACAGTCGTTTCCTCTCCTGTAACTTAAATCATTGGATACATCTTATATATGGAGCTGATCCAGGTTCAGCTACAACGAGCCAGCTTTAGTTTCATTGCTCAGCTACATCCTGTCTTTGAATGCTGAAGCATTACCATCACCTTCAGCCCTATCACTTCAGTTCGAGCTGGGCTTTTATAGGTACCTACCAATTACAAGAATCTTCTATTAAGTATGCTCAACTCCACCACCAGAAAAAAGAACTTGCTTTCAATTACTTTCTCTAAGAAAAGAAAGTTGTAATACTTCAGACTTCATCCCATTTAATCCGGAATGGATACAAACTCATATATGTGACATGTCCTGAAGAGGACTCACATATTGCCAAGGGAGAAGAAAAGAGACAAGTATCTAACATCAATCTGTTGGGTCTAGATAGTAACCAAGAAAAAGAAGCAAAAGAAAAGGAAATTCCAGAACACATTTGAAGACTTCTCACACACATCACTTCTGCAGTTTCCAGAGTCTCCCAATGATACCTACCTTGCTTAAATGTATCTCTGACCCATGTAGTAGAGTTATTGTATGTGGATGAGCCTGAGTTTCCTACTATTGATTAGAAAACAAAAGGCAGATGTAAGCTTAATGAAGTATGAGCACTTCCTGCAAAAATTTAGCTCTCAATATACTGGAAGAATCCTGTGGCATAAGATGAGATGTTGCTTCGCTGTCTTTTCTTGACAATTCTGAGGTTGCCAATAGACTCCAGTACTGAAGTAAGAAGGGAAGTAATGTCTCCTGTGAGAGATCCAGAGAAGATGAAACACACACAAAATACCCCAACACAAAACCCAAGCAGCACCACTCCACCACCACCTGCAAACAACCCACTGTGTATCTAGAAAAGGAGAGAGACCTATGTCATTGACTTCGTGTTTCCCACAAGTCATCACACCAGGTATGTATCTGCTCTTCAGGCTCCAGCTGGGATATGTTCCAAAATGCTATGAAGAAATGAAAATATGCATCAGCTACCAACAGCCCTGAGATAGGTTTAAGGAATTTAAGATTAACTTTTTTTTAGCTGAGGTCTCTTCTATTCCTCCAAAGTGTTTCAGTGATGTTTGGCAAGGGAAACACAATACGGAGTAAGTGGGGATGTAGAGATTCACAAAACGAGCATATAAAACTAGTTGTCTAATAAGAGCTAGCTGTCTATAGTCTCCTCCTAGTTATTAGGGTAAAATAGGTGCTCCTGCAGAGTGATTAATTCTATCACAAGACAAGCCTCTAAGGCAGAACGGATGACTCATGTTTAGGAAAAGGAGGAATCATCTCGATTACCTGTAGCAAGTGCCTAGACCACTATTTTAAACTCTATGACTACCTTTTCAGAGAGCTAAAATTAGGTAAGATGAATTGCATCTGAGATGCAGAATAAATATACCAACAAACAAGCTCATCAGGGAAATGCTATATAATGAAAAGGTTATTCAAAACTTCTTCTGGAAAGATGAGTATAAATATGCCCATGAAAACATCCAAGCTTTTCCTATACCTTTCCTGTTTCATACACAGAATTAAGTATCACTGGAGATTTTTTCATACATTATTTTCAGCAGAAATGTATGTGCATGCAAATTCAGTACAAAAATAATTATGCAAAGTATGCGGCATTTATGATAGAGTTGATTGCTTTTTTTCCTTTAGAAAAGGAGATGATATAATACTCCTCAAGCACAGGCGAGCAAGATTTATTCCAAACTAGAATCCCTTATAAAAGTGACATTATTTTTACCTCTTCTGTAGTTATGTCTATGTATTAAAATGTAAGAACTCAATCAAGTGAGTGCTGAATGACAATATCTATTCTCCACACTATAATTATTTTTAAATGTTTTTAGCTAAAAGTTGGATATTAAATAAACATGCAAGAAGGTGGTTATTAATAAATATGCAAGTGTAAAATGAACAATGATTATACCAAATTATTCAGGTCAGAAGGGACTTCAGTGGGCATTCTTATCCAATATCCTGATCAAAGCAGATCACGATAATCTGCTTCACCCAGATGATCAACCTTCAAGACTAGGTTGTTCAGGGTTTTGTCCAGTTGGCTCTTGAAACATCTAAGAATGAAGATACTACAGCCTGTCCAGGCAATCTCTTCCACTGCTTAGTTACACTTAAAGTTAATTTTTTCTCCCCCTTTAAGTCAAGTCAAAACATCTCCGTTAGTGAGTCCACCTCCAGCCATGCCTCAGCAGAAGAGCCTGCCTCCGTTTGTCTTGGTAACTACCTCACAGATACAAAAAGGTGGCTACCAGGTCCCCCTAGGCCATCTCTTTTTCAGCCCAGTTTCTCATCCTCTCTTCACAGAGCAACCGCTCTTGTCACTGACAAGCCTGGAGGCCCTCTGCTGAGTTTGCCCGGGTTTATCAATATCCTTCCTGTACTGGAAGGTGTTGGTGTGTCCAACATTGGGGTGTCCCCCAAACCTGTGCATGGTAGTCTAGGCACAGTCTAACAAGCGCTGAGTAGAGGTGAATAAACTTTTCCCTCTATCTACTGGCTGTGCTCCTATTAACTCAGCCCAGGACGCTGTCAGCTGCCAAGGCACCCTGCCAGCTCATGCTCAGGTCGCTGTCTACCGTGACCTTCAGGTCTGCTCCAGCAGAGCTGCTCCCCAGCCAGAAAGTGACCAGGATGTTCCAATGGCAGGATTTTGTCCATCCCAGGCTCAAGGTTAAGTTACTTGCCTGATTTCACAAGGTTACTGTCAGCCCTCTCTTCAAGTCTGTGTAGGCTCTTCTGACTGGCAGCCAGGCCTCAGAATGCTTTGACTGCACCTCACAGTTTGTTGTCATCCACAGACAAGTGCCTTGCATCTCCTCCTCCTTGTCACTGATGAAGAATTAAACAAGACAAGGGCACAGGATACACCACTGGTCTGACAGCCCCGCCAGTTTTTCATCCATCTGGTAGAGCACTCATTTGGGATGTAATGTCCAAACCTGGATACAGGGATGCCGCAACAGCCTGTGCCAAAGTCCTAAAGTCCTTCATTGAAAGTTATTTTATAAACTAGAGAGATATTACATAGGATAGAAGGTCTGTAAGCAACTGGTTACATATGAGAGAACAAACAAAAATAAAGAGAGAGTAAGTGCTTCCTACAGTGACCATGGACAGATTCCCAAAGACAGCTGGGTTGCAAGCTGGGGTGTTTAACATATTCATACTGCTCATACCCTTTTCTGGACTGCAGGCATGATTAAAGTTGCTAAAGTTTGATAAATTGAAAGTATTACAAAAAATGGTCAGTTAGGGAGAACTGCAGAGGACCTTACAAGACTGAATGACTGGGCAATAAACAGCAATAGTTTGCCTGCATCTTGAATATGGTGAACAGCTCTGGTTCTTCTTCGTTAAGAGGATACGGAAGAATTGGAAAGGCAGAGAAGGGCAACAGACTCAACCACGTAGGGAACAAGGACACATGCCAGAGCTCTTTGGTCCAGAAAATACACAGCTGAGGGGGTGAATGAGAAAACTCAAAAACCCTGGGTCGCACAGGCAGGGTGAACTTGAACAAACAGGGACAGCAGACGAAGTAAGCGAGTGCCAAGTTCCACACAGACAAAAGGAAGGGGCTCTTTGTACATCACTGAGCTGTTGAAGTCCTTGTGAAACGATCCTGCGGTTGCTAAACATGAACATGGTTTCAGCTGAAGTTTCAGGTGAGAAAAATTCACCGAGATTACTAAATAAACACACAGAACCACAACCATTTCTGAGGCTGGTACCGTGCTAAAAAGATAGGTCATGTGCACTTGCCTTGTTCAGATCTTCCTTTCAGATCAAGTGTCTTTCACAATTGTTAGGGGCAGGACAGTCAGATCCAGTACAGCAGCTCTGATTTTTTTTATGTTGACTTCTCACAATACTCAACTAAAAAAGTAACTACACTAAAGGTAACCATGGGTGTTCTACTGCTGTTTGAGAGGCCTTTGGGTTATCCTGCCTGGACTCCAGGTGGCACTCCAGAGGGAGTCTCCTGTAGATCCTGTATCCTACCTGCTATGATGGAACTGCAAAAACTAGGGCTGTCTCAAATGGCATTTGGCACCTACGTCAAGATAACTGAACTGAGCCCTCCATTCTGAGAACACAGTGAAACAGAAGAAAAAAAGGCATATAAAGACCTTAATACAGGGAAAGTTTACATATTTTACATAGAAAACCTTTGTTTTCACAGTGCACACATAAATCAGAGAAAATGTGTTACAGCAGAGCTTACTATGGGAACACAATATTTATTTTTCCTCCATACTTGGGGATATGGAACGGACTTTAGCGCATAACCAAAGGATCAGTGCAACCCCTCAGCAGCTGCAAGTTACGTGAGATTTAAGCAGTGTACTATGGAAAGCTGCGAAGGCTCAAAATCAGATCTTCTTAACCATATGGAGAAAAGCCACACGAGCTCATGAACAGAAGTCAAATTGAACAACCTGAGTATGAAAACAGAAAAAGTAACCTTGATACTGGCAAGCATGTTGACAACTTCAGGACTATGCCAGTGATAAATTGATCTGTTGGGAGCAAAGAGACAAAACTATTTCTACAAAAGGAAATTCAGACTTCTATCCCTCCTTTCTTAAAGGGTCTGACAGGGAATTTGAATATAATTTTTAAAGATCCCACACAGTTATACAGTTTTCTAGATTAATAATTTAGAATTGCTTTTTATATAAACCATGTTGCTTAAACAAAATAAGAACATCTCTAAATTCAAGAATACCTGGAAAAATGCTACTTCAATATTGTGCTGCATTTCCTGTTACTTTAGTAAACACCTGTAACTTAAAAAGAATCATGTAAGACTTTCACTCTATCATTTTGTTAAAACAAGTTGTTTTCTCCCTTTCCTATTTAGGTGTGTGGTATAGCTAGCATATAGGAGTAGATCCATGATCTAGTAACAAATGCTAGGTGTTCCAAGTACACAAAAACAAAGTAAAAAAGGTTCCCAAACACTCCATGACTCAAGAATTTCAGAAATGGTGAGAAATTCAAGAATATTCAGAAAATACTCAGAATTAATGGCAGGAGGCAATGGAGCGTGACCAGAGGATATTCAGGGTCAATCAAAAGTTCTCTTCAGAAGGGCTGGTGTTCAGGAGTTACAAGGCAAAATGCCATTAGTCTGTCACATTGAACAAGCACATCAACGGGAACAATCGCACATTATTAAGCTCTGTTTGAGCTGGTGGAAGTGAACCGAGCTCCTTCTGTACAACAAATCCTTTACATAACTTTCTGTTCAATATTTTATTTTTGTGTTCAGGTGTGATTGCTTTTGGAGACATGTACTGCAGAATTATGTATATCATTTTTTACCAAAAAAAATAGGATAATCTTCGACATTAGGACTGAATATCTTGAAGCTAAGGTCCAAAACAAGAAATCTGCAACAAAAAAGAAATGTAAATAACATTCATAATACTTATTATTCTACTTTTACATTGCACATTCAGAGTAAGTGAAGTTATACATACACAGAGTACAAACAAAAAACCTGATCGTACCATGTTATTGAGAACACAGACTTAAATTGATAGTTCTAATGTCAAAGGTTTCCTCAGAACGGAGGTTTTATCTGACTACTTATGTGAAAAATTTTCATGATAAAAATAACTCTCTGAGCACAAAGGTAATTAAGCACACATAACTTCCACAACAGACTGTAGAAAAACAGATTCCTCGTCATTTCTCTTTAAAACTCCAGCTGCATTACAAAGCTTCTGCCTATCTGAGATAGCCTATACCCAGTATGGAAGAAGGCACCGTGTTCACTGAGCAAGAAAACAGTTCCGCCTACAGCCAGTGACCCTGTGGCAGAGGAATCTGTGGGAACCTTGAACAAGACAGAAAGAGAGGTCCAGCAGGATCAAAGTGGTGCACAATCTGCTGTCTGCTCTGTTCTGTCCTACGCATACATTCATCAGCATCTGCCAACCAATAAACAATGGACAGCTAGATCCAAACTGCTGGACTGAAAATAAAAGACCACTCTGTTATCAGAGCTTTGATTTATTCCATTTAATATGAAGTTCTCCTCCTGCCAACATGTCAGACATCTTGGTATAAGAAAAAAAAAATATCAAAGAGAGGTGATACTGCAATGATTTACACAGCTATGAAATTGGTACTGCATGAACTCTCTCTTCCAGAACTAGATTTCTCACTCATGAACAGTTCAAAGTATGAAAACAGGTACACCAAAAACCGCATACCGACGATGATGTGTAACAAAGCTGAGTAGATGCAATGAAGCCTTATTACACAGCTAATTACAAGTACCTATGTAAATGTTTTGTAATGCATTTAAAGATATGCAGTATTATTATTTTTCTTGATCAAATACAATTTGCAATGCAACACCACTATGTGCTGCTTCAAAACACTTCCTCTTTTTTTTTTTTTTTTTTTTTTTGAGGGGGAGGTGTGACTTTGTTATGAAAAAAGAAAACACAACCCACTCATTTAACCATGCTTATTATTTGCTTATTGGCATTGACAGGGCTTCCTTATCCTTTGCAGCTACGAGCCTTGAGATCAGCTAGTTGGGCAGACTACACTGAACAGTAAAGAGAATTTCAGCAAAGCACACATAAAAATTGGTATATTGGAAAAAAGACGAGTGATTTTGGAATGTCTTCTCTAATACCGACGTCCAAAAGCAACACAAAGCAGTTATCTTAGAAAAATATAACCACCACAATGTGCTGCAAATTGTGCAACAGTCTTCTAAAGGAAGATTCTTCCCCAGATATCAGATTTTACTGTAAAGCTTATTATACACTTTTGTTTTAAATGGTGAATTATGTGTCTCTGTGAACTGACAATGCACCACACAAGTTTAGAAACCCTTCATATACTTAAAAATAAATAAATAAATGAAAAAATTCCTCTGACAGTAAATGTGTACCTGTATGGAACAGCAGTTTTTCCAGTCCAGGTAGAGAGAGGTTCTGTTACATGCAGAGTTAAGATTTCTACAAATAATATCTGAACTTTACACCTCATATTTTTGCACTGATGCCAAACTGTGCATTACATTTAATAGCATGTAATGATGTAGAAAATATTGATGTTCACAGCCATAAGAATAAACCTTATCTCCAATATGAATAACAGCAACTAGTTCCGAAGGAAACATGTCAGGAAATCAGTGTTATTAGAGATCAAGAAAAACAGTACATAGCTCAGTTGAAAAGAACTAACATGTAATTAGCAGAGATCAGGAGAATAGCTAATGAAGTCTAGGATGTCGACACTTACAATCTAATTTCTTCATCAGATGTTAAGACAAAAACATTATTGGGCAGAAACGCATACCCTTCTGTATGCTGCAACTGTACATCAGGAGCCTAAAGGAAGTGCTTACAAAGTCAATTTTTTGTGAAAATCCATCAGTCCAGAGATGGTAAAACTGTAAAGGAGCCCACCTGGGAAGTTTGTCAAGTCTGCTTGGAAACCATACGCTAAATAAACCTTTTACTGAAGTAATGCAGGACTTATTACCGCCGTGAGGTGACATGTGTTTAGTGTGGTCAACAGACTGTCACAAGAAAAAGAGAAATAATGAAATTACTACTGACAACAGCCAGTCATTCTGAAAGTTGCTAATAAGGCCAGGCAGAGAGCAGGGATGATTAGACCAATAAACAACACAGGATTTCCAACAGAGGTGACACACAGAGGCCCAGAAAAGTGCCTTCCTACTGAAGAGAGCTGAAGCAGGACACTGTTGAGGAATACAGCTCATGAAAACAATTTCTAGGCTGTTGGCCAAGAGACTGAAAGACAAATCAGGGAAGGAACAGGAAGGCAAAGATGACGACCTTGGCACACTGGTTCATATCCTTTCACTGCAAAGGAAAAGTTACAAGTTGGAGAAAACCACTGAAGAACAGGGATTTCCCTTGTGTCTCTCCAACAGTGAGTAAGATGCAGTTTCACAAAAGCTTTGGGATCTACTTTGATTCTAAAATGTTCATGATGATGAGCATTTTCTAAGGAAAATGCTGAGCTGTGGTATGCTGGGAAGACATCCATCATCTTTATTCAACATGCAGTGAGAACCTCACTTATGTTTACTAAAAGCATGCTAGTTTTCACACGTTCATCTTCAAGAAACATTTAATCTTTGAAGTATCTTCTCAGTGAAAATACTTATCAGCTGCAAAGTCTAGTGCAAAGTCACATCCAGTGACAGCAAGACATTTGTCCTGGTTTCAATGGTTAAACCACGACAACATAAAAATTACTTCTAAAAAACAATTCACACATTTTGTACTCACTCCCAGAAATAAAGTTTCAGCATGATTAAAATCAATTCAGACAGCCTGTCTCATTTTTCTCCTATGAAACTCAAAGGCAAGTACTATACCGTTCATGTGGCTGGGAATGGCACAAGCAAATTACAAAACCATTCCTAGTTTGACTTTTAAGAATTTTTTTCCAAAACATTTCACTGGCGTTACGTGTAACTCTATGATGGTTCTTTGCCTGTGGGTGGCTTTAAAATTCCTTTGGCACTACTCTCTTATCCTTTGTCTATAAGTGGGTAAAAGAATATATGCTACCCATGTTCTATGTTAACTATGGACACTTTTTATAGGCTAACAGCTTTCTTATTTCCCTTGGCATAAACTTCATCCATGAGCTCTATTTCAAGAAAAACAGAGACTGAATCCTACTTATCTTAAAATCCACTTGAGCGTTGCTTATAGGTGCAAGCATAAACAACCATTTCAGGAAGGTAAAAATGCATTAAAAAATAAACTTCAGAATCGATCCGCGATGTGGATCTCCATATATCCAAGTACTGTCCCTGACATTTAAAGGGCAATGTCTCACATCCAATGGATAGCAGTGCTCCCTTTCAGACGCATATGAAAAAGGGCAGAGGGGAAGGAAAGGAAAAGAAAAAAAATATCATCCTTTGGACATAATCTCAAGAGAAACAAAATAAATTCAGAGATTTTGCATTCATTTTCTACTGTGTAACTACAAGTCTCTTTACTCCCCTTGTCCAAACTCCAATGAATATTATGTTTTGATTTCTGCATAATTTCTTATTTCTATGCAAATTCTCAAATAATCAGATACATAATTTGGTTCTCTGATGTACAAGATGTTCTGTTTCCAACAAAACCCCAAAATTTGCTTCACTAAGCTAGTCTGAACAAATTTGTTTTTCAGCTTTTACAAAACTGTCTATGAATTTATTCTATGAGATTAGAAATCCTGTACTCAGTTCATAACAGCCTACACCAGTTCTGCTAAAGGATAAAAATCTCATGAAATTACAGGTAAAAGATAAAAATGCTAGCACATGATAATACTACATCCAGAACTGATTTTTAATAATGCTGAATTTAAGACTCTGCCCAAGTAATCTGAACTGCATGTCAGAAGTACACATACACTTGCAAATTAAAAAAAAAAAAAGTCCCTAACTTCTGCTGAAGAGTTCTCTTCTGTCTTCCTCTTGCATTTTTGCTGACTTCATGTTCTTATGAAGAAGCGGCACTGACACTACCTCCCTCCTCTCTTTTTGAACTCCTCTGCTCTCCTCCTGCCTTAGCCCCACACCTGCTGCAGCAGGAGCCCACCCAACCGGTGGCACAGAGCTGGGATGATGCACTGCAGCCAGACGTTCCCATTGACCACACAGCAGGTACCTACCAACCTCCATTTCTCAGGGTGGCTTAGGCTGCCGATTTAACACAGTAATGATGACGGCGCTGTAACTCAAAGCACGGTGAGGCAGGCATCTGACAAGCTGAAGTATGCTGACATCAAGAGAGTAACCTGAAGCACTGGTTAACTTTGACATCTACAAGTCCACGGTGAGGATTGCCTCCGAACAACACGAGGTTGTGACACTTCAGGCAGATAAAGTAATACTCTTCTTTAAGATGATGTGAAAACAACACTTACACTAGGTGCTGATTTTACCATTCACTTGCAGAGTAAATTTTACCACAGCTTTTCTACAACAGCTGTGGATAGATGGAATTGTAGTTGTAGAAATACCAAAAAAAAAAAAAAAAAACCAAACCAAAACCAAACCAAACCAAATACTGAAATCTACACTATGAAGCAGAAATAAAGAAAAATATCCCTGAATATTCCTGCCCTAAAGTTCAAAAGAATCCATTGAAAATCCAGTACCCAAACAGAACAGATCTCAAGTGAAAACTGGGGAAGAAAAAACAAGAGGGGGAAAAGCTAACAAAATTATGGAACATCAAAAGATTGGTCATGTGTATTGCATCCAACTGAGGCAAATGATGGACCCACACATGAATTAGAACAAGGTCTCTTTTCTGCCAATGAAAAACACACCTTAAGGTCATGCACAGAATTCTAACAAACAAAAAGCAAACATAATCAGATTTTATGCCATCTTAAGAGTAATTTGCTTTATGTAAATTTCTGCACCCACGTGAGGAGAGATGTAGCTACAAACACTGGACAAAAATAGATATGACCACAAGAGCAGCCAGACTGGGTTCTTGAAGCTGCCTGTCACTTGGATGCTACACGAACGTGCAAGACTTACGACACATTTTCTCCACAGAAATTTGCAACAACAGAAACTAGCACCAGAGCAGCATTTAAAAACAAAACAAAAAAATCCCCCAGTAGTCAGGTTTCCTTTCTCAAGAAAGCAACGGCTAGGCTCTGTACTGCTGTGTCAGCTCGGTAACATCTGCCACCAGAGCCCATACAGTGTACACAGTTCATGAGCTGTTAAAATATAGTTACACACTGGACTACATGGACAGTGCTACAGAGGCATCTCGTTCCAGTAACATTAAAATGTCAGTGGACATACTGAAAGTTTACCTTCAGTTTATCTTTGTCCAGTTTACCTTCTTCCAATAGATAGGCTCAACAGAGATGAAGAAACTAATCTCCATAGTGACATGAAGTAGAAGGAAGGGTGATGTAGATGTTCTGGGATGATGGCTGTCAGTAACGGAACAGGAGGAAAAACACCCCTATAATCTAAAGTGATTAATGGAAGGTAGCACTAGCAACGTTTTTTAAACTAACTCTACTGAGGTGAATCAATGAGGACCCTAACTGATGTGGATACTTTCCATCAATTTCTGACTGGTAATAGAGCAAAAGGAGTATTCTATTACAGAGGATGTTGAGTTAAACTCATCAGTTCTAATGAAGAAACTCCAGATTTACAAAGGCACCAGTGAAGGCAGAAGGAAGGAATTTAAAACCCAGATTCTGAATTCAAAAAGCTCGATCCTGACCCAGAAGTGTGTACAGACTGGCATATGCACATCCATCCCTTTCAAAAGGTGGGAAAAAAAAGAAAAAAGAAAAAAAAAAAAAGTACTGAGTAGTATTCTTTAAATTTCATATATTCTATTGGTTTAAATGTCATCCAAGTCTTTTTCAAGCTTGCACAAAAAAGAGTAACTGTTGTAGGACATGCACTGCAATGCAAAATAAATGGAGGCATCTTAGGAAACTGCCACTCCGAGACAATTCTTTTCAGTGAGAACCATGATTCTGGCTTTTCACCTAGCATTTATTTTCAGAACATAAAAACATAAACAAACCAGGCAGATGCAGTTTCTTTTGTCTCCCTTTAGACAGGATATGGTGGCACAAGCAGTGAACCAAAACAGAACTGTTCCCCTGGCTTTGCCACCTATGCTGACATTTACAGTATGCATATGCAGTACTATTAAGGTAAAAGAATCACACATGCATCATTAATTCATAAAAGCATCACTGTAAAAAAAAAAAAAAAAAAAAAGTGTGGAAAAAAGATGGAAATCGTTCCAAAGCATTTTATGATCCCAGTCTGATTATAATTTGGAAGTGATGCCCCAACCCACCCCCTCCAATTCTACTTCAGTTATACAGTAAATCCACAGTATTTCAACCAACCAAATCAGTCTGACAAGAAACAGACATCCCTCTCTGTAATTATTTCCACAGAATCTGAGTAACTTTGAGGAAAAAAAAAAATATTTGAATGTTGGGGCACCTATTGTTAACAACTATTTGGGGAGAAAATCTCAGGCGCACTTTTTTCTTCTGTTTTGATCAGAGAGGGAAGTTCTCAGCTATATAAATGCTGGTACAGCAGGAACCTAGTGTAAAGCCCAGTGTGGTCACCATCCACAATGTGCGACAGGCTTTGCTTAATGTTCAGGCTTCACTTGGCTTTCTATTATTTTCTTACATTACTTTGTCTGCAAACATTCATTCTTCAACTACCCAATTCCACGGTTATGTTCAGCAATACCACCAGGATGGCTTGCTAAGAGGAAGGACTTCATTATGACTTAGAGCATAACGTTTTGATCCTGTTTCACTTTTCCGCCAGCAAAAATAATGCAGATCATAGGACTTCATTCTGATCGCGGCCATAGTTGCTATGCTTAATATCACCAATGAATTAGAAACAAGTCATTAGCTTATATACTTTAGAAAATATATATATTTATAATATACTATTAAGTGGTTGTTTTCTCCTTCCAGGCTTTTAACAATATAAATTAAAAAGTTACATTAGCTCTGCATTTCTTTACAATAAGTACTTACTTCAAATAATTATTATTTTTAAAAAGAAAAGATTACCTATTGATATTACTCCAATTTATCATTTGGTAAATGTATCTTTATTTTTAAAATTATATAAAATACTTAAATTCAAATAAATGCAGACTTAAATTATGTGTGACTGTAGATTTTGCAGCTATAATTATTTTAAAAAGGAAATTAAACTTGGTGCCGTTTATATGCCTATTTCGTTCACTCTTTGAGAGAAAAAAAGCATTCTCCAAAGTCATTGTGCATGCAAAAATTTCTCTAACATTGTTATAATGAACACCTCGAACACCTCCCCTGTGAAGAAAGGCCGAGGGAGTTGGTGTATTTCAGCCTGGAGAAGAGAAAGCTCCAGGAAAATCTTACTGCAGCCTTTCCATATATAAAGGGGACTTATAAGAAAAGAGGGAGAGAGACTTTTTACCACATCCTGTAGTGACAGGACAAGGAGCAACCGGTTTTAAACTGGAAGAGGGTAGAATTAGATTGGACAGAAGGAAGAAATTCTTTACAACGAGGGTGGGAGACACTGGAACAGGTTGCCACCCAGAGAAGATGTAGATGGTCCATCCCTGCAGTGCTCAAGGTCGGGTTGGATGGGGCTCTGACCAACCTGATCTGGTGGAAGATGTCCCTGTCCATAGCGGGGTCTTGGACTACATGATCTTTAAAGGTCCCTTCCAACCCAAACCAGGCTATGATTCTATGACAACATGACCCTGTTCCTTCTCTGAGCTAGAACCTTGGCTGTGCAAGAAACCCAAATTATGGACCAGCAGCTTTTCACAGGGGCTAGTATTTTTTCTAGTTTTGTATTTCATGTGCGTGAACATAAGAATGAGTGTATACGCACACAGACACACATACACTTTTAAGTGCAGACTAATTCTGACAACCTAATTAGTTCTGACCTTAGCTCTCCAACCTTTGACTCTGAGAGCCCTCTAAGGGGAATACCCCTGCATCTTGCCTCCTTTCTCCTAGTGTCTCCCAGGAGGAAAAAAAAAATAAAAATAAAGTGACAAACCCCTGAACATGCACCCCTCAACCCACAATGATTTCTAGGTTCGATCAATACCTTTAGGTAGCAGATGAGCACTCCAAACTTTGTCTCCTCTAGTAATTTTTTCTTAAAATTGGAAATTAAGCAGCCTGTGCTTTGGAAACAGACACATCTGAAACTCACTTTCTTACTCCTGCTCCTGTGTTTTAGTTGAGGCAAGGTATGGAAAGAAGGCAGCTGTAACTGCTCTTCTTGGCACCTACACAGGAGATGAATACAATTTTTATCACTATACAAAGCTATCAATTGCTGGTGATGGCTCTCTGCCACCTCCCATTATTTGGTCTTTGCAGTACTCCAATGGAAGTACTTTATATTCTGAATAAGCCAAATCTAGAATGCAGTCTTTTAGGACTAGCTACAACTTGCTCGAACCAAATGCGAAATGAATGCCATGCTAAACCACATGGTCACCGAACAGTACTAGGAAAGCATCGAACAAAGTTTTCCAATTTGATGCATTTACAAGCCCTTGAATTGCCAAGGAAAAAGAAAAAATATAAATAGGTAACAAAAGAAAGAGAAACAAGAAGAAGAAAATTTATTGCTTTCCAAAACATAAAGGAGGCAAAAGGATGTAGTACATCTAGAGGGACTATTTAAAGTCTGAGGGTTTCTTATGATGCTGGTACTAAGTCGGGGGGCATGTGAGGGAAACTTGTCTCAGGTATTTCAGATTTTTTAAAAAAGGAAGATACTGGGGGGGTTCAGCCTTTTTTTTCTTTCCTTTTTTTTTTCCCCCTTCTTTTTTCTTTTTTTTTTTTTTAAAAAAAAAAGAAAATAAAATAAAAGAAAACACTTGCCATGCAAACCTTCCCCCCACTCTTTTGGAAAAGGGAAAGCATGA